>NC_092415.1:49656430-50021430 GCF_040894005.1 Engystomops pustulosus
ACATAAATTTCTGCACTGAAGGGGACGTTCCGGTGCTCAGTCGGACGGTGCAACACATTTATTGTGCAAAGTCCGACAGAAGTGTGTTGCACACCCCATGTTAAAGGCGCACCAAAAAACGTTGGTGCACTTTGTTGGGGGAAGTACAGAGGGCGCCAGATTCATGAAGAACGGCACCAAAAAGTCCTGAATTTGGAGCACTCTACACTATACACAGGAAAACTGTTTTTTGTTATTGTGGGCCACTGTTTTTTGCTGACCACTGTTGGGGTGGAGACATGAGTGGAAAAGATGAAAACAGGCTAAACAAAGTCATCCAGAGAGCCCAGGGCACAATTGAGGAAGCACTATGTCCCTATGAGGAGGTTTGGTGCAACAGATGCCTGAAAAAATTCTATTCCATAGCTTTAAACAATACTCACCCATTACAGAGCATACTACTACAACAACTGAGCACCATAAGCTATCGCTATTGGCAGGATTGTTGTCGGACTTTAAGATTCCATAACTCCTTCATCCTGAATACAATAGAACTTTACAACCAAATAGTGTCAAAAACAAAATGCCCCTCCACGGGATATGCATTGAGTGTTATCATAATGAGCTGTCTATTTTATATTGTTTGTTCTGTTATTTACTGTTTATTTTGTATTGTCCGTTCTGTAATGTACTGTTTACCTTTCTCTAAGATATGACTTGCCTGGAGCAGTAATGTATAAATAATTTCCCATTGGGATGAATAAAGTGTTATTCTATTCTATTATTGATCCCCCTGACACACTGCCTAGCCAGTCCCATTATCTGTATGCCTCTCCTTTTTTACGCTTATATATTTTAACCTTATATGTACTCAATAAAGATAGCTGTTTTAATTTTATATTTGCTATGGGATTCTTTCATCTGAATGTTTATTTCTTTTTTGGTTCATGCAGCTTTTGCTGATATAACTGGTTCCACACATAGGCAGTCTTTAGACTCCTGTTATATTTTCTACCTATAGTGCAATAATAATAATAATCTTCATTTATATTGTGCCATCAATTTCCGCAGCACTTTACAAATCATAGGGAACGCATACAAATATAATAATACATTACAAAGTAGAAACAGTCATATGGATCAATAGGAGTGAGGGCTCTGCTCACAAGAGCTTACAGTCTATGAGGATGAAGGGGGTGACACGAAGTATAAGAGCTTGTATAATGTCCACAGAGATAGAGAAAATAATTTCACTATGACAGGAGCTCCCAATATTACTCTTCTCCCTCGTTATTCCATCTTTAACCACCGATGAACGGCACCAATCCTCAGTTTCTCCTGCTAAAAGTATGTCACCATTCAGACTAGCACCATCGCACTTTCATTATCCTCCTTTAATTGTATTGTAGCTGGAAGGACAGGAAAGCTAGCGTCCCGTTATTTGACTTGTGATATGCACATTTTTAATTGACTCTTGTGAGTATGATGAACCTAAATAAATTTGAACTTTGTTGGAACGTACCACACCATCTGCCTGCATATTTTCTTCCAGCTACAGAACATAGGATGAATCAGTAAAGAGAGAGTTGACATTGCCTGCATTTCCTGCAGTGTGCGGCAAGTGTGATAGGCCTGCCTGAAAACATGGGTTTTAAGAGAGGTTTTATTTGAAGGTAAAGATTAATCTAATATCACTGACACATCAAAGAACAAGGGTTGAGCAAAAGACATAGATGATAAAATAGAGATAGTGAGGTGCAGCATTATACAGAGTTTTGTGGATGAAGGTTATTATTTTAAATTGTATTCAGAAGAATATGGGCAACCACTGCAGTAATTGAAAAAAACTGGAGGCATCCTTAGCGTTTGGTCTGAAATACGAGCCTGGCTGCTGCATGAGAAATAACTTGTAGAGGAGAGAGTTTAGTGAGTGGGAGATTAGTAGGGAGTTACAGTAGTTATACAAGAGTGATGCAACAATTAGAATTTTAGAGGTCTAATTGCACGAAGTGAGATGCATGCGCAAGACCGAGCAAGAGATTGAATATGTGGCACAAAGGAGAGGTCAAAGTCCAGCACAACCCCAAGACCGCGGACCTGATGCCTCGGAGCTATAGTGGTCCCACAGACCGAGAGGGAGAGGTCATGTTTGGGTGAATTAGTAGATGGTGGAAAGACAAGATGTTCAGGCTTAGAAAGATTAGGTTTCAAGAAGAGAGAGGTCATGATGTTAGAGACAGCAGAGAGACAGTCACTATTGTTTTGGAGTAAGGCAGGGGTGATGTTATGTGCAAAGGTATGCAGCTGGGTGTAATCAGCATAGAGATGAAACTGGAAACCAAATCTGCTGATTATTTAATTATTAGGAATAATTAAATGGTGAATGCAATCAATTTTATCTTTAAAGAAGGTGGCTACATCTTCAGCCCCAAGGTCTGTGACAGGTGGCTGCACCTTTGGTGTTAGTAAGGAGTAAAGAATATCAAAGCGCCTTTTAGGGTTGTGTGAGACACTTAAGGGGTTAACTGTGGATGGGTGGTATGTTTCCCCTAGGTTTTGCTATTATGCAAGGCCTTAGTGCTGAGGTTGTTGTCCAGCACCTTGGACACAGGTGATGGGAGCAGCCTAATCAGTTTTGCATAAAGCCGCTGAGCAGAGCTGAAAGTGTTGTCTCTCTGGAAGGAGGCTGGAGAGCACGCAGCCTTGACCTCTGTGCCTGGAGCAGCCAAGTGTTTTTGTTAGTGGTGAGTCAGAGAACCATTGTTTAGTTAGCACCCTGACGGGTAGGATATTATTTTGTTTTTGATGCCTGAATGTAAAGGCTGTTTTATTTTTCCTGCTGAAATAAACACAGGCTAGACCTGTTTTGGACTATACTTTGGTGTCACTGTCGTGAACTGCATCACAGCACCCCGCTACCACGGTCTCTACTGGGCGGAGATTCTGGCTCGTCTTGGGGTCACCGTTCAAGTTCGCTCCAGCCGGGTCCACCAGTGGGCTTACTCAGAAAAACTACCCCCACGCTCCCAAATGCATGACCTAGTCCATCTTGTCCGGAAGTGGCTACAACCAGAGGACTGCACCCCAGCACAGATGGTGGAGAGAGTGGTCCTCGACAAGTTCGCCCGTTCTCTGCCCTCTCGGCTCCAGCGGTGGGTTGGACAGGCCGGTCCCACAAAAGCTGAGGAGCTCGTGTCCCTAGTAGAGAGGTATCGGGCTACGGAGGACCTTCTACTTACCTCTCCCACACGAAGCAGTGCCAGAGACAGGGTCACCAAACCAGCTGGTAAGACTGCTACTGCGGAAAAGGGGAGACATGTCAGGTTGGGAGGGGGTTCATTGGAGGGCGTGGATACCCAGAAACCCAGTGAGGCTCGTGACAGAGGTCATGGCCGTATCCAGTGCTGGCGGTGCCATGAAATGGGCCATATAGCTGCCAACTGTCCACTGTCAGTGGAGCCAATGGACTGCAACCAGACCCGGCGAGTGTCACTGTTTGCCCGGCCGGTTCTGGCGGCCGAGTCAGTCACGGATGCAGAACCCCAAGTGTGCATGGTCACAATTGGTGGTCACACAGTGGAAGCCTTGCTAGACTCAGGGAGTCTGGTCACCCTGGTGCGGGGAACTTTGGTTGATCCTGGACTATACAGTGGGCGGAGAGTGGGAGTGTTGTGTATACATGGGGACACTCGCGAATATCCCACTGCTGTCATCAACCTACATACCCCTTGTGGTACTATTGCCCATGAAGTGGGGGTGGTGGGGACCCTGTTTCATGAAGCTATTATTGGCAGAGACTTACCGGTGTTTTGGGATCTCTGGAGACGAAGACCCACCTCAGGTGCTGTTGCAGATAATGGACATCAGGTATGTCCGGCCTTGGCCCCTGAACCCTTTGAGGCCGATGTACCCACACCAGCAGTAGGGGTGACCCCATGCGATGAATTCTCTCCCCTAGAGGTCCTAGCTGGTGAGGTCGAGGGCCACGAGGAGGTGGCCGACATGCCGGACTTTGAGATTTCCCGTGAAAATTTTGGGGCTGCACAGCTCCAGGACCCTACCTTGTTTAAAGCACGGGAGAATGTTAAGGTGATAAATGGGGTACTCCAAATACCAGGGGCTGACAAAATATACCCCCGAATGGTGATTGTTGGGGAACTGTTGTACAGGGTCGACCAGATACGGGGTGAGGAGGTTGAGCAACTTGTAGTACCCCAATCTCACCGTAGGCTGGTGCTAGATTTGGCACACAAACATGTGCTGAGAGGGCATTTAGGTGCTGAGAAGACCCGAGAGAGGATCCTGCAGCGATTTTTCTGGCCCGGGGTGTGGGAGGAGGTAAACCGGTATTGTAGCTCCTGCCCTGAGTGTCAACTTACTGCCCCGGTCTCCCATTTCAGGAGTCCTTTGGTCCCGCTACCAATCATAGAGGTGCCATTTGAACGGATTGCAATGGATCTGGTTGGCCCCATAGTCAAATCCTCAAGGGGGCACCAATACATCCTAGTTATCCTGGACTACGCTACGCGGTATCCCGAGGCGATACCATTAAGGAACACCTCCTACAAAAATATTGCTAGGGAGCTGTTCCAGGTGTTCCCCATTCATATCTAGGGTAATAAAGGAGATGTGTAAGTTACTGCAGGTAAAACAGCTCCGCACCACTGTGTATCATCCTCAGACAGATGGCCTGGTCGAGAGATTTAATAAGACCTTGAAGGGGATGCTAAAGAGGGTGGTCAGCAAAGATGGGAAGGACTGGGATTGTTTGTTGCCCTATTTGATGTTTGCCATACGTGAAGTTCCCCAGTCCTCCACGGGTTTCTCACCCTTTGAGCTGTTATATGGCCGTCCCCCACGTGGGCTTTTGGATGTAGCCAAGGAGACCTGGGAACAGGAGAGGACCCCCCACCGTAGTGTGATAGATAACGTCTCCCTTATGCAGGACCGCATAGCGGCGGTAATGCCCCTTGTAAAGGAGCACATGACAAGGGCACAAGAGGCCCAGTCTAGGGTCTACAATAGGTCAGCCAGACTCAGGACCTTTAACCCAGGCGACAGAGTGCTAGTTCTGGTGCCCACTGTTGAGAGCAATTTCTTGGCAAAATGGCAAGGACCATATGAGGTCATGGAGAAAGTGGGTAACCTACAAGGTATCTCAGCCGGGGAGGAGGAAACCCGAACAGATATACCACATGAACCTCCTAAAGCCATGGAGGGAAAGAGAGTCCCTGATGGCCATGGGAGTAGAAAAAGCGTCTGTCCCCTAGAAGGGGACACCAGAGGTAGGTGTACCCGATGGCAAGGTGCCTGAAGTACGGATCTCGGAGTCCCTCTCCAGGGCCCAGATTCAGGAAGCGAAGGAGTTTGTGCTCCGAAATGTGGATGTGTTCTCTAAGTTACCGGGACGTACTTCAGTCATCAAGCATGACATCATAACCGAACCCCACATCCGGGTACACCAAAAACCCTACCGGGTTCCTGAAGCGTGCCGGCTTGCCATATCCGAAGAAGTCAGGCAGATGTTAGACCTGGGGGTTATCGAGGAGTCTAAAAGTGACTGGTCGAGTCCTATTGTGTTGATTCCCAAACCTGATGGTTCCCTATGGTTCTGCAATGATTTTAGGAAGTTGAACGAGGTGTCCAAATTTGATTCTTATCCCATGCCCAGGGTTGACGAGTTGATAGAACGACTTGGACAGGCTAGGTTCTTCTCCACCCTTGACCTGACAAAAGGGTATTGGCAGGTACCCCTTACTGACAGGGCCAAAGAGAAGACCGCTTTTGTTACTCCTGATGGGCTTTTTCAGTACGTGGTACTTCCCTTTGGGCTACATGGGGCTCCCGCCACATTCCAGAGGTCAATGGATCTCGTGCTAAAACCTCACCGGAGATATGCCTCGGCCTACCTGGATGACATCATAGTTTATAGTCCCGATTGGGAGAGTCACCTGGCCAAGGTGCAAGCAGTGGTAGACTCCTGAGGGCAGCAGGGTTGACAGCGAACCCCCAAAAATGTGCACTGGGTCTGGAAGAGGCCCGTTACCTGGGGTACCGTATTGGGCGAGGTGTCATCAAACCCCAAGTAAATAAAGTAGAGGCGATCCAGCAGTGGCCACGACCTATGAGCAAGAAGCAAGTGAGGGCTTTCCTAGGCATAGTGGGCTATTATCGCCGATTTATCCCCGATTTTGCTACCATAGCGGCACCCCTGACTGACCTGACCAAGGGTAGCAGGGCGGTGATGGTAAAGTGGAGTGAAGAGGCTGAGGGGGCGTTTCAGCGACTTAAGACGGTTTTGTGCGAGGGACCGGTACTGATCACCCCTAACTTCACCAAGACCTTTATTGTGCAGACTGACGCTTCTGACGTGGGCTTAGGGGCTGTACTGTCCCAAGTAGTGGAGGGTGAGGAACATCCCGTGACATTCCTGAGCCGCAAGCTCACACCCCCTGAGAAGAACTATAGTATAGTTGAGAGGGAGTGCTTGGCGATAAAATGGGCTCTGGAATCCCTGAGGTATTACTTGATAGGGCGACAGTTTACACTAGTGACCGATCACTCTCCCCTCACCTGGATGAGTCAGGCCAAAGAGGGGAACACCAGGGTCACAAGGTGGTTCCTAATGTTGCAGAATTTCAAGTTCACGGTGGAACATCGAGCAGGAAAGCTGCATGGGAATGCCGATGCCCTGTCTCGTACCCACTGTCTGATGGCCAAAGGTGTTTGCCCCCACAGGGTCAAACAGAGGGGGAGGGTATGTGAGACACTGAAGGGGTTAACTGTGGATGGGCGGTATGTTTCCCCTAGGTTTTGCTATTATGCAAGGCCTTAGTGCTGAGGTTGTGTTGTCCAGCACCTTGGACACAGGTGATGGGAGCAGCCTAATCAGTTTTGCATAAAGCCGCTGAGCAGAGCTGAAAGTGTTGTCTCTCTGGAAGGAGGCTGGAGAGCAAGCAGCCTTAACCTCGGTGCCTGGAGCAGCCAAGTGTTTTTGTTAGTGGTGAGTCAGAGAACCATTGTTTAGTTAGCACCCTGACGGGTAGGATATTATTTTGTTTTTGATGCCTGAATGTAAAGGCTGTTTTATTTTTCCTGCTGAAATAAACACAGGCTAGACCTGTTTTGGACTATACTTTGGTGTCACTATCGTGAACTGCATCACAGCACCCCGCTACCACGGTCTCTACTGGACCAAAACCCCCACAGTTGTTAGAGAGAAAGGATATTACATTAGTAAAATAGACCTGTTTAGCAAGGTGTAGGACAGAGTTTTGAGCATAAATTTGAATTGCGGAAAGTCTGCAGATATGCACGATTTTCTCCACCGGTGTTTGGCACTTCTGGAGCACTGCCGAAGGAAACAAGTTTTACCCGTGTGCCATGGTTGCCTTTGCCTCTCAGGCAAAAAGTGGTGCCATCAAGGGCCACAGTGAAGACTGCAGGGTTTTTGTGAGTTGGTGAGTATCAATGGCACTTGGGTTTCGGGATGAAAGATGGTTAGAAGGATTCTGAGAAAGTGAAGGATTATTGAAAGTAAAAGAAAGAAGGTTATGGTATGAAAGTGAAAAGGAAGAATTGGTAAAATTAGATATTGAAGAAAGTACGGAGAAGATCAAGTCTAGGATATTTCCTTCATTATGAGTGGGGGAATCTGATAGTTGTGAAAGACATAGAGAAGTAGCTAGTGATAAGAGCTGAGGGGCAGGAGGGGAAATAGAAGTGTTAATAGGAATGTTAAAGACGCCCATAATGATGGTTGGAATGTCACAGAATAAAATTTGAGGTAGCCAAGAGGCAAAGTAGTAAAGGAACTGGTAGGGCGAGCCAGGAGGACGGTATACTACAGCCACATGAAGAAAGAATGGGCAGAGGACCTGGACAGTCTGAGGACCTCAAAAGATGGAGTAGTGAGAGATGGTAAAGGAGGAATGACCTGGAATGTGCAATGTGGAACGAGTAGTGCCTACCCCTCCTCCCTGCCTATTCAGTGATGGCCAGCAGGTAAAATGACTTACAAAGAAAGAGGTCATGAACAGATTATATTTTATTGCACACAAAGCGGGCATTCCATAGGGCACATTTAAAAAGGGTTATAGGTGGAGGAGAACATACCCTGAATCTTGATAAGCTTAGCAGAGTTTCTGTGTGAAGTGTTAAATAAGCAGAAGTAATTTCTTGCGTAACAACAGAACACTCTGATAAGTTAGTATGGTTACTTAAAGTATAGAGTGTGAAACAAAAGTGAGTGAAGAAGTGAGGCATTGATGGGGACAGTTGGTAGCAGTAGAATAGATGGTTGGTAGGCAAGTAAAACAACCATTTCAAACAGAGAGAACAGAAAAGATTTTTTTAGACAAACATAATTGTTCATTTTTCTCTGCCATCTTACGTTTCTCCTGCCCTGTCTAACTGCAATATACAACAGCAGTCAAATACTTGTCAGAATATCATACTTTGCAGAATACTGTGCTATTCAAACAATCAAAAAATGCAAGCATCCTATACTATCGCTAAATTTATAACCAGAGAAGACAAGAAACTAGGCCCTCATTCAGCTCTTAAAACAATTCATCTAGCAAACACATATGGATCAAGTTCTAAACAGAGAAAAACAAAGTAATTGAAGGACACATATGGGACATGAACAAGCTCTCATCTTGATGCTTACTCGTGATAACATCTTTCAATACTAATATATTATATTGCAGATAAATAGGCTGCCAAAGGCATTTACGATTGTGCTTGTGGAAGTAACTTACAGGCTTATAATGAATGCAGCAGCCCCAGGTCCTCAATTGGATCTAGGGGTTGCCATAGCAGTGATCATCGCTTCCCCAGAACGGCAAGTGCAATCTGCGATAGAACTTCAATCCTACCGGCTACAGATGCCAATAAGTTATTTGTTAAACCGGAATCAGCTCTGTGCTACGACATAGAATGCTTAGGGCTTATGTCAAGTTTCTCTATGATGCTAAAAAAAAATCTACCAATGTCCAAAACTAACATCAGTGGTGTACAAAAAGGGGTGCTCTTTTACAGCTCTGTTACAGCCTTAATATATGCAGCCTTTCATTAGTAGGGACTTGAACTACAAATTGCATTGATTTAAAGCCTCTTAGCACAACACTTTCCGCTAACACTTTCTTACTGTAACTGCAGTGCTCTGCCCAATTAGAATTCTAGGCATGAAGGTAAAAAATTGTTAATAGTAAATATTCAGAGCACATAGGGAATCATAATGCCTCATGTACTCTACCGTACACTGTATACAATCTAAGATAAATATTTCACAACTGACCAGATTGTCCTTTAGCATTTTAATCTACTGTATGAAGCTGCAAATCTATTAAACTAATCCTTCTGGCCAAAACTATTTGAAAGCAAAAACTGATGGGGAGGAATCGTTAACCTGTGATCGAGAAATGAAAGCCTCTAATCCTCAACAGGAAGAAATAAGAAGTTTATGTTTGCTCTTTCTAACCTTACTCCCTGCTTGTTCAATCATTCTATATATAGAATTTTTCCTAAATGCAAGAAATTGCTCCCTTGTCCTTTGAAGTGATTTCTCCATATTTTTTTGTACACCCTGGTCATTCACTATAAAAAATCACCTAACTTTCCTTTTTTTAGGACACAAGGTAAATGTCTAAACACAATTACATTACAAATATCTTCCATAAACTATACCAGAACAAATTGATTGGAGTCAATTCTACAATTACAAATGAATCTTATTCTGTATATCATTATTCATTGTGATGACTTGCAGTAGGCTCAGCCTTCACCTCTAAGGTGCACCATTTATAACTGGGGATCAGTCTTAGTAGTAATCATTGCACACAACTTTCTGGATACAGTCCCTATAATATCTTTGTTAGATACAACTGTATATACTTTAGTACCTTTTCCCAAAAATGGATGATAATGGTTTGGAGACATTTTGTACATGAGAGACTCCCTTTAGGCTTACTGATCTATGGTTACCTATGGAGGACCTAATGTAGATGAGTTTTTTTTGTTTAGATGAATCTTTATGTATTGTTGACAGATATGGACGAGTGAGTGTTACTGGCGGGGGATTAGCCCACATCTCAAATCCAATTATCTGGCTGAAGCCCGGGATCTTGTACCTGAATTTTCAATGTTCGGCACAGACCCAAACATTGTGGTTTGGATACATTCAAGCCTATTGATAGATAATAAGCTAACCTCCATCGTCTAGACGAGTCACACTACAAATTACATCACCAGTATAGCATGTGTAATGGCAGAATAACAGCATCCGGCTGCTTCTACTCAGTAGCTGGTGGAGTGATTTTTGCTCATAGTGCAGAGTGTCAGTTTTGGGGGATCTGTATTCCCCAAATTTCAATTCTTTTTTGTTTCTAAAGTAGATATCAAGATATCCTTGTCACATCCACATAGTTGATGGAGTGATTTTTCTCAAAGTCCAGGGCATCAGTTTTTGGGGTTCTGCATTCCCCAAATTTCAATTCTTTTATGTTGCTAAAGTTGATATCAATAAATCGTGTCAAATCCACAAAGTTGCTAGGGTGATTTTTTCTCAAAGTCCAGGGTGTCCGTTTTTGGGGTTCTATATTCCCCAAACTCCAATTCTTTTTTGTTGCTAAAGTATATATCAAGAAATCTGTGTCAAATCCGCATAGAGATTGGCAAATATTTCAAAAATTTGATTCGCGAGTTCGGCAAAATTTTTGTCAAAATTCGATGTGACCCGAAACGAATCATGTCAAATCACGCTAAAAAACCTGGTATTTGCTGGCTACAGAGAGCCTGTAGGGTGTCGTAGAACATTGTGCCATATTCAAATATGCATAGGGAGCGTGGTTTGTCTTCAAACAATGATGTTTTTTAGTATGACACGCACATGACAGCCGCGTTCTTAGAATCGCTTCACTTTTAAATGACATGGGCAATTACAGGGGCCAACTTGACCAAATAAGTGAAGCAGGAAGGCAGCCTGACAGGTAATGTCTGTGCCAGCTCAAAAGGACTGAGCTGAGGGCTAAGATCCCACTATAACATCAAAGAGTGCACTCTTTTTACACTGACATCATATGATTGAAAAAGATTACAACAGAACCTGTTCTGTTAAACGCTGATACATGTAGAAACCCCCCAACCACCAGTGATTAGCCAACCAGCTCATGACCCCTAGTATATAGCCAGCCCCATCCCGACAGTATATAGCCAGCCAGCCCCCTTTCCCCCAGTATTAGCCTGTAGGCCCCACCCCATAGAATACAGAAATCCCCCTGCCCCCCAGTATATATCCTGCCAGTTCATACTTCCCAGTATATAGCGTGCCAGACCCTGCCCCAACAGTATATAGCCAGCCCCTTTCCCCCATTATGTAGCCTGCCAGCCCATGCCCCCGAGTATATAGCCAGCCAATCCCTGTCCCAAGTATGCCAAGCCTATAAAAGAATTAACACACTAATCATCTTTCCAACGACCTCCGCAAGTCCTCTTCTTGCTTCCAGTGCTCTGGCACCATCTTTGGGTCCCCACATGCGGCTGGCACACACACTATGATGTCTTGCTGTCACCTCCGCTTGTGTGGCTGACTTCATAATGTGGGTGCCAGCATCACACAGGGACCCAAATATGGAGCATCGGAAGCAAGAATGGGACCTGCCCATCGTGTTGGAAAGGTGAGTACAGTGTTATTTTTTTTTTAGAGACTGTTAAACTTGAGTATATATATGGTACATACCTACAGTATGGACCCAGTCTCCTAGTCATCTCTCACATGGTAGTAGTAGTAGTATTGCACTCAAAATGTGGTGTGGCTTTTGTTGCTTCCTGGCAAATACAGCATTTGTTACAGATTTTCTCAGTCTTTAATCCCCCTGTGGCTCCATGCCAGCCCTGGACTGGTGGGTTTATCTGTGTTTATCTCGTATAGTTTATCTGTTTCATATTTCTGTATTAGCTATTTTGTGGTCCTTGGCAGTGAAGACCTGAATCAGATCACAGGGAGCTCTAGATTACATTGAGGTGGGTGCAGCCATCAGATTTCTCTTCCATCTGACAATTCAATTACTTGTAGTAAATGTGCACAATTCTTTATAAAGAATCTGTTAGAGTAACACCTGAACACCAACAAATATACCAGCAATGAATCATCCTGAAATCAATACTAAAAGACAGAGAAAGTAATTAAATTACAAGTAAAAGATGTACATTCATCACAGTTCCTATAGCAGATCCTCAGGCAAATGTGTGCATTGAAGTGAGAGCGGCTATTAAATTTCATGTTTTTTAAGATTTAGTTAAAGAATACAATTGACAAAACTCTGTTATTTAGCTGAAGCCGATGTTGACATCTTAAACAAGACCCCTTTCACACGCTAATGGTCTCCATTTACCGAAGCACAAAAAAACCATGTTAATTATCTATGGGATCACTCGCCTTATTTTTTTTTTCTTGCTACAATCAAAAGTATGTAAAACTGACACTTAATGAGACATCTTCATCAGAACAGCAATGAGTCACAATTCCCCTGACCATGCTCTTCACCTCGCTGCATTACTCACGGTACATCATTGTACTCATTTATCATGGTCTTTTGCTAATTATGAGAAGCATACACATCCCATGTCATTTGTATTGAAGAAACAAGTAGTGAAATATTTTGTTACTATAGAATCATTTATTGTAAAGGTTTACAATCCTATAAATAACTATATGGGTAGAAACATACTGACACAGTGCCTTCTAACCCAATGGTTCTAAAAAGACTATGAAGAAAAACATCACGTATCTTGCAGGAGATTAAATGAATCCATTGATTTGCTGTGGATTTTACAATCTGCAAATCCAAAGAAGGTTTGGAGTCCTACACCATTGAATCCTGTGGAATCCCCAAAATGTTAGGCTCAGTTTAATTTCTATAAGCCACAGTTAAGTGTGACATGAACAGAAGAGACTAAAATATTATAGCAGAAGGTGGTATAATGATGTGGGCAGAAGTCGGGCAGATGAAGTATGTAGGAGAAGGAAAATTTGCATGCCTGAAACGCGTAGGTTTTTCTGCCACTACATTCATCCCGTGGTTATCAGGTTGCACTGCTATTGATAAAGAATGTCTTTTGGATTTTATTATAAGAAGATGACAGATTAAAGTTTCAATGTTTTAATCCATACCTGGTGCGGCATGCAAATTTTTCTTCTGTATTGACCTGGTCCTCATGGTCCCAGAACAGCAGCCTGCACAGTCGTTGGACAACAAATCGGTGAACGCAAAACTATTTTTTTTTTCTTTTATATACACTCACTGGCCACTTTATTAGGTACACCATGCTAGTAATGGGTTGGACCCCCTTTTGCCTTCAGAACTGACTCAATTCTTCGTGGCATAGATTCAGCAAGGTGCTGGGAGCATTCCTCAGAGATTTTGGTCCATATTGACATGATGGCATCACACAGTTACCGCAGATTTGTCGGCTGCACATCCATGATGCGAATCTCCCGTTCCACCACATCCCAAAGATGCTCTATTGGATTGAGATCTGGTGACTGTGGAGGCCATTTGAGTACAGTGAACTCATTGTCATGTTCAAGAAACCAGTCTGAGATGATTCCAGCTTTATGACATGGCGCATTATCCTGCTGAAAGTAGCCATCAGATGTTGGGTACATTGTGGTCATAAAGGAATGGACATGGTCAGCAACAATACTCAGGTAGGCTGTGGCGTTACAACGATGCTCAATTGGTACCAAGGGGCCCAAAGAGTGCCAAGAAAATATTCCCCACACCATGACACCACCACCACCATCCTGAACCGTTGATACAAGGCAGGATGGATCCATGCTTTCATGTTGTTGACGCCAAATTCTGACCCTACCATCCGAATGTCGCAGCAGAAATCGAGACTCATCAGACCAGGCAATGTTTTTCCAATCTTCTACTGTCCAATTTCGATGAGCTTGTGCAAATTGTAGCCTCAGTTTCCTTTTCTTAGCTGAAAGGAGTGGCACCCCGTGTGGTCTTCTGCTGCTGTAGCCCATCTGCCTCAAAGTTCGACGTACTGTGCGTTCAGAGATGCTCTTCTGCCTCCCTTGGTTGTAACGGGTGGCGATTTGAGTCACTGTTGCCTTTCTATCAGCTCGAACAAGTCTGCCCATTCTCTTCTGACCTCTGGCATCAACAAGGCATTTCCGCCCACAGAACTGCCGCTCACTGGATGTTTTTTCTTTTTCGGACCATTCTCTGTAAACCCTAGAGATGGTTGTGCATAAAAATCCCAGTAGATCAGCAGCTTCACGTTCAAAGGCACTCAAATCACCTTTCTTCCCCATACTGGTTTGAACTGCAGGAGATTGTCTTGACCATGTCTACATGCCTAATTGCACTGAGTTGCCGCCATGTGATTGGCTGATTAGAAATTAAGTGTTAACGAGCAGTTGGACAGGTGTACCTAATAAAGTGGCCGGTGAGTGTAGATGAAGTATGTACACTGGGTTGTGTCCTTCCAAAAACTCAAACTTTTTTTATTTTTCCTTTTTACAGACATGTAGGAGAGATTATTATCTGAGGGACAAATTATACTTTTTAGTTGCAACATTTAATATTTCATGCAGCTGTGAAAAAAAAATGTAAATGAGGTAAAATGTAAAAAAAAACTTTTGAAATACTTTCTGGCGGCCTTTCTTAATACAGCTTTCACTATGCGCACATAATGATACCTCCCCTTTATGCTTTGGGTTGGTACAATCACTGAGATACCAAATTTATATATTGACTTCAGTTCCCATCTCACCACCCGTTTAACCACCTTCGGGATTTAGAGTTAGGATTGAACTCCACTAATTGGAAATCAAAGAACAACAATCCTTCACCTATTCTCATGGCTCAGCCACAAGTAAGGAGGCTCTAATGTTTGGTCTGATGTGTTTCATGTAATGAAACAAGTAAAGAAGTATTACTGGATTTGAATAGAAGCTGGATCATTTGTCTTTGATTACCAAATTTATATAGGTTTTATTATGTTTAAAAAAAATGTAATCTTTTATACATTCTTTGGTGTCTTTAGTGCACGGACATCTAAAAGGTGTAATTTTTTTACAAGATGAGCTGGCATTTTCATTTATATTAAGTTGGGATCAATATGACCTTTTGATCACATTTATTCAAATATTTATAGGGTGGAAAAATGGCGAAAAGACTGTGATTTAGACATTTGGATATTATTTTCCATTAGAGTGTTCAAAGGATGAGATAATTCTGCACCTAATAGAATTTCAATAAATCTTTATTTATTTATAAGCAAAACCAGAACAGTTCACATTTCTTATTCATATCATGGGTACAAGTAAGAAATAGTTTCCTGATATTCTGACTGATACACATTTTATATTTAACCAGGGAGAATAATGATAATACTTTAGAGGCGGAGAGCTAGTGTACTTATGTAAACAGTGAAGCACATGCAGCACTTTCTGGACTGCCTCTTCAATGTGCTCATCTCAGGTGGTCCCATGAGTTAGATGCCTCATATCAGGACTGATACAAGGATATCATTATTGTCTTACCAGAAATAGATGATCCATGTGTAGGTCTTGGAAAAACTGTTAATAAAAGATAGGTTTGAGGTTATGGTTGCATGTACTAAAATGAAACACTCTACAGTATAATAACCGTACTGTCAACCCTTATCTGTTATATTCATTGTAGCTCATAATGTATTTTACTGACTTATACTGTAATGAGACAAAATATAGTTTTTCTGACTCATAGATCTAATCTGGAAACCAAAGCGAGAAGGGTAATTCATCTTATTAATAAAGCTTTTAAGATAGAAAAGATACGGGGAGGATATGGAGCTAAGTCATTCCTCAAATGGAAAGAAACAACTTGCATCTGTTTATAATGTTATTACCGTATATCCTCGAGAATAAGCTGATCCAAGTATAAGTCAATGTTCTTAATTTTGCCAATTTTGGAAATTGCAACCACTACTCTTGAATAAAATGTCCAGCTGAGCCTCCTTAATGATAGAATGTCCAGCTGAGCTCCCTTAATGATGCAGTTTCCAGCAGAGCCCCCTTAATGATGGAATATCCATCAGAGCCCCCTTAATGATGGAATATCCATCAGAGCCCCCTTAATGATGGAATGTTCAGCAGAGCCCCCTTAATGATGGAATGTCCAGCTGAGCCCCCTTAATGATGGAATTTCCAGCAGAGCCCCCTTAATGATGGAATTTCCAGCAGAGCCCCCTTAATGATGGAATTTCCGCCAAAAAACCCCCTTAATGATGGAATTTCCAGCAGAGCCCCCTTAATGATGGAATTTCCAGCAGAGCCCCCTTAAAAATAATAAACCTAGTACTTACCTCCAGTGCTCATTTCCAGTGTTCTCTTCTCTTCGCAGCTCCGGCTTCCTGGCAGTACGGCAGAGGCAAATGTATGCACTGTGACGTAATGAGATGGCAATATGCCGAGTGGCGCTTTTTTCTCAAAAATTTTGCTGAAAAAGGGGGTTTGTACTCATGTATATACTGTATTACCATGTAACTCAGAATATCTTAATATTTACCTCAATGAGTATAGTGTAAAAACACTATACTGGCACTTTAAAAGCAGCTTACAAGATAAAAGAAAATCCACAATACAATACAGGACCTTTCGTCATTCAAGAAATAGGCACACATTATAACCTTCCACCACATGATAAAATTTTCCTTCATTCGATTGTTTTTCCCATTGTGCAACGGAAAGATTGCATTTTTCTTCCATATTTTTCAATATATTTATTATCATATAAGCTCATTTTGTCCTATGTTAGAAATAAAACTTAAAAAAAAGAGAATTTTTACAGAGGGAAAAGAAGAGAATAAAAAAGCAGGAAGGAAGCGCTTTTTATTGTAAGTAATGGATGAAAAGCCAGATCAGGATCAAACACTTGAAACGGAAAGTGATTGCAACATTAAATTTAAGTGACAGGTGGGAAGGATATGCGAAAAATCTGTAATTTGCTTGAATAGAAAGCAGTGGAGAAAGAGATGGACGGATGGTAATGGAAGTACTGTCCACGAGTTAACAGCAGGAAAATTGGATTTTAATAATTGCTCAATACCTGTTACATTGTACAGGTAAAGGGGAAGGCAATAAAAATCTACTGCAATGTAGAAATTTCATGTAAAAAAAGAAAAATATAAATGACCTTAAACTGAAAGCTTAAAGTTATTGACCAATACATACAGCTTATCACATGATCAATTTCATCTATTATTTTAATATAATAATGACTTTTATTAAATTAATAAATATTAATTCATTTTAAATAAATCCAATCCATTTGTTCCCACACTTCCAGTTTTCAAATCAACTCCTTTACCTTTATCCTTTACAAACAAGAAGGATCCTAACTAGCCATGTACAACCTGCAGGCACAATAAAGAGAATATAGATGTACCATCTCACGTTTGCTGTGTGCCGCACTGACAGGACTGATTATCGAGGGCCCACTGTCTTCACAAAAGCCACACTTTTTATTTCTAAGAAATATTTTTTAGCGCTGTTAATTTAGATTTTCAAAACATTCTACACGCACTTAATCTACAGGAGAACTCTCCTTTTTAATAATAATTCCATTATTTATATAGCGCACACAGATTACGCAGCGCTACACAGAGCTCGCCAAAGTGGTCCCTGTCCTCAATGGGGCTCACAATCTTATCAACCTATCAGTATGTTTAGGAGTGTGGGAGGAAACCAGAGGACCCGGAAGAAACCCATGCAAAAACTTCTATAGAAGTAGAGAAAGAAGGCATATTTTCTACATTTTTTAGTGACAACTAACATGTTGGATTTAAGGAAAATGACTTGGGTAAATTTATGCAACAGCAACAAAGTAATGTTTCATACTGACCTTCTTATAGACAGATTTGTTCTTACCGTATATGTAGAAAAGGAAAGGGAAAAAATTCTCATTACACAGGGCATTCGTAGAAAAGTAGGAAAAATAGAATGTAAAACTTTATATTTATGATTGCATATTTTAACCCCTTGTGGATATAGCACGTTTTTGTTTCCATTTTCCACTCACCACTTTCAAAAATATATAACATTTTTATTTTTTCATGTACGGAGCAGTATAAGGGCTTGATTTCTGCATAACTAAAACACATAAAATAAACAATAGGATCGAAGTCCTGCTAATGAGCTTACAATTTAAGAGGAAAAGGGAAGGACACATTAGGTAAAATGCTGATAAGGGGGTGTTTATAAAGTATTCTAAATAACTTTGATGATTGGCTCTTTCAAAGTTTTTTGTGTACATTTTAGACAGAGTAATTAGGAACCAAGGGGAGTGGGAGGAGAAAATAGAGGGGGTGTAAATGTCAAAGAGTTAAGGGCATGTCATAGGCTTCATAGTATATAAGGTTAGAAAATCTATCAAATCCAGCCTCAGGCTTGAATAAGGAGATAGCTTCCTTGAGCATGCTTGAAGCTGTTGAAGTTAAGTATTAATTAGATTACCTAGTGCAATAAAGTAAGCATTGGAATGAAAGCTGCAGACTATCAGTGAGTTCAGATTCTTTCTTTGCTTATTTTTTAAACTATTGTGGACCTTCTATTAAAATATCTGCCACCACTACCACCACCACACGCTTGTTGCAAGTAATTTGACATACTGGTTACGAGATATATCATTTCCTCTTCATCTTCTCCAGCTTTCTAATAATTTCAGGCTGTTGGGCAATTTTTATTGGTGAAGGTGGCTGCTGGACATTTCCTAAGTAGGGGAGGCTGCATGGGACTTTTAATTACTGGGGGAGGCTGCTGAAAATGTAATTACTGGGGGAGGCTGCTGGAAATTTCATTAGTGGGGGAGGCTGCTGGACATTTCATTAGTGGGGGAGGCTGCTGGGCATTTCATTAGTGGGGGAGGCTGCTGGGCATTTCATTGGTGAAGGAGGCTGCTGGGCATTTCATTAGTAAGGGTGAACTGTGACCAATGCATTTCCACCCTAGGCTTATATCTTTCCCATTTTTTTGCTTTGGCTAAAATGGGATTTGGCTTATACTCGAGTATGCACAGTGTGTAATTTAGTCGTGCTTCACACCAAACCTGAGATTTTCTTCTTATCTAGCATTTAAAACAATTTAAAACTATGCTCGCTAAGACTTTACAATATTCTTTGCAGAGATTTTTATCTTTGTTTTGTTGAGTCATAAAAAGCAAGGTGCACACTTTCAATTCCTGCTATCTGCCCTTAAAAGAAAAACATGATAAAAATTATAGCCAGAGATAAGCTTTTCTTGAAGAAACTGATTAAAGAAGCTGGATGGACTTTTGAAAGATTTTGAAATAGTTTCTGTCCACTTCCCAGTTCTCTGCAATGACCTAGCAGCCTATAAGCATCTAACAAACTATGTTAATAGCCATATTAGTTATAATATAAGAATTGCTCAATATTAAAAGCTGCTGCTAGTAATGATTTTTCAATTTGTTTTAATGGTTTGTGTTAAAAAAAAATTCAGTTTAAAGAATGTAACGGCTCTTGTATGGCACATAGATCTGTAATCACCACTTACACCGCAGAAATAAAGCAGGTAAATATTTCAGCATAGCTCAATACAGCACAGGAGAACAGGGATCTTTATTTTCCCCAACCGAAAATGAAAAACATATGAACTCAATAAACATTACTGACTACATGAATAATGTGCTTCATTTGTCTTTTATTTTACAGTACACAAGAAAAATGTAGTCATTAAAAAGAAATTCTCAGGTACATGGGACACTTTGTTATCGCCATGTAAAAATATTCAAGGGCTGACTACTTAAAGAGGACCTGTCACCAAGTACAGAATGCTGAATAAAACATCTCACTTAAATCCAGTTCTGTCCTGAAAGTTTGTCTGAATAAAATTCATACTAGACAAGGGGGAGGTAACATTTAATTTTTTGTGAGGGGGGTTTCGCTATATGCTCAATGAATATAAAAAGGGTGTTGCCTATTAGGCAAGTATTAGCTATTTATAATAAAACTTTCTGGGGCAAATCTTTTAAATGGGTGGACCGGTCTAAATAGGGTTCAATTTATGTGTATGGGTGAATAGTAAAATGTTACAATGCTATAAATTATATATACATACATATACTGTATATATCTGCAACTGTTCAGCCACTGACTTGTGTAAATAGCTGTAAGGGAAGTTAAAAGTTTCAAAATAGTTTCCTATAACTTGGAGAAGCCTTTGAAATATGCAAAAAAGGCGGATGTTCTCCAGATAAGATACCAAATTCAACGAAGATCTTTCGCCACATACGGTAACTCCAAGTCTTGGCATCCTTTATTTGGTACCATTTCCAGCTGGAATTTTTTCAAGTGCCATAAATGTTAGTACCTAATAGGCTAAATATGTACTCTTATGACACATTGGAGATCAATCCCTGAAATAGACAACCACTTGACTTCATCTCTGGACATTTTAGAGCCTTATTAGTACAGGCAGTCACCAGGTTAGATACAAGATAGGTTCCATAGGGTTGTTCTTAAGTCGAATTTATATGTAAGTCAAAACTGTGCGATTTATCATTGTAGCTCCAGACAAAAACATTTTTTGCCCCAGTGACAATTGAAGTTTCAAAATTGTTAGCTATAATAAAGCTTCATTACAGACACCTTATAGCTGATCATTGCAGTCTGGGACTATAGTAATAGCATGTAGAGAGCTTCCCCAGAGGTCACAGTGTGCAAAGAGGTCCGTCTGTAACTAGGTGGTCATCTGTAAGTCGGGTGTCCTTAAGTAGGGGACTGCCTGTACTTAAAGGGGCAGATTTACTTACCTGTTCCTGTCGTGATCCCGTGATGCGCTATCGGGATTTGGGTCTGCCGCGGTCGCGTGCTCGAGTTCCTGCATCCATCGCTTCTGCGCCGAGATCCGCCGGAGTTCATCTTTTTCTTCCCAGTACTTGTAAGTGTGTGTCTTGTGACACAATTCTAAATGTTAATGTCCGAATCCGTCTAGTTGTCCGACGGCCCGCCCCACGATTACTGTTATGCGCAAGCTGGCGACGATGCGCCAAAATCCAATCGCGTGTGCCAAAATCCTGGGGCAATTTGGCACAAAACGGAAATCGTTGGGAAACTGGACGAAAATGCGTCCGACTGACCCTTAGTAAATGAGCCCCAAAGTGTTAAATCAGCAGAAATTGAAGAAATTATTGCTCAGGAATGGCAGAGGCTATCAAAAAATATCAACAGTGGTGCTGATAATGGGAGTTGTTGGAGCTTATGAAAGTAATGTATTAGTAAAATTAATAATGGAAATAGAATGGAAATGGTTATGGTTAAACAACTTAAATGGTTATGGTTAGACAACTTGTGTATCATACTCCCTTTTGGGTTTCTGCGCCACCCATAAAGTATGGCAGAGGATACGCAGTCAACTATCATTTTCTACTTCTTTTTTCATTCTTACAGTGGTCTGAATGTTACTCAATTTCACTCCTGGCTATCTTTATTGAATTCGACCACACCTGACTGCCTGCTGTTGATTTTGTTCTGGGCTGCAGACAGGTTAATTGTAATGAAGGGGTGCTTTTATCACTCACATTCCTCCCTATGTGGGGGGAGACCAATCACATCTGGTCCAGGACAGTGATATTCCATAAGAGGTTCATTTCCCCTCATCCTCATGCTCAATATAAGTCTTCTTTGGAGCTTTCCAGTATATTCTGTATAGCTTTATTCTGTTCTTGCTCCTCTTTTTACCTTCCATATGACTCTGAAAATTCTTCTTTGTTTCAGCCATAACTATATGAAATACCTCCTAGGTTTTGTCCCTTTTTTGTCTCAGTGTTTCACTTTGGCCAAGGAAGGGAACATTGCCCAGTAGTCACCTACCGTTTAGGGTAGGTCACATGGCCATAAAGAGGTGAATATACACCTTTTAATGGCCTTGGCATTCATAAGGGCAGAAGACTTTTTCAGCAGTATAAAGCATCTTGTCACCCTGCACTAGCTGTTTATCAATGTCTTGAGAAACATCGAGATCAAGATGTTGATTTGGCTGATTGAGGTTAAGACCTGGACTACAAAGTAACCTTTATGTAACATTGATGAAACTGTTTAGCTACAGCACAGTGTAGTCCAACAGAACACTCTCAGCTGCATGGATTTTTGGATTGTAGTTGTCATTCAATGGTTAAAAGCAATCAACAGCACTACAAAAATCTCTGTAGACAGTCTTAGTCTTCATAGTCAAGAAGAATATTGTATTAAATGCAAAGCATTAGAAAGGTCAATTACATCACCTCCTTTTTACCTGGAGTGAATACAACCACTCCAGCCGTCAATTTTAATATATTTATATAGTACATATGAACATAAAATATATTTCTTCACCTTAAAAACATGAAAACAAACAAGTATTCATAGATAAGGTTTCTTAATGCTTGATCTGTCTTTAAAGGATCCAGGGCAAATTTATGTTGCAATGGCAACTACATTTTTCAGATATGGAAAATAGTTGTATAGGAAACAAAAATTTTTTTTATATTTTACATACAATACCTGGATTCTGTTTTAATGTGAAAAGAAGGAATGGACATTGCAAGCCCAGTTCAGACACAGGCACTTCCTGCCAGCAAGGATCAGTTGTACAGAGACTTACTCTACAAGCTACAGACAGATAAATTCATTACAGCAGAGCTTGACTGTGGGACAGATTTACTTACCTGGTCCATTCGTGATCCAGCGGCGCGTTCTGTGTGGAGAATTCGGGTCTTCCGGCGATTCACTAAGGTAGTTCCCCCGATGTCCACTAGGTGTGGCTGCTGCGCTTAGTGCGCTGAAGTTCACCAAGCCAGGCCGGGTGAAGGTAAGTGCGTGTCAAGAGACACTTTTTTTTTAAAATGCGGCGGTTTTTCCGAATCTGTTGGGTTTTCATACGGCCATGCCCCCGATTTCCTTCGCGTGCACGCCGGCGACGATGCGCCACAATCCGATCCCGTGGAGCAAAAACCCGGGCCAATTCTGGGAAAATCGGTGCAAAACGGAAAAATTCGGGTAACCAGCCGGAAAAACGCGATTCGGGCCCTTAGTAAATGACCCCCATTGTGTTTTATGGATCTCATGGATCTCCTCATCTCTCATCTGTCTCATCTCTCTTTTTCTATGTGTCAGATACTAGTAGAATGTTTACAAGCTATATAAAAGTATAGATTAACTCTGAACCATGATAATCAAAGCTCATTGTCAGCACATAGCATCTCACAGCGCAGAGGAATCATGAAGTGTCTGCTTAGAGAGTCCCCACCCTCTACCATTCTGGATTCTTACACTGACATGTCTAGGGAGTGATAGGACCAAAACCAGCAATACGACTAACTAAAATTGCAAAGTAAGGGGTTAAATTGGTCTTTATTGTCTATATATCATTAGGGAATTCAAATTTGAGAACTTTTTTCAATGAGAAAGCCCATTTAATACTGGGCTTTAAAATGATTCCATGTAACACTAACTGACATTATTATAAAAAATCTTTTAGTTACATATTGATTTTATGCTAAACGTTGTATATTATATGCACATCAAAAGAGAATACAAGGGAACATTCACTTTAAAATAGTAGTAAGGTTGGAACTGAGCACAGGTCACATTGACAGACACTTCTATAAAACATATTGTGTCGTACAAGGTCTCCGCCATGACAGGGCATTATTTATAGGTGCTAAGAGGTAGCACTTTAAAACTCTCATACATTTTAATGACTGTTCAGCAGCATTGGCAGCCACTTAGAAGTGAGGCTGTAAAGTTCACATGTGAAGAAAGATATTTATGTGAAATACGGGTCACCAATAAATATATATGGCTATAGAACATATAAGTAATAATGGCCATTGCCAAATTTTATGTATTCTCATCATGAGAAGGAAAGTACTAACTGGGTACCTGGGAGAAAAGGGCAGAATGTCATAAGCATGTTATACAGTATGCTCTACTTTTTATCTTTTTTTTTTTTTTTTACAATGCTGGGAAATGTCATCGTAAACGCTATTAAATTAATGGAACTAGGAAGAATGCCATCCATTGATACAGTATACTGTATGCAAGGTCAAATAGAAAGTAGACAGCAAAATATTAAAGATTTTCTGTTGCTGCCAAAATATTCCACCATTATAGTCAATCACATCGATTCCTGGCCCATTGGGGCTCTAAATAAAATTTCTCAAACAAAAGCATGGACCAATTTAAAGGGAAGTAAATGGCCACATCAGTATGTACAGTATGTGAGTACAGTATAGAAGAAATCCAGAGTTAATGTTGAAAACACATAAACACAGGGAGGACACATAAACATTGTCAGGCTCCAGGGGTAGTAGACCCACTGGACCACTGCGGACGATGACGTAAGCCGACACCTGGGACCGAAGGCTAAGTGGCACCCAGTTTTCACCAGAGCCTGCCGCAAATCGGGTTGGACTTGCATAGGCGTGGTACCACCAGGTTGTTCCACGGGTGCAACTTTGTCTGCGGTGGCAGCCAAGGCGAGGTACAGATAGGCGGCAAAGGTTCAGGAGGTGAGTGAGCATATTGTGGCGCTGGGAACACAGAGGTTCACGGGTGAGCCCACGACCTGAGACGTGGGTCGCGGGAGCACCCATGACAAACATCTTAATGAAGGTAACCTTTGGCTGGATTTGAACAATTGTTACATTGTTTTTCTATCTGGTCACAGGGGACATCATAATGCTGCTCCTAAACATTGTAATTACTATTCAATGTTGTAATAGAAATTTCTAGAACCCTATAATGCTGGAAAATGGTACGTTCACCAGTGTGATTTTTTGACATGTAATTGTTCCAACAGTATTAATATGACGCCCCATAAAATATTATAAATTATAATTCTCCAACTTCTCATGAAAAGCAATACAATGATGTTTGCTATCTTCTAGCCTGTACTGTTGTCAGATTGTCACCTGTATATGTTAGCAGCCTGCACCTGACATTGCAAGAAAATGAAATGTTTAATGTTTCAACTTGATTCATTTATGCAAAAAAACAATAAAAAACATGCATTGTATGGCAAAATATATATATAGATTCTATATTGGGAACACTTAAGACAAACAGATCAAACACAATTAACAAGTGCCACAGTACATTATACAAAATACAAATAGTGCCCCTCACCCCCCCCCCCCCAAAAAAAAAACATAAACATAAAGTTAACTGGTCATTGCCTAAATGATCATTCCTTAAAAAGATTTTTAAAAGTTAAAAAAATAACCTTACATCAGAATAAAATGACGTCTTACACAGCTTCATGCACCAAAGTATGAAAAAGTTATCAGCATCAAAGGATGGCAAAACTAATTTTTTTTTCTTTGTAGACATTGTTTTTTTTCATTAAAACACAATAAAACCTATATAAATTTGGTATCACCTTGATCACAACTGACCAAAAATTATTAAAAACTGAGCCCAAAAGAAAGTGAAGCAAATGCGTTTTATTCCAGTTTCCCAGTACACAACATGGAATAATAAATAACATCGATGAGAAGTATGATTTGTTAAGCAGAAAATAAGCCCTCACACAGCATAGAAAAATGAAAAAGTTATAGTTTTTGAAGATGGGGAGCAAAATATAAACGAAAAAAAGCTTCAACACCATAGGGGTTAGTGTCTGCAAACTCTCTGTGAATCTTTATTTACAGGTCTGAGAAACTGAGCTGAAGCAGATATGACATCTCCCGCTGCGTTCACCCCCTGTCTATGTCAGTGAATGTGGACTGTGAGAAGAGAGACACAATGGGGCACATTTACTTACCTGGTCCTGTGGCGATCCCATGGTGCATTGTCCGACGAGGATTTGGGTCCGGCACGATTCACTAAGGTCGTGCGTCCAATTTCCTGCAGGTGTTGCGGAGTTCACCTTCTTCTTCCTGGTGCGTGTGAGTGCTTGATCTTGCGACACATTTATGAATTTGGCACTGCCCCGACAGAGTGCACCAATTTTTTTTTTTGGTGCACCTTTAACATAGGTCGTGAAACACACTTCTGTCAAACTCTGCATGATAAATGTGGTGCATGGTCCAACTTTGCACCATAATGCACATTTCAATGATAAAATTTGTGTTACGTTAAGAATAATGCAGCCGCACTATTCTTTATGCATCACAAATTACATGACATGGGCACTTCTTAATTAGATGTGCAAGCAGTTTGCACTGAAATGAATGTGCAAAGTCCAATAGAAAACTGGTGCAAGCAACTTAGTAAATGTGGGCCAGTGAGTGACGACATGAGGAAGAACTAGAGCAGTGAGAGAGAGGAAGTTGTGTATATATGCAGAGGTCAGCATGTTGAGAACAGGGAAAGGCTGAAGCCTCAAAGAAGTCAAAGACAAAGGTACTGTCACGGGTGCCCCAGCCAGCGCATCACAAGCGCAGTTCACCCGTCCTGGCTCCTGTCTCGCTCCTGTCCGCCGTGCGCGTTCCAGACACCTTGGGCACGCGTGCATCAGCTTATTTAAATTAATTGGCGCTGGTCATTTTCTCAAATTCTATATAAGCCTGCCCCTTCCTGCAAACCCTGCCGGATCTTCGTTCCTCATGCCTTAGAGAAAGCTGTGTTTGATGCCTTATGCTATTTCTGTGATTTCCCATTGTGACCCCAGTTCCGTTTCTGACTTCGCTCCTTTGCCGCCTGCCCTGACCTGTTGCTACATCTCCGACTTTTGTCATGTGCTGCCCATCCTGACCTCCTGCCTGTCCCCGACTACGAGATTGCCTGCCATTTCTGTACTTCGACCTTGACAAGTCACGCCTGTGGAACAAGGTACCACACCGCAGCAAGTCCAACCCGCTTTGCGGCGGGCTCTGGTGAAAACCGGGTGCCACTTAGACTCCGGTCCCAGGTAGTGGCTTGTGTCATCGTCCACAGTGGTTGAGAGGATCCACAACCTCTGAGCCTGACAGGTACATGCAGAGACATGTCTAATGGAAGGGATTAAATATAAAATCTCTGTTCATATTTGGTTAAAACTTGTGATTGAAGCCTTTAACCATCACATGTACTGTCAATTACGCATAATATTCTCTATTCGGTGTTTGTGTATAAAGAATAATAAAAAGTCCAAATGTTAATTATAAATAATGTTAGAAAATATGAATATCTACTTGTAACCTAAAATCAAATAAAACTCAGATGAAACTGCAATAAAGCAGAAAGACAACAGTTAGAGATTTAATAGAGACACAATAAATAATAATAAGACAGGTCACTGCTGGCGCTGTAATTATTGCTCTACTTATCATTAATTATTAAAACAAATTACAGAAAATGTGCAACTCTATCAAAATATTTAGTTTTTTTTTTACTCTTTCTGAGCAAGCTTCTAAGAATGGTAATATGTAGCCATGGCAACTGATGATTTGTCCTCACTTGAAGCATTTTATACAAGTAATGAGTGTGCTATTCTGAATGTATTCACAAAATCCTAGAATGGTTTGCATGAACTTAAATATTCAGTTAAATACATTTCTAAAAAATGTACACTCGCAAACTATGCTATAGTGGTTTACACACATATGCAGCATCCCCAAAAGATTAGATCTACTTTAACCCCTTCAAGTCCAACTTTTCCAAGTTTTTTTGCATCTCCGTTTTTCACTTGCCAAAAATTGTACTTTCTAGTGGCACCATTTAATATTCTGTAACATGTACTGGGAAGCTGGAATAAAATCCAAATGTTGTAGAATTGGCAAAAAAAAACATAATTGCACCATATTTTGATGGGCTTTATTTTTACAGATTTCAATATGCAGTCAAGATGACACCTCTGCTTTATTCTTTGGATCAGTATGATTGCAGAGATATCAAATTTATATAGTTTAGTTATCCCTTAATACCTTTGAAAAAATTCCCAAACCTTGGATTAAAAAAAATCCTTGCTTTGCCGGTCGACTGTAACTTTTTCATGCTTCTACGTATGGAGCTGTTTAATGTGTCATTGTTTGCAGGATGGGATGACACCGTCATTTGCCTAATGACATTACTGTTAACATTTTCATTTACAAAGCACATAGTAAACATGATGTTAACACATGTGTTAACATGGCGTTTATATAGCGTTTTGTAAACAGTAATGTAATTAGGCATATCACCTTTCCTCAGATGGTGTTTCAAAATTCAATCAAAATGCAACGTGTGACCGCACCCTTAAAAGTAACCAATACATTTTAAAAAATGTAAGTGCAAATATTTCTGAATTTTCAAAAAAGAGGTTACTGTGCAAAATGTTTAACATTTAAATCTTGTGAAATAATTTCAATTTACATGTTAAAATAGAATCCATGAAAAAAACCTCCCTTTGCACCAGGTGCAGATTTGCGCCTAAAAAGTTGCAAAAAATAAGCAAAAAAAGTGATACATAACTGAAAAGTCGCTCATAACATCTGGAAAACAAAGATACATAAGGCACTGCACAAGGTGCAGACCAAGGCGTACTTGAAAAACTACAGCAAAAGTCGAAGTGAAAAGTCGCAAAAACGTCAAAAGTCACAAAAATTAGACAATTTGACTAGCAGAAATAAAGATACTTGTCCCCCATTAAGTACAGGTTGTGATAGCCACGTAAATTACCGTTTTTGATTTGGTCTATTTGTGGCTGTTGATTCACTTTATTATAACAATAAATCAGTAATTGCTTCATCCTATTTACTTGGTTTCCATAGAAGACACTATATTTATTGCTTGCCATGATGAGTTCTTAGCCCATACAGTAATTCATTTGGAAATTAGAATAAAATGATTGTGTCTTATCTATGAATTTTATATACATGGTTGAAACCTCTGTTTTTTCAATTGTATATATGTTTACATAAATTACGAGACACGACATTAATCTCTAGATGTTATGTTATCATAGAGATAGTTTTTATATAGGGAAAAGTTTCTGTGGGGGCACATCTATAAAAATGTCAGAACACATCAGGAATTTGTGATTAAAAGCTACATACTGGGCAATGACATTCACCCATTACCTTACAAAAAGCATCCAAAATGAAATGATTCATTGATGCCGTTCATGTTGAAAGTTCATTGGGAAAAGTCACTGTCTTTCCGCATTCAACAGAATCTTATGTAGATCTTGGGCTTTGGTGTCAAGTGTTTTGTGACATGCCCCATGCTGTCATGTCCTTTGTTCTACTCTCATGTACAGTATTAAAGCGTCTGACTCTGGAGTTGGCAGGCATGGTTTCTCATTCATTTTGCTTTTCTCCTAATCTTTGATGTATTTTTTAATCCTGTTTGCTCTCTGATCCACATCCTTAGATCGTTTTTCGCTTTACTCACATAGGGGGAGATTTATCACTGCTTCTGTGCCAGTTTTAGGGCAGTGAAAGAATCGCAAATACTCACTTTTATGCCATGTGAGCATGGAGGGGACGTAGAGGAGTGCGGAAAACGGCAGAGTAGGCGGGCCTAGGGCATTTCCACCTCGTGCATGTGTAATTTTGAAAAGTTTGCAAGTTTTTATGCAAAACTACGCCATAGTTTTGCTCAGTGGCCTTGTCATCGGATACACTCTACACTGGCATATGATAAATATCCCCCTCAGTGAAGATTGCAAGCGTATTGAGTATGTTTATCACTTCTTTTTTGATATTTTGCTATAGCATGTGTTACCCCATACACCCATGAACTTTTTAAAGGAATCTGTTTACACTATTTACCTACTCGAAACTAACTGCAATTAATATAGGTCTATGGCCCTACCTGTCCCTCATACCATTTTCTCTATTGTCTTCTGCTTCTTTCCTTGTCAAAACTTTACTTTAGAAATATGAAAATGAGGCTGAAGGGCTTTGGCAGTGCTCCTCAGGGCTCCAGCTCCACAACTCACTAGACCCATGTATGTATGAGTATATGACATACTCTAGTAGTGGTAAAAAAAACTAGAAAGACAGGAGACATATAGTTGGGAGTTGAGACGTGAGTTCTCTTTATTCATTCATTCCAAAGAACTTAGCCATACATTTTATAGCAATAGAAAAAAAAATAAAAGTATGAATCATGAGTCATTCCGGATGTTCATTTTGAATAGAAAGAGAGAGAACCCCTCGGAATGAATCTGCTATTTAAAATACCTGTATTAATACTATCAGTTTGTGACTGCATGCAGATATTTTAATGTTCCTAACAGCAAATCGTCATACAATTCATTTTTTGGATGTATTTGTGTTTTCAACTCAGCATGTGATAATCACAGGGTTAACAATTCACAGGAAAATGAACGCTATACGTAAATACATATTCTTCATAATACAGTTCATGTACATACAGCAGTTGCATAAAGAATGCTTGTAGTTAAATTCTGAAGAGGATTTTCAGAGGTCACTTTTTTGGATCTCAAACTAAAAGGTACTGTAGGTCAATCAATCATATCTAGCACATTTAGGAAGCCCAATTTCGGTTAATACTATTCTCCATTATAACAGTCAACACCCTAAACAATGAAAGCAATTCCAGTGGGGGAGTTGATTAGAAGTCGGAGGAACTGTAGTCAAGAGGAACAGTTTCAGAATGAAATTTTCCAAAGACTTAAAAACAGAGGTTACCCTAACTGGACTCTGGACAGAGCCAGAAAAATAGCTGCAGCAAGGAATAGAGATGATTTATTGAATAGAACTGAGAGCAGAAAACAGATTCAATAATAAATACCCCTATTATTTCCTTACGGTACAGTCCACAATTACATACAATTAAAAACATAATTCTAAAGTACTAACCTCTGTTATATGAAGATAAAAAAACTAGAAGACATCCTTTGTGATGGGTGTAAAGTAGTGGCCAAAAGGGATTGTACCTTGGGTAACATACTGTCACCCTCCATGATTGACGCAAATAGCATAAAACAAAGCATTTGGCTACACAGCCAGGGTTTTTATAGATGTGGGTCCAGGCAATGTCGTACTTGTTCCTTCATTACTCCAATAAAAACTTTCTGCTATTACTGTTGCCAAAATATATCACATTAGACAGCATCTCACCTGTAATAGTGATAATGTTGTCTATGTGATAAAATGTACTATCTATCAGCGATGTCCTCTATGTGGGATATACAACTGGGAAATTTAAAATAAGGCTTTTGGAGCACATAAGCAAAGTTGCCAACCCTGAGGTTAAAAATGTTAGTGGGGCTACAGCTCATTTTCGTAACAAGATGCCTCCTTAACAGCATATGTCATTGAAAGGGTTACTAAACGCAGAGGGATGGAGACATAAAAAGATTACTTTCAGATCGAGAAGCCTTTTGGATTATACAACTAAATACAAGAAATGGTCTTGTATTATAAATGACAGCAATGACTTTAATGAATATTAACAAACATAGTTAAGGAATCTTTTGTTGGCCAGATTTTATTTTAATTCATCACTATTACCAATTTTTAGCTTCAAAAAGAAAGAAAAGAATTCTATATTCTGACGATGGCATTCAAGCGGTCTTAATTAAATGTATTTGTAGACAAAATTGCTTTTGTGGTTTTTTAGTGGAACCTGGTTTTAGGCAGACTCTTTATTCTTTCCCCTCTTATTAGGCTATATGTGGCTATTTGCCAACCAAACAATTAATACTTGCCTGTGAATCCGGGTTTCCATTTAATACCGACTACACTGTGGAATACCCCTCCCAATTGTGATGTCACCTGATGTATGCCACTGCCTTTAAAACTGCGCCACGTTAAATTAGAGATTATCCATGACTAAGGACGCTACTGTGTCCGAAACGCGCTGGAAATGAATGGTGTATTTTCCTTTTAATTTGATTAAATAAAGCAAGATTTTATCGAGACCACATCTTGTTCCGCTAGCTGTATACTACATGGGGTTGGCTGGCTGTATACTACAGGGGGCTGGCTGTATACTACAGGGGGCTGGCTGGCTGTATAGTACATGGGGGCTGGCTAACTTTATACTACACCCTCGGCTTATACAATAGGTTTTCCCAGATTTTGGTGGTAAAACAAGGGGTCTCGGCTTATAATCAGGTCGGCTTATACTGAAGTATGTACGGTGTTTACAAAGGGTATAAGGGTATTTTCATAATCCTATATTTATCATTTTTGGTACATTGGGTATCTGTAGTGTATTTTTTATCCAGTGCCAGTGGATGGTGTATTAAAGTTTTAAAAGAATTTTATGTATATATAAAAGTTATCATGTGTACTCTTCAGAATGTAAATATAAGCATTCTTTATGCAACTGCTGTATGTCCATGAACTGTATTATGAAGAATATGTATTTATGTATTGCGTTCATTTCCCTATGAATTGTTAACCCTGTGATTATCACATACTGAGTCGAAATACCTAGAAATTTGGAGCTTTGTCCTTTGTAGAATTGCTGGAGAAGTGGCTTTTAGTAAATCGGGCATCCAATTGTCGTGACTTTCCTACAGTCACAAGAGGATTTTCCACTTCTATGTTCTCTTGTGCTCTAATTTGTTTAGATCATTTTTCAATGTTATGCCAATGTCATAAAACCTTGCATTTCTCTCCATTGTTGTATGGTAGGTTGATTTGAAGCTTACCACATCTTCCTTTTTCTTTAGTTTAATGGACAGTAGTTCCTCCTGTAACAAAGTATAATTCAGAAGAAGGAAGAGCAGCCTCCTGTAGACTAATTGATTTGTCAGAGGATATAAAGGGAAGGATAATCACACTCTCTTCCCAGCAGGCAGAAATGGTATAATCTCTAGCTGCCCAAGTGTTGCACTGCTCATGGAATATACAGCAGACAACAATGAGAGAGAGTAATCTAACAGTCAAGACAGGAAATGATTGGAGCAGAGAGAAGGCTGCACTGGCTGGAAATGGGCGTTTGTCAGGTTTCTATGAAAGAGAACCTGTCCCCAGCTACTCTTTCCCACAAAGCATATACAGTACCTTATAGATGTCTTTATACATGTACCACTAATGCCTCTATCCATGGGATTAGAGCCAGCATTCTTCTAAAAAAGATGATGTTCTTTGTTGCAGTAATGGAGGGGTGTCTTTCTCACCCCTCCTACAGGAATTCTCTTCTGTCCCTCAGAGGTATCCGTCTCTCTCTCTCAAGATTACTGCAAGACACTGTGTATCATTTCATACATCGTCTGCAAGGGAAAAACTGTCTAGTTTAGTTTTGGTAAATGGTCCCTAAGTACTAGTTCCATACCAACAGCATGGTAGTAGCAGTGAGACCTGTCAATAGGGATAAAGGGAGACGAGGCAGTGCAGGGAACAATGAATATGCCGGACTCACTTACTGTGATTGGACTCACCTAAGTTGAGGATGTTTCCAAACTTCATTGTTTAAAATTACAATCATGAAAAGGAACCATTTGAGCATTAGGCAAACACTTTTAATCATAGTTTTTAATGAAGTATTTGTTTGGGGTGGGTTCATTTGATTTGCAAGTTCCTTTCAAGTACACTGTAGATTTATTTTCGTTAACCCCCCCTCACCAACATGTGACATAATACTACGTCACATGCCGGGTGTGTGTGCATGGAGAAGGCTCACGGGCTGAGTACTCTCCATAGCCGGTAAGTCTTTGCTGCATATTACAACAAATGTTTTCCCGCTGATCGCCGCTGTCGAAGCTGCCAGCGGCTACAAAAAGATGCCGGCGCATGGGCGCCGCCATCTCTCTGAGGTTCATCGCTCTCCCTGACGTCATCAAGGAGCAGCTATCAGCACATTGTAATGAATGAGGAGTAAGATCCCCATATACTGCCATACTATAGTATGGCAGTATATGATATGATCCTACGGACAACCTAGGGAGTCTGAAAAATAGTAAAAATAAAAATGAAAAAAAGTTTTTTAAAAAATTATAATGCATTAGGAGTGTGTCAAGTGCTCATCTAAAGGCTGTGCCACCTCTGTGCTCCCCTTTCTGGGAAGTCTGTGTGTTATAGTCCATCAGCAGAAAGTGCCAGAGAGATATCTAGTCAGATACACATATTCATGTAATTGTTGATCACTAAAGTAAAAAACGGTAATATTCACTGACTTGTGTATATTGTGGGACCAAGGATATAATGAAAGGGGAGAAAAAATCAAATGAGTGTTTCTTTAACAGGAAACCGTCAACGGGAAATAATAGCATATTTGCAATATTTGAGCTATTTGTAGCATGAACGCTAGCTATAACTAGTGTATATGCTACAAAGTGCCTTAATCTTTGTGAATATAATCACCTGCTGGGCTATTTATTTTCTAGACCCAGTAAGTGTAAAGTGTGACTATAATACTAGATGTAACTCAGATCAGTTGGAGGTGAATAATGCACAGTACATGGAGAGTCACTCAATTATATTTTGTGGATTAATTCTATCATACATACAAACTATTTTGAAGAGACCATTCAATTTAACATACCAAACTATTTGTCATTGTCTTCCCATTAACCACATATTTGGTCTGTGTAGCTGATACTTTTTAAAGGCTTTTGTTAGTTATAATGGATGTTCTTTAAACTCTATAATATGCAATCAAAATCATTTGTACCGTAGGTGGTGTTTTTGTTAAGTGCAGTAGATGAAAACAATGGAGTTCTTGTACGGTATTTGCCAAGGTTATTTTGTACAATACATGCTAATCTATCTGCTTGTGTAGAGAGAAATAATGATTTCCCTTTTATGTAGTCATAGAGGTAAAAGAAGTGTCATGCTGGTAAAAGTAGTGGTGTTGCGCATAAATGTATTGGTGTACTGGCCTGTCTCTTGGTAGCGGGCTCCAGCCTTTGGACACTACCAAACAGACACAGCAAACCTGCTAAGCACAGCTTGCATTGATGTGCAATACGGATGAGCTGCACTACCTGAGGCGTTATAGGGAAGTCATACAGGCACGTGGAAGCCACACACAACACTGAGCCTCATTTTGTCTTTCATCAAATTTGTGGGCAACTCCAAATCCAGGCCTCCCTTGGTTCATAAACTTGATTTCCATTGATGATTTTTTTTGTGATTTTGTTGTCAGCACATTCAACTTTGTACACAGCAAAATAAAAAATGAGAATATTCATTGAGATCTATGATGTGTCATTGGAGTGTTTCCTTTATTTTTTTGAGCAGTATACATTTGAATTTAGCTGGATGTGTTTCTGAGCTCCTTCCTCAGAAGCTGATATGTTAGCTAGTATATGCTGTATTATGCGGAACATGGTATACATTGCAATAAAAGTTTTTGAAGACTGCACCACTAATCTGGACCTCAGATCACCCGGCAGAGCTCAGTCTTTTGACATAAAAGCCCTGAAATAATTTCAATTTCTTGCACACTACAAAAAATTGCGATTCTTCATATATACGCCACTTCCATGCTAGGCGGGCATGGAGTGGGCGTGAATGGACGTAGTTGCCAGCAGTGTGGACCAGCATGGAGCACCCCTGCTCCTTACCTGAAAACTCTTTAAAAGCCTGCAGACATGCACTGTTGAATGTTGCAGGCTTTGATGCAAGACTATGTCAGGCTGCCTATGTCAGCACGTCTAGCACATATATCATGAGGACTCATGGTGTATCCACTTTGGTGATGGGGGTTAGGGCTTTTTCAAACGCCGGCATGCATGTTTTACATTTTTTTGGTTTGTTTGTCTTATTTGTTAATCAAATTTATATTTGATGTTTTTCCTGTTTAAAATATGTGGCATTTGAGAAGTTAGGGTCGTCAAGAATCTGTGATTTGTCAAAACAATAGTTGCAGAAAGTCTCCAAAAAATCACGAACACCTTTTAATGAGTTGTACACTCTTTTGCATAAGTTGCCCACATGCCTTTACTGCCTTAATAATAATCCCTGAATGATCATCAAGTTATTCAGCATTCCTGCTACTTACTTTAGTTCTATCTGCAAACTCTCTGGATGTAAGTTTACATGTCTAAGGACTGTTGAATAAGAGGAGCTGAAGCAGGAGAGATATGTCTGAGTCTGTCAATGAGACGGACTGTGAGAGAAAGAGGCACAGTGGGTGACGTCATTAGGACAGGCAGCAGGAGTGAGAAACAGGAAGCTGTCTATATATGCAGAGGGCAGCATGGTGAGAACAGGAAAAGGCTGAGGCTCTCAAAGGAGGTAAAGGTACAGGTACATATACATGCAGAGACATGTCTAATGGAACAGTTTTGTTGAAAAGAGGCCAACCTCTTTAAGCTATTTACCATGCTTGGTAGGGGGAAGGTGTGAATTCTGCGACTTTTTAAAAATGTTTCAACTTTCACATCTGGAATTAGGTGATATCTCAGGGAACACTGCTGAAAACTTGACCACTATGAACTTTGAATGGTAACTGTCTTAGGCATAAAAGTGCACATGCCCCATGAAAGTTCACAACTAAAGAAGAAAAAGTCAAGTACAAAATTAGATAGATATTTTTCAATTTGGATATTAAGTGTATGATCACTTGACCATACTTATTTATTCTACATTGACTAACATCTGAAGAATTTTTAAGGGGCACATCATGACACTAGAACAATGTTTTCTAAAATGACCAAAGTACATCAACATAAAACCTTTATTCCGCAAAAATTCTAATCGATAACCCATGGAGACTCTCCGTATTATCCTTTCCTTTCTTGCATTTGTCTTTAAAGGGTGTCCAGCCTTTGTGGGGGACTTGAATGCATTTGTGATGATCTGAGAAATCAAATACTAGGCATCAACAACTTCTCTTGCTATAGCGGATTCATCCCTTTAGCTTGCATCTGGACAACCTTCTGCCAGAGGGTTTCAGTCACTTTGCAACAACAGCACAACATTTTTTCAGAGTCAGTGAAAACTGGAAAGTGAGGCTGCCAGTTAATTAGGTTTGTTAGATTATTAAGGAAATTAGCATCAGGTGCCAGATTAACACAAATATCTTGCAGTTCCCTGAAAGTGTTCTCTAATTTAGCTTTTTGCTGTTTGGAATAAACAAACATATACTCACCATTCCACCAAAGCAGCAGCAGTCATCACTTCTCCTTTGTGCAGCAGCTGTAAGTGACTCAGCAGACAGAACCTGCACTATAATGAATCTGGCAAAATAAGCCAAAAGAACTCAATGCACTACTGTAGCTATAGTCCTTATGATAAAAATAACCAACTATATTTTACACAATGGTCTTATACGTATAGTAAATCATATTTGCAGTGACATGCTCACACATTGCAAATCTTCAGTCCTATGTTATTAATAGTCTCTGCATCCCTATGTAAGTTCTGACTCACCGCAGATGTTACTCAATATCAGCCATTACATGGGGGGCAGTTTGGATCAACTTTCGAAGGTTCATTTTGTTATCTAGATGTCTACAGGAAAGATCTTCCTTTTGATATTATGGAATGTTATTTAATGATACCTGCGCTTTCATACCTTTCATTTTACAATGTTTATTTCATTAACTGCTCTGTGGGTTATCATTACCCTGTGAAAATAACCAAAAGATAAAAATCTCAGCAAGAAATGAGACAACTGTAACTAAATACATATCCTCTGTCTCTTTGGTATAATGTGGATTTCTTTGTACAAGTAGGGGCACATTTAGTAAGGACCTTGCACTAGTTTTCTGTCGGACTTTGCACATTCTTTTATGTTTAAACTGCTTGCACAGGTATTTAAGAGGACCAGTCACCCAAAATTTCGGCACTAGGAGCTGCTTACTAAAGTAAGCAGCTCCTAGTGCTTGAACAAACGCCGCAGTGTTAGAGTGATAGTGTGATAGTGCGAGTGGTCCGATGATTATATTGTACCCCGCCACAATCTAACACGCTATCTAACACTGTGGCGGGGTACAATGTAATCTTCGGACCGCTCGCAAAGCTGTCCGACATATTCATGAGGGGGCGTGGTTGGGGCGTGGTTAGGGGCATAATGCTCGGCAGTCACTGCCAGCCTATGGAGCAAGTGGGGCAGTCCAGGGAAGAGGCAGCGCCTTGGACCACCCCCTCATGAATACATCAGACCGCTTTGCCAGCGGTCCGACGATTACACTGTACCCCGTCGCAGTCTTAGATAGCATTACCGGAGGTTTCCGGTAATGCTATCATTCTAACACTGCGGCGTTTGTTCAAGCACTTTAGTAAGCAGCTCCCAGTGCCGAAATTTTGGGTGACAGAATGTTCCGGTGCTCATTCAGACCATGCACCAGATTTAACATGAAAAGTGTGACAGAATTGTGTTGCAAGCCCTATGTTAAAGGTGCACAAAAAAAAACTCTGTCGTGGCAGTGCAGAAAGCACCAGATTCATGAAAAACAATGACTTCTGGTGCCCCCTGCACACCACACAGGCAAACTGCATGTTCTTAGTAAATGTGCCCCATTATCTACTAACTGGAATGTAATGAGACCGTGGTTATCACACAATTAGATCAAACACTTATAAAAAAAAAAAAAATTTAAGAAACTAAATGCAGCTTTTAGGTTGCAGCTGCAAAGGAAAATATTGGGGAACAAAAAGAGAGATACAAAACATCCTAATGCACCATTGCCCCTTTATAAATACCTTGCCAAACTGCACCTGGACATAGTTCAAAAACAAGTGACACGGTTACTAATTGAGGAAAATAGTCTTTCTTATGGTAGAAACTTGGAATAAGACGTCTAAGCAATCATCTGGTTTACATGTACCAATATACACTACTCACAAACAGGGATAAGTGGCTGGTGGTTGAAAGTTTATATAATAAACCTAAAATTCTCTCTAACCTTTGCAAGCAAACTTAATGTGAATTTATTTACACTTTTGAATGAATAGATTTAACTATTCAATGATTCATTACCTTTTGCACAACTTCTCTTCTCTAATAATAAGCTTAAGTGCAATTCCAATATTCTAGTTCCTTGTCATGTAGAAAAACATTGCCTATTATTTTGATTACCTAAGTATCTTTGCTGTCCTCCTAAATTTAGCTGCTTGTGTTGATATCATCAAGTGTTTACAATAAATGGGTGGAGGGGAGTGCCTGCTGCTCCCTGCTCACTCTGAAGGGAGGAGGGGGTCGTGTTATTTGTGTAGGTAGCAGGAGAGCTGTGTGTGCAGAAACATCCATGCAGAAGTCTCCTGCACAGAATAGTGAGGTAAAAGATCTCCCCTGTTCCCTATGAGTTCCTCCAGCTGTGTGCAGAACTTTCTCTTTGTCTATCTGTACCTCAAGCAGTGTCATAAACCGAAGGAAATGGATTTCCAAGGCTGGTGAAAGGTTAAAACTGAGGGAGGTGCCACCTCACCCAGATCACTTTTGAGGTTGTGATTAGTGGTGATTAGATGGTTAGTAGCAAGATTAGGACAGGAGAGACAGGAGATAGGGACAGTGATCAGTGCAAAGTTTATGTGAGAAAGTGAGCATCAATGACACCTGGGTTCTGGTAAGTGTGATATGTGGGCAGATTCTGTGAAGCAGATAAACTATTATACGTGATAACAGCTTCCCTTTAGATAGGAATACATTTACTTAAATGGCCAATGAAATCCTTTTTCGTAACCGTCACTAAGGGAGCTTGTCCTACAGCACCAACTTTGCAGTATTATAGAACAATTTCTGAACACGTTTTTACTGCTTTCCTAAATCAGGTTCAAGGTTGTCAAATGACAGCATAGCTCCTTCTCTAATAGCTGGGAATGGCAGAACTTATCAAGTGTGATAAAGAGTTATAAAATGTGGCTAAATTACTAAGATGTGATCATCTATTCTCACATCCTCTTAAGAGCCAAAATCAGGGAATCAGAAAGGTAGCTGTGCATACTGACCTCACTATAAAACTGCAAAACTCCATCTCTTAGACTACATCAAAATTCACAATAAACTATTTAAATTTTTTGTCATGTCCTGTTCAAAAGGATCACATCAAGGATCTGTGAACCACACATCATGGGCTTTATTCACACAATTAATAATTCAAAAGAACACGAAGAGACATGCCAGCCCACACATCTCTCCCTGCTTCTTCTGCATTGTCAATTGTGTGAATAAAGTCCATGATATGTGGTTCTCATTTTACCTGTTGGTCTGTATTCTTTATTCCATTTGCATCTAAGCATTAGACAGGATTTTATTGTATGCACTTTGCACTTAAAGGGATCCTTCAACAGAAATAAACTACTACCAATCTGTCAAACAGATTAACACCAACCAGATGATGTTTATTTCATGAGCCACTTTGGTACTAAAGTCCAGCTCTCCTCACCTCAGAATGTCCCCTGCACTATAACTAATGGGCCTGTGTCCAGGGACATCACTAGCGATATCTTCTTAAGTCTATTCATTATGTCAATCACTACAGAGGGGCGTTTTATGGTGGGAGAGCTTGGCTTTAGTTCTACACTCTCAAACTCTGTGGGGAAGATTTATCAGAAGTGTCGAAGGTAAAATTGTTTTAAATGCCCATGACAACCAACCAGAGCTCAGCTTGAATTTTACAAACAGAAGTGGGAAAATGAAAGCTGAGCTCTAATTGGTTGCCATGGGTAACTAGAACAGCCCTGCTTTCAGACACTTCTGCTAAATCTCCACCTGTGTCTTTATAAACCAATTTATATCTCATTTCAGATTTGACTTTCTGGATTATGCCACCATGCTGTGACCTTAAAGAAACAAGATGTGGAAGGTGATGAGCTACTTGCAACATACTAGTAGCTTTTTTCTAAGGTCACTTTCTACTGGCAGTTTCCCTTATTTCTGCTCCTAAAATACCTGTACAGTTACATTTATTTCTGCTTTAGCATTTTCCATTGATTATTAGTTATATTATTTATAAACTTAGACTGATCATGGACCCTTTTTTCTTTTCTTTGAGTTATTACCGTATTTTTTGGACTATAAGGCGCACCGGATTATAAGGCATATCATCAATAAATGCCTACTAAAAAGTCTAGGTTAATATATAAGGCGCACCGGATTATAAGGTAGACCTGTGCACAATTCAAGGCAGCTGTTGTCTGTAAGCACGGTTCATATATAAGGCGCACTGGACTATAAGGCGCACCTTTGATTTCTGAGAAAATCAAAGGATTTTTTCTGCGCCTTATACAGTACAAACCGCTATTTTCTGTGTGGTAGGAAAAGAGTTGATAAGGGCAGTTGATAATGATTCATACTTTTATGCCTATATGAAATTCATTCACCAAGTTTTGGATTTAACCTTCACTTGTACAGGTTAAATCCAAAACTGTCTGGCTGAATATTATTAAGGCTGTAGACATATCCCCCCCCCCCTTATAGAAGCCACTAAAAGTGTAGAGCAATCATGCACATAATTTAATAAGTATTAACTATAATGTTCAAAGACAAAATGATGTTATTAGCTTCCTTATTTTTTACTGGCAAATGGTTTAACTATTTAAATTGTAATATCATTCTGATGTGGGCCTTTCCATTTCTATTACAACTATATCTAGATGCAATCAAAATGATAATTAGTAATAACTGTGATTTACAGCACCATACTCAGCTATCTAATGTACCAGAGCCAGCGCTGTAATTTAGAGTGCTGTGATTTTAATAGACATTAATAAGTGCAGTAGGATGTTTACTACATTTTATAAGAGGATTTTATTATGCCGTTACTTAATTTTGTTCATATTATTAAATTAACTATCATATTCTTTTGGACCATATAATTTATTTAAATCAAATTACCATATTCCTATTTGGGACATTTTAAAAGCTCATAATGTCGTTTATATAAAATGTAATTTAGGAAATACCTAACGCATGCTGATAATATCAGAACTTATAATTGCAACTGGGAAACTATTTATGCATAAAAATAGCTAAATAAGAAACAAATTCTATTCCCTCACATTGCATTTGTCAGAGCAGCAGTTTAGGCTCCAGAGCTGCTGTCCCAACTGTAATCCAAAATAATCATTTTGAATTTTATGGAAAAATTACTTTATTTTTCTGTATTGACGATCACATGACATTTCTTTAATTATTGTCTCTTTCTTGTTCATTTGCCATGACTATAAGTCTGGTGTTGAAACATTAACAAAAATCATCATTTTAATGAGTTCTAAAAAAAAATACTACAAAATAATTAGGTGTAACCATGTTTGACAGCAGATTTTTTATTTTTCACTCTTTACAGAAAATAAGTGTTTAGTTTATATTAATTTGTAGGAAGTCGGGGGGATTGCAAGATAAAAAAAAAATATAGTATACTAAAGTTACAAATATGACCAACAGGAGATGTTCACTTATTCTAGGGTCCTAGAGCATTTGGAAAGTACTGACCTTTGCCTATAGACTTGGAGAAGTAAGGAGAGGGGTTGGGACCAAACATCAGATAGCAAATCTGATGGATTTAGGAAAAGAGTTTAAAATTGCTGTGTACAAAAAGCAGTACAAAATATAGTCCATATGTACTAAAGCTCAATTTTTATGAAAAAAAACTCAAAAATCAATTATAAGAATGTGCTCCAAATTTGTCTAGCCTTTGAATTTAGCATAGAATGGCCCACATTTAGTAAAGCATTTGCGACAGTTTTTTGTCTGAATTTGCACTGAAAAGACTGTGCAAACTGCTTACACATGTATTTATGAAGAGTTTGCTCCAGTTTTGTGTCGTTGCTGCACTATGCCCGATGTGCCACAAAATTCTAAAGCTAAAGGGGCATTCCGATGCAGAGTGGAACCATGCACCACATTTAATACAGCGAAAGGTGCATGAAAAAAAAAATTACTGCGCCAGATTAATTAAGACTGTGTTCCACTTTTGATGAATCTGGTGCATCAGGCACACTCCACATGCAAAATTGTCCCTGGTGCAGGTAAGGCAGTACAATACAAAACAATACAAACCATATAACATGTAACATACACATTTAGACCTAAAAATGTCCAAAGTCCCTCATATGCTTAGCAATATAAGGTTATTATAGTTATTAGCTCTAAGAAGATATAAGCAAAAAGAAATTATTGATCTGGTTGAATGTAAATTATGATTTCCAATATGACTAGCCTATTAGCTCCAAAAGATGTCTCAAGTTGGGAATATTAATTATATCATTATCTATTATTGCTATTTCATAAATATGATATTCTTTTATTTTCCTGATATTATTTAGAAAATTAGGAGGCATAAAATTTTGCCAATAAGAAGCTATTTCGGCTCTGTCTGCCATAAATATTTTACTCACAAACCATCTGGTTGAAACAGGAATATGCCATATTCCGATATTTAGACAAGCCATTTCAGGGCACACAGCTACTTCCTTATTCCAAATTATCGATATAAGCCTAAAAAGTTGCTGCCTTGGGCCCAAGTGTTTTTGTTCTGACTAACAACAATAATCATTATTATTGAAATGCTGATCTTGCTTTAGTGATAATAAATATTATGCACCACTTTACGAATCATTAGATGTGCAAAAAAATGAAATTAGACATAAAGTGATAAGTTGAATAACTAAATTAAACAACAGGAGTAAAGACCTTCACAAGAGCTTGTAATCTATTATGCCTTGTGGGAAATGTGTTCAATATATTGTTAACAATGACTCTGAATTTCTAAAATGATTCTTTATATGAAATACTACCTAAGAACAAATAGAATATAGCATCTTTTACACTGAAATACGAGCATAAGTGTCTATGCATCATTACCAAACAATAACTGTTTTACGGGAAAAATGCAGTTTACCCAGGGGTCCAATTATGCACAGAGAATTGCACCGTCTTGACTCAGAAGAGCTATTTTGACAAGGTACTTGTCACATACACATTCCGTCATCCCACCATTTGTCACTTCCACACTTAAAAAGACAAAACAGTATGGTGATATTATAAACAAGAACCCGGGTCTGTAATCCCACTGACATCAACAGATTAGGAAATGTCAGACAGATCGGAGATTTAGAAATGTGTAGACAATACAAATGATGTCCTCTAGTGAAATCTTATCCAAACAATTTAAAAAAATGTTTCCTAACTTCAACACATAGCAGTTGTTGCATATAAGCTTTAATACAAAACAGTGTGTACTATCATATTAACATTTCATGATATTGACATTTGCTGAATAGATAATACTGCTTAAAGTTTAATCTGTGCAACCATTGATGCATAATATATATGAATAACAATAGAAACCCATACAAAGCTTTGCGATCCGGAGTAATGGAACTATGGTTGTCTTAGCCGTCTCAGACCCAATGTACATTCATAAATTAAATACATTTTCCAACTCACCAAAGGTGATGGGACAGATGATGTCAAGACGATAAAGGATGTGCCATGTTTTGGGATCTTTTGTCCTCCCTGTAGATATGCTGTTGCAGCAAATACAGGGGTAGCATCAATAGCAGCTGCTATGGGACCCGCAGTTTCAGGCCACCCATCCACTTGAGCTGCCATACTAAAGAATGTATGTGTGTTTACATATATGTGATGTGTATATTCTGCAAGTGTGTGTATATAAGCTGTATGTCTGTATATGGTACTTTATGTGATATGTATATGCTGTATGTGTGTATATGTGATGTGTAAATTTTGTTTATGTGTATATAATGTGTCTGGTTATATGGTGTATGAATATGTGCTTATTCTCTATGGGGGAGATTTATTACTGACTTTTTAGTAAAAAAAGTTGGGGATATTTAGACATTTTTTTGGAGTCAAAAAATTGCAGAGGCCATTTCCTGCCACTGAAATCTTAAATCTTCTGTCTTCTGTCATTGTGTGTTATATCCTTCTAATGGATCTCATGATCTCTCATTTTGATCTGTCTCATCTCTCTTTTTCTATGTGTTAGATACTAGTAGAATGTTCAGAAACTAAATGAAAGCGTTGATAAAACTGGACCCTAATAATCTAAGCACATTGTCAGCACACTGGGGCTTATTTACTAAAGGTTGCGGATCGCACTTTCGTCGTTCTGTTCATTGTTTTTGGGATTTGCACAGCTTTGACAGGTATTTAACAGGGGGCACACAACTGTTTTGATGGCCATGAGCTAGCTCAGTGCTCTCATAGAGGTCCTATTATGCAGCCACGGTGCATGCATGTGAGCAGCCCAACGATATCCATGGTATACAATACTCTCCCCTGTCTTCGCCTGCTATCACACACATGGTCAAGTGTATGAAGACTAAGAGTGGACCCAATTGTAATTACTACTTTGCTTCAACTACTACTGATAAAGCTACTGGGAAATTAGACTATGTGATCATAAAACAGGAAGCCATGTCATTCATTGACAGATACATATATAGTGGAACACTAAGTAACGTGGAAAAAAGATTCCCGGTTTATATCATGTTCTATTGGTTATTTATTTATTTTACTGAACTAGAAACATGGCTGTTTTCTTTCAAAAGAAATTGTTTAATATATGTGCAGAGGATGTGTGACATTTGGCTTGACATGTTATGTTTCTACGGCGAGTTTTTTTTTTTTTTCAAATTTTACCCAACTCTATTAACATCCATCAAAACCATCCATCAAAATTGGTTGGGTCTGTCCCCTTGGCAAATTGGCCTTTGGCTGTCATTCTCCACTAAAATCAATGGGGATTAATGAATGTATATCTATGAGAGCAACTCTATGTTCATCCCAACCCTCCGGAGGACTTTTGTATCAAAGCTCTGTGTTAAAACTTGGGTGAAACTTTAATAGAACTTTCATCATTTTTTTCAGCTATAACTGGAATGCTTAGATGAAAACAAATGAATGACTTGTACTTCAGTTATTACGAAATATATTAAACTTTGAAGGAAGGAAAAAAGTCTCACATAACCCGGAGACATATCAATAGTAACATACACAGTGAAAGCCAGAGGAGAACCAGCCTCATGATTACCGCCTGCCAGCTAAAACTGAGATTTTTAAGTTAATAACAACAATAACATTTTTAGTTTCTGCCTTTTTATGCATCCTGGTGCTAGGTTATAATGTAAAAATATAAAATGTTATTGCATACACTGTAAAAAGCATCAACATTTACATTTATACCTTTTCCTCTTCAAATGTGACCTTTTGCTAAATAGATAAGGTGGATGCATTCCCTCCAACCATTTTTTTCATATCTGTTTCTGCTGTTTCACTTTAGATAAAACTTAATTTAAACCAACCAAAAAATATTGTTTAACTTTTTTCTCTCATAAACATGTGGCCCTGTCTTTGTCTATGGTCTGAATGGATGCCGGGGCTGGTGGGAACATGACACATTTTTGAGAGTTTAGAATGACCATTTTAGGGGCCATGGTCATCTCAAATAATCTCAAAAATGGGGCCAGGCTGCACAGTCTACACACCAAAAAATAGAATCTAGAATCAAGGGGACCTCAAGACATAAGCCAAATTCCAAATCAACTCTTGAGAATGTTGGGTGGAGATTTATCAGAAGTGCCTGAAATAAAACTGTTCTAGTTACCCAAGGAAACCAATTAGAGCTCAGCTTTAATTTTATAAAACAGCTGTGGGAAAATAAAAATTGAGCTCTGATTGATTGCCATGGAAACTAGAATAGTTCTGCTCTCGGACACTTCTGATTAGTTTTCCTGGTTATGTTTATGTTATATTTCATCAATGTTGTAATTACGGGGAACCTGAGTATTAAATCCAAACCAAAATCTCAGTTCATTTGACTTTAAGAGTTAAAAATTATATTTTTTGGGCAGGCGGGTTTAAAAAAAAAGAGTCAGATTGAAGGAAGCAAAGAGGAGCAAAATCCAACCTACCCCATTTGAGTCTGAACCAGTGAAGCCAAAACCCACCTTCTTGGAAGGGGAGCAAATTGAGAGCCAAAGGAAGGGTAGAACCATGAGGAAGAAGCTACTTTAAGGGTGCCATGAGTCATAACTTTGCTTAGGGGTCCAATGGGGTCTGAGTACAGAGATATAACCAATGCCCAGGATTTAAGGCCTCATCTCATTTGGCTTTTTACAGTTTCACTATGGCCTCTTGCTATAGAAATTAGTAAATGGTTTAATTTGGTGACAATAAGCAGATAACTAGAAAGCCTTAAAAACTTACCAATGCGCGCCGTTGCTATGACATGTCTCATTTTCACCCATCCATTACAATAGCGCCCAAAGTCCACATATAAAATTCAATAAAAAGTGATCAAAAGTATGGAAAGGTAATTAGCACCAGAATATGGCAAAATCAAAAAAAAAATTGTACAGGAGGTTTTAATTTTTGTAAATGTAAAAAAACATTACAAAACCTATACAAATTTGTGTGAAAAATGGAAATGAAAAAACAAAAATGGACCAGGTCGTTAAAGGGATATTAACCCCTTAACGCTCTGCGCCGTAGTTCTACGGGCTGAGTCCTCTTCATACAAAGGTGGGGGTTTTTGCATATTGCAGAAAACCCCCACCGCTAATAACCGCGGTCGGTGCTTGCACTATCAAAGTCGCCGGCGGCATTTAAAAGACGGCGGCGCACGGGCGGCGCCATCTTTGTTACGATCGGTTGCCATGGTAGCCTCGGGTCTTCGTTTGACCCGAGGATACATGGCTTCTGCATATCCATTACAATGAGCCTGTGGCTCATTGTAATGTATAGTGTGCAAAAATGCCATATATTGCAATACAGAAGTATTGCAGCATATGGTAGGAACGATCTGACCATCTAGGGTTAATGTACCCTAGATGGTCTAAAAAATAGTGAAAAAAAAAGAAAAAAAAAAGTTTAAAAAATAAAAAAAAATTATAAAATATTAAAAGTTCAAATCACCCCCCTTTCCCTAGAACGGATATAAAACATAATAAACAGTAAAAATCACAAACATATTAGGTATCGGCGCGTTCTATCAAAATATAAAAACGGTTACGGCCGGCAGTAACCTCCGAGGCGGGAAATGGCGCCCAAATGTCCGAAATGCAACTTTTACACCTTTTTACATCACATAAAAAATGAAATAAAAAATGATCAAAATGTCGCACAGATCTCAAAATGGTAGCAATGAAAACGTCGGCTCATTTTGCAAAAAATGACCCCTCACACATCTCCGTGCAAAGTATGAAAAAGTTATTAGCGTCAGAAAACGGCAAAAATGTTTTTTTCTTTTTTGTACACATTCGTTTAATTTTTGAAAATGTATTAAAACACAATAAAACCTATATAAATTTGGTATCACCGTGATCGCACCAAACCAAAGAATAAAGTTGAGGTGTTATTTGGAGCGCACAGTCAAAGTCGAAAAAACTGAGCCCTCAAGAACGTGACGCACGTGCTGTTTTTTTTCAGTTTTTCCACATTTGGATTTTTTTTCAGCTTCGCAGTACATGGCATGTTAAAATAAATAACATTACGGGAAAGTAAAATTTGTTACGCACAAAATAAGCCCTCACACAGGTCTGTACACATAAAAATGAAAAAGTTATGGATTTTTGAAGTTGGAGAGCGAGAAATGAGCCGAAAAACCCTGCGTCCTTAAGGGGTTAAATAAACCCCTAAAGAACCAGGATCATTTCCAACTTGAGGACAAAGCTTTATTTCTCAAATCTGTCATGTGTTACTTTTCAAAATAATATATTTAGAATGCTTTAACCAAACCACATAGTTATGAGAATGTTAATTAAGAAATTTTTTTTTTGCATTCTACATTTATTTATGAAGGGGGAATTTGTATACAACCGTTGAAGTATCAAGGTAAAGCTGACTAGAACTACAGCAGAAAAGCCTGTAGCTCTTTCTACCTTGTGAACACCATTGCACAACCATAGAAGACCGCTTATATTGGACATCAGTAGTGAAGCTACGTAGTGAATCCATAGGCAACCAAATCCAGCATTAAATGCCTTCAGTCAAAACTATTTCTCCATCTATTGATGTAACTTTTACTGCATATTTATAAAACGGAATAAACATTTGTCTTTAAGCTTCTGTAATCATCTTGATTAAAAAGAGTAGAACTCATGTGGCTCCTAATATTATGTTTACATTTGATAAGGATCTTGTTTTTTTATGGTGCTCTCTGGGAGTTGAAAGAAAATAAGCTTTCAATGTCTCCTTAATTCTTCCATTTCACAATTACCCAAGTATATAACATCTTAGATTTTTTTTAGATTATTTTATGTCCCCTCAAGGAAAACTTGCCTAGCAACAAGGAAAAATGTAATGAATGCCACAATAAATGTCTTCTAGGATCAATTGTATCACTTGATGTAAACCCTATAAAACAGAGTTATTGTTCTTTCCCACCAGTCAGAGCTCCTCAGTTGACAGTTTAATTTAGAGGATATGAAGATGTTGATTACGATAGGATACTGCCATTGACAAGGTAGTTACATATTTTACCTTGTTTGAAAGGGAAAGGATAACTTTCTAAGCAAACATTGTGCCATACAAAAAAGGTTTAACAGTGATGAAAGGCAGCCACTTCACTGAATGTTTTTCATTATAAGTAGAGACATTGTCATAACTGAACTTTTAGCTTTTAACAACATGCACAGATGTTAACAAAGTATGGAGGGAGAACTCTGAGGTTTCTACTATTTTATACAGCAGTGAACAGATGTAAACAACAATTGGTGTTGGTACCAATTATGGGTGTTGATTACACTTTCACAGTATTGGTGATCAATTTCCTTGACAATGGGTACTCTTTCTGAGGCTCCCAGGGTTGTCCTCTTGACACTCCTATTAAACCTTGATAGGGGCAGGGTATAATAGGGAACTGACAAAATAAAAATATACTGCAAAGCTGCAACATTTGTTTCTTTTCTGAACTTTTCCTGTATCCTATGTCTGTAGAGTGTGGTTGAGGGTGTGATTTGACTTCATTCTGTCTGAACACTTGTTTATTCTTCTTTATTTGTCCACACCTGGCTCTGTCCTGTACCTGCAAATAGTTAAAGGGGTATTCCAGGAATAAGCATCATTTATATTCAAATGGGTCATTAAAATCTAAACAAATATGTTGAAATATGAAGAAAATTGTTGTGGACGTAATAATGAAGAATTAAAATGCTATTGACCCTTTAATCTGTTAATTTTGTCCATTTGGAGCAGACACAGGGCAAAAAAATGGCTGCTGGTCACATGTCCTTATCACATGTCCTACACCTGCCTGAGAAAGTAATTTGATCATCACAATGTTTGGCTGTAGTTGGTTGCTTGCAGTTCATCTAGTATGGCCAGTGTTGTGGTGAGACCCATCTCAGTGGGGCAATGTGCAATGATGGCAGTTACACATCATAACTGATGTAAACAATCTGTTACATCATCACTGGGAGCAGAGCATAAGGGAGGAGTTGTTACTGAGAACTGATGGATCATGGGAGTTGTAGTTGTACATGGTGCCCATCTTGGAGATAACTCCACCTACTTTAGAAAGCCCATAACATTTTGTGCAGGCAGCACCAGATTCATGAAGATGAATTTCGATAAATTAGGCACACTCTGCACACTCCACAGGCTTGTAGTTTTGATAAATTTTCACCAATGTGTCATTCGGACAGCATAGTAAAAGCCAAAGAAAAAAAATCCTGTAAGAAAATTTCCCAAGTCAATTTCACAGTTGTTGTCTTTTTTGAAGACTGTGCTAAAACAATGGTAAAGTATGACATGCTGTGGACATTTAATAAGACTGACAGGTAGAATGGGGAATTTTCCCAAGACCAGCATACTGCATGCTGAATTTACTAAGAGGCTCCAACTTCTTAGTATATCTGGAAGTGCATTCAGTAGCCAGATTGAAGATGTAGTCACCACCAGTATTCCAGTGGAGTCTGTAGTAAATACAGTGGGTCACCCCACCCACCCTGTTCCATGCCATGCCGACATTTGGAAAAAGCACTGCGGTGGGCGCAAAACTGACAAAAATATTGGAAATTCAGCTTTTTACATGACTTTTCAGACAGAAAACTGATGGAGTGTCTCAAAATTTAAAGCAGCAAAACTGCATACAGTGGGGGACATATATAATGCCATGCTGTTTGCACTTTAGCTTCTTTGAGAAGGTTAATTAAGCCAAGTTTGTAAGATAAAGGTGCACTGTGTACAGAATATATTGTAGTTTATCATAATTCATGAAAGGTTAAAGGGGTATTCCCACAAAGACAAGTTTCTTAAATGTACTCAGGATAACAAAATAACATTCTCTAATTCACTGTTATTAACAAAATAATACAGCATTTCACAAATATGTCCATTCTGTCTCTACCAGTCCTGATACACAGTCCAATTCAGTTGCCCCTGGTTCCTGACCCTGTATATTCTAACTTCAGGGCCGGCAGCCATTCTCTGCTCTCTGCCTCTAGATGTAACAAGAGCTGAAGAGCGTCATTGTGTGTAATATGCATCTCATGGATCTCATCATCTCATCTCTGATCAGTCTCATCTCTCTTTCTATGTGTCAGATACTAGTACAATGTTCAAAAGGTAAATAAAAGTGTATATGAACCTGTACCCTGATAATCTAACCATATTGTCAGCACACAGCACTAGAGGGATCATCAAGTGTCTGACAGCCTGGAATTTTACACTGGTCATCACTAAGTGATAGGAGCTATGGTTAAAAATTATCTTTATTATGTTAACATCACTATGGGATTGAAATTTAGAATTTTCTTTCATGGGCAAACCCCTTTAAGCAGTAAATTTCTCAATAAAGTACATTTATTTTTTGTTCATATGCCAAACTTGTCCTGCTGATCTTCCTCTTGTAGTCTTTGTACACAATGGGGGTCATTTACTAAGGGCCCGATTCGCGTTTTCCCGACGTGTTACCCGAATATTTCCGATTTGCGCCGATTGTACCTGAATTGCCCCGGGTTTTTGACGCACGCGATCGGAATTTGGCGCATCGGTGCCGGTATGCACGCGACGGAAATCGGGGGGCGTGGCCGAACGAAAACCTGACGTATTCGGAAAAACCGCCGCATTTAAAAAAAAAATTGTGTGGCGAAAATTTCACTCACCTTCATCCTGGATAGGCCGGTGTATTTCGAGGCATTCCAGCGGACTTCAGCGCAGCAGCGCCACCTGGTGGACGGCGGAGGAACTGCTTTGATGAATCCCGTCCGGACCCGAATCCAGTGCAGAGAACGCGCCGCTGGATCGCGAACGGACCGGGTAAGTAAATCTGCCCCAATATATAAGACTGGTGCGATATCAATAATTATCTCACAATGTAGTGAAAAGCTTGAGAAGCTCAGCATGTCTGCAGGTACCAAATGACTTTAGAAACACCCAGAACAATTGTATGAATTAGGTTTGGGACTATAATTCAGATAACTAAGGATAAATGTGGCAGTACATTTTGTTAACATAAAAATAAAGCATTTCCAAAACGTAAACTGCAAATGATTTTTCAAGGTGAACCATTTTAGAAAATTAGGACAATTTTCGGTTCAGTGAATTACATTGGCCAAGTATCAAAATTAGACTGCTATTGTTTTACTTCCATTAAGATAAATGTATGGCAAATTCTGGCCACGCGCATAATTTATTGGCTCTATCTGTACTTCTAGGATATTTAGAAAGAATTGAACTTGTTCCAAAAAAGAATTTAAACTAATGATAAATTGGTATAAATTAATATTTATTATTATTGATTTATAGAGCTCCATTAACTCTATGGTGCTGTACATTCAATAAGGGGTTTGCAAACTTTAATAGGAGAACAAATGCAAGTACATACAGTACAGACCAAAAGTTTGGACACACCTTCTCATTTGAATAGTCTTCTGTATTTTCATAACAATAAAAATTCACACTGAAGGCATCAAAACTATGAATTAACACATGTGGAATTATATACTTAACAAAAAGGTGTGAAACAACTGAAAATACATCTTACATTCTAGGGTCTTTAAAGTAGCCGCCCTTTGCTTTGATTGCTGGGAGGACTTACTATCTAAATGTAAATGGCTCAAACGTAACCACAAAATGGGTTAATCATGATGTAGCAGGCAGTACATTATTGCCAGTAAACTACTTTTTTGGGTTAAATCAATGAAAGTAAACTCCTAGGCTGAGTTTATACCTGCATTTGGCAGGTTTTGTTATACAATGGAAAAGGGAGATAACTGAAGGTCCATTAAATTCTATGGAGGATGGAAACAGAAAACCTTCCGGTTTTTGGTTTCTGTTAGGCCCCCTGCACCCGGCCGTGTCCTCATCTGGGATGGTGACGCAAATGACCAGGTGGAGATGGGAAAGAGAGAGATGGTTCCTCACTTGTACCCTCTCCATTGAAAGCTGAGCTTACCTTTTGGGCTCAAATTTTTTAGCTTTATCAGAGCCTCATACTGTTACCTGCATGAGGTCTTCCCCTCTTCTCAAATAGATAGTGAAATGGAAAGCGACGTTTCGGTTCCAGGGAGCCTTTATCAAGCCAAGTGACATAGGTGAATAGCGTATATATATATATATATATATATATATATATATATATATATATATATATATATTTATACCAAACACAAGTGATCATATGATCAAATTGTTCCCACCCCCTTGCATTAACATATTACGTTATAACATACATAAATAGTGTCATTTCATTTTGTAATCCATAAAATTGTACAGAGATGATGCAATTCATATATATGCAAACAAAGTGCTATTGCACCCTCACTATCTGTGCGCGGACGATGCGGGCATTTCCCTGGCCGTCTCTTTACAGATAACGTGGGTGGTTCCCTTGAGAACCCGGCACCTCCTCTGGTATGTGTATTATTCCGGCGCCTCATCTGACGTGCGCAGTAGTGCCATACTCCGTTTGCGTTCCTCTTGCAGTCCACACTAGTTTTTTGCTGACGGCGCTTGTGACTATTTTTGTACAATCGGAGGATCAAGGTGGTGAGACACCTATTGTTTTTAACTTTTCTCATTAGAATTTACTTATCTTATTAGCACCAGCAGCACTTGTCACTTTATTTAAACACTACACGCTAAGTATCATTTAACATACTAAGATACTAAGAGACCAATGCACTAGCACTTTGTTTGTATATATATGAATTGCATCATCTCTGTAAATTTAATGGATTACAAAATGAAATGTCAGTATTTATGTATGTTATGACGTAATATGTTAATGCAAGGGGGTGGGAACAATTTGATCATGTGATCACTTGTGTTTGGTATATATATATATATATATATATATATGTATATATATGCTATTCACCTATGTCACTTGGCTTGATAAAGGCTCCCTGGAGCCGAAAAGCCGCTGTTGTCTCCTGTTGTACTCCTAAACATGGAATAAAATCACCTTTTTTGCTTTTTGACATCTGACGTCTTGGAGTGCTGCTTACCTTTCACATTATTTACCTGGAGGATCTGGAGCCCGATCTTAGTGAGCGTGCACCCATCTATCCCCTACTTTTGTGTGCTGTTTTTGAAATTTCTACAAGTAATCTACATTTCATCTATGGGGTATATCAGTTTCGCAGAAACATGATAATATCTGCCATGACTAAGAATACAGGTTAGCGATTTAATACGTGTTCACTCCTTTTAGTGACTGGATATGGAGTTGGATGCCATACCCTTTTAATGAAGTGTTTCACTATCCGAATAAAGTTTGAATAACAAAATCATTACAGAGATCATTTGGATTCTTAAAGTGTGTTCTGTGTCCAGGTCATACAAGGCAAGGAGGGATTCTTTAGAAAGCAGCGGTGAGCTGAACTATATTTGTTTATATAGCCCAGGAAATTTTAATATTTGTTATATATAAATATCCATTATTATCATTATAAATAATCCATTGTGAAAATATACAGGCGGTCCCCTACTTAAGAAAACCCGACTTACAGACGACCCCTTGTTACAAACGGACCTCTGTATATTGTTAAATTACTGTAATTTATCCTTAGGCTACAATAAACAGCTATAACAGTTATCAAATGTATCTGAAATTAAGCTTTATTGTTAATCCTGGTTCTTATGACAACCCAACATTTGTAAAATCTAATTGTCACAGAGACCAAAAAATTCTGTCTGGGGTTACAATGATAAAATATACATTTCCGACTCACATACAAATTCAGCTTAAGAACAAACCTACAAAACCTATCTTGTACGAAACCCAGGGACTGCTTATATATGAATCAAAAACACAAACACTTCTTATAGTTTAATTTGTGTTATACTGTCCTAAAGTATAAACTGTATTAGGCTAAATTCACACTGCCGTGAGCCCGCCGCACCTCAGCTCACCCCCACCCCTCTCCATAGAAAGTAATGGCGCACGGCGCCGTAATACGGGGAAAGATAGGACATGTCCTATCTTTCCCCGGGCTACGGAGCGGTACGGTGCCGCACATGCCGCACATATCGGCCGCATATACGTCGGCCGTATATACGTCCCCCATACTGTAGTGTGAATGCAGCCTTAAAGATAGGTTGTTGGTTCCGTCAATCCGGAAAAAAGAAAAAAGAGGAAATTATGCATTTCATACTACATGATGAAGCCCTTATATTTTATTTGAGTACCAAGAACCTTTCTTTGACACTGTTTATATGCTCTTGTGGAACAGAACCAGTTTTCTTGGGTCTCCTTTTATTAGATCTTACTACTGACCTGCCTACAGTGAGCTGAAAATCCTATCTTCGTTTTCAAACAGTCCCTAAGGGCTATTGGCCACTGCAGTAGCTTCATTATTGCTCTGTACTTTACCATAAATAAATCAAGTTTATTTGGTTTTAGTGACCAGGCCAATGGATAGTAGAACATTAACGATTGAAACACCATAGAATAATTAGAAACCTGGGAATACATAAATTCTATGTGTCACCAGACAATTGGTGAGCCGATTCACTGCAATGCAAATAAGCTAAATGGAGACTTTGTGTACAATAAAGCAGCAATGTGCTTCTTTGATAATGTAGTAACATAAGATAGTATCGCTGTAACCACATTGTGACAAATCCTCTTCTCTAAACATTTGTTCTGACTCCAGCATTTTACAGTGAGGAGGCAGCAGACAGCACCATTTACTGCCACCTGTATATTGGATAATGTGCATTTGGCCCATATGTATTATGAGTTGACAACAGTAAAAAGCAATGAGGCATTTACATTGTAATTTTGCAGGGGCAGTATAGTGCATACCAATCACCTGGATGGCTTCACTTAGTTTTGTGATGCTTTTGTTTTCTCCTCACATTACATTACAATTAGTTGTTCCTGAATCATTGAAGGATAAGAGATTTAATTTACCTACCCCATTAAATTGACGCAGATAAGGTTTACTGACATTAACTTTCTATTAATGAACATATCTCCCTGCTGATGTCCTGCGTATTAGATACAACTCTTAACCAGTTCCTTGGATTGTTTTTCACAAATAATAAGATTAGTCATGGACCATGTTATGTGTGAGTGCTATGGTCTACCATAATAAAGAATGGTATGTCTGTATATACACTTAAGTTGCAATCTTTAAGAGCATTAATATGACAAGTTATGAACATTCTAGACAATTTTAAAAAGTTCTCGGTATCGCTCCATCATGTTTCTTCTGACAGTTTTATCAATGTCACCAGTAGGACTATTAAAGAACATGTGAAAACATGGAGCGGACACAATTAGCAGCCAACATTATTCATATAAAAAACAAGTGTGCACTCTGTGCAAATCCAGCTCACACCTCTTGCAGATCCACGTACTGGCTGCAGTACATCCTAGTGCAGAAAATAGATATGACCTCGGCACAAATCCACAAATTCAGGAAGCGTGGCTCAATATAAAAACATTCTTCTTTATCGAAAATCATGCATAAAAAGCAATCATAGGCACAGGTATCCAAGAGCGCAACCCACGGACCTACATGTTTCGGGCCACAGTACGTTGCACCCCAGGAGGCCCAGCCACATGAGAAGAATGTCCCAAGACAGAATCCTCTTCCGGAGAGCAGCTCTAACCTATGTCTTGCTGGGAGACAGCTGCCGAAGATCCACCGGTGCTGCAACAACAAGCTGGTCAGGAAAAATTATGTGCCGAGAAGCCGGTTCTTCTCCAGCAACAACCGAAGCACAGGACAGGGCATCAACCTTGACATTCTTGTCAGCCGGACGGAAATGAATCAGCAGGTCACAGGATGGAGAGCTCCCTCCAAGTCTCTAATCGAATAATTTCTCTCAGCTGGAGAAAAGGTCTTGGAGAAGAAGCCGCATGTGGAAGTTTGGCCCTTGGACCCTTGCTGGGTGAACACCGATCCAGCTCCAATGGAGGACGTATCCATCTCAAGATGAAAGGGCTTGTTAGTATCAGGCCTGGTGAGTCCTGGAGCCAAGGCAAAAGCGGATTTCAACTTGGAGAAGGCCTCTTCAGCTGTAAGAGACCAGGCACATGGATTGGCACCCTTTTTGGTGAGTGCCACAATGGGAGACACCAGAGTGGAGAAATGTGGAATAAGCTGCTGGTAATAGTTTGCAAAACACAGGTATTAAACGCCGTCTTCCACTCGTTAGCTTTGTGGATGCTGATGAGATTGTAAGCACCATGGAGATCCAGTTTGGAGAACACCCTAGAACCACACAGGTGATCAAACAGGTTTGGAATCAACGGCAGGGCGTAGCCGTCCTTCTTGGTGACAAAGAAGAAACCTGCGCCAACTGGAGAGGAGGACTTGTGTATGAAACCCCACTGCAGGTTCTCCTTGATGTATTTGGACATGGCAGCCGTCTCGGGAACAGAAAGTGGATAGACACGAACTCTGGGGAGAGTGGCACCCGGAAGGATATCCACAGGGTGGTAGCAAAGTCTCTGCTTGTTATTTTAGAGAAAACATCTGCAAAGTCCCGGTAACAAGCTGGCAGACCCTCCAGAGACTTGGAAGACACAGAGGAGGTCAGGACCGGAAGTGGTGCCAACATGCATCAAGATTGGCATTCAGGGTCCCAACGCAGGATTTCACCAGTCTTCTAATTGAGGACCGGAGCATGGAAGACCCAGAAGAAGAGCTGATGTGGAGCAGGGCAGGGCATAGAAGACCAGTCTTTCTTGATGTAGGACTCCAACATGAAGGCGGATGGGTTTCATGCGGTACTGGACTGGATCGGAAAGAGGCTGTCCGCTCATGAAAGAAATGACCAGGGGTGACTTGAGGGGAACCACCAGAATGTGATGCTGGGAGACCAGAGCGGCATCCACAAAGTTTTCCGAAAATCCAAAGAGTCCAGGAAGGCTGAAACTTGCGCAGGAGGGCCGGTACCGACACCAAGGAGCACTGGAACACTGGAACAGTCAGGCATAGAGAAGCTAAATTCACACCTAAGGACGTTTCTCCCAGAAGCCCTAGGTGCTGGCATTTCCCTGACTTTGGGGACGGACTGGACAAGTCCCGGCGCTTGGGACTGGCACAGTACAAGCAGAGATTTTTTTGGAAACGTCTGGAACGTTCCCAAAGAATAGCCGGGCTCTTTCAACCTGCATAGGTTCATCTGCAGACTATACAACCGGAGGCTGGAATGGCTTCTGGAAGGTAGACATGAAAGCCAGACTAGAGGTCGCTCGTGCCACAACTCTTCAGCTTGTTCCAAGAACTGCACGTTTATCCGGGTGGCCAAGGTTATAAGACCACTCAGAGTAGCCAGCAGATCACGGGCAGCCAAAGCATCTTTAACTCGTGAGGACAGTTCTTTCTTAAAAGTCGCACATAAGGCCGTGTCATTCCAACAGAGTTCAGACACCAGTAGTGCAATTTCAGCTGAAGAGGCTAGTGTTGGTTCCTCAAACACGGACCTGAACACCGCCAGGAAAGTGGTATGGGTGGCCAGTCCTGTCTCACAGAGGAGTATCCCAGTCCAGGCCCTTCCCGGAGAGGTGGCTGACGATGAATGCCACCTTGGAGCGCTCACTGACAAACTATGATGGAATTAACTCTATATGAAGTGAGCACTGGGTGATGAACCTTCTGCATAATCTGGTTTCCCCATTGTATTTATTAGACAAAGATTGTCTCAGCCTAGGCTCTGGTGCCGATGGACAAGCCTGGATGACAGGAGAAGTCACAGGGGCCTGATGCTATGGCTTAGAGTCAAGCAACTGTTGGAGAGCGGAAGCGACTTGGCCTAAAAGTTCTCCTTGGGCAGCAATTTGCTGCGACTGCCGGGAGACAACACCCGAAAGTTCTGCAAGTATCTGACGTGGCTACTTGGCTGGATCCATGGCTGGATCTTACTCTCAGGACTGTGAGTCTGTGGAACCTCTGGACCACTGCGGGAGATGGTACCAGCCGACACCTGGGACCGGAGTCTAAGTGGCACCTGGTCTTCACCAGAGCCCGCCGCAAGGTGGGATGGTGTTGCTGAGGTGGGGTACCACCAGGTCATTCTACAGGTGCGAATAGCCCACGGTGGCTGCCAAGGTAGTAATGCAGGAGACAGCCTGTACCTGGGGAGATAGCGGGAGAACAGCACAGGCAGGCACACTAGGACTCATGTCAGGAATCGTAGGAGCTGGCACATAGATCAGGAACACAGCAACAGATTGGCACGGGGATCAGGGACACAGGAATGGACTGACACATGGGAGAGCAGGATACACGGGACAGCCGGCTACACAGTAAAGTAGGATACACAGGAGAGCTTTCTCTCCAGGGGATGGCTTGAAAATCCGGCAAGGGTCACAGGAAGGAGCAGGAATTTATATCAGGCCAGTCCAATTATCGACCGCGGGAGCAGCGGAGGTGAGTACCGCTGGGCTCCGGGGGCACACGGAGGGACATCGGTGACACCATGTTTAACGTGCTTGAAAGTAATGGGATCATCTAAAGGTAATTTGTTAACATTGTTATATAAAGTGGGACATATGTAGAAGTACCCACCCTAAGGCATCCTGCACACAACTGTATTTGTGGGTCATGAGCTTTCTACACAAATTATGACTAGTTCCCGGCCCCCATAGAGCACTATTGTTCATGGTGACAGTGAATTACAGTGTATGGACCATATAGCACCACACCGTGAGTGAGCCAAACGCCTGCCCGGATTGCGGCACTGCTGCTCAATTCCTATGGACATTAGCGGGAGGAGTGGTGACTCCCCTGCCGATGTACACATCTGCAGTATTAGCCACATACTTTCCCCTGCTTGCCGCCCATAATCGACACATGGTGGTGTGAATATAGCCTGAGTAAGAACGATCAACAAAGGCAGTTACCAGGCTTTTAGGTATCTGAACAATTTGCAGATTTTGTGCAGATTTGCAATATGGATTATGTTGCAGAAAATCCACAGCGTAATACAGTAACATCAAATGGAATGTGATAAGTAATATCAGGTGAAAAAATCTACACCCTACAATCTTCAATGTGGGAAGACACCCTTAGGGCACTTTCACACTGGCGTTGTCTTTCACGTCGTGGTTCACTGATTTTCACAAATGCCTTACTGAGCCCTAATTTTCAATGGTTGTCTTCATTTGTGATAAATTGTCCATGAAATAAAAATTGAAACCTGTCTTACTTTTTTGCAGGGAAGACCACGAAAGGCAATAGATGGAAACTTAAAATAACAGATGATAGATTTGTTTTTTTTCATACATGATGCAGGCAACAATAGGAGCATAACAGATGTTAAAACAAGGATGCAGGCAAAAAACTGAAACACCACGGCAGTGTGAATCCATCTACAGGCCCCTTGCATACAAATGTGTGCTTGCCCCTCCTTACCCCTCACCTCTCCATAGAAAGCTGAGTGCCCACCACCAAAGAACTGCAAAATATAGGACATGTCCCATATTTTGCAACCAGGTGCCATACACCTCTATGGAGGCTGTGACCTGGATTAAAATTTTGTTCCCAGATCACAACTACCAGGATGGTTGCATACATGAGGCCTTAAAGTGTCCAGATCAGTCAAAACTCATGTGATAATTGTTGATGCTACCGCCCTGACCTTTATTCTGAGGTTTATATTTACAATGCAGTGGATATTTCTTTCCAATGAAAGAAAATTCTAAAATTGCAATCCCCTAGTGATGTTAACACAATATCGATCATTTTTAACCCTTTACTTCACAATTTACTTAGTTTTATTGCTGTTTTAGCTCATATTACTCCCTAGGATGGTCAGTGCAAAATTCCAGGGTATGGGTGAGGACTCTCTAAGCAGACACATTCTGAGGTATATAGTTCTGTGAGCTGACAATGGGGGTCATTTACCAAGGGCCCGATTCGCGTTTTCCCGACGTGTTACCCGAATATTTCCGATTTCGCCGATTTCCCCTGAATTGCCCCGTGATTTTGGCGCACGAGATCGGATTGTGGTGCATCGGCGCTGGCATGCACGCGGCGGAAATGGGGGGCGTGGCCGAACGAAAACCCGAAAGATTCGGAAAAACCGCCGCATTTAAAACAAAAAATGTGTCGCGGAGCTTGCACTTACTTTCACTCAGCCCGGCTCGGTGTATTCCAGTGCTTTCCAGGGTACTTCAGCGCAGCATCGCCACCTGGTGGACGTCGGAGGAACTACCTTAATAAATCCCGGACGGACCCGAATCCAGTGCAGAGAGCGCGCCGCTGGATCGCGAATGGACCGGGTAAGTAAATCTGCCCCAATGTAGTTTATATACACTTTCTTTTAGCCTCTGAACACTGTTCTAGTATCTGACACATAGAGAGAGATGAGACAGATCAGAGATGATGAGAACCATTAGATGCTTATTGCACATAATGACACAGTCAACTCTCCTACATCTCTGCTATTCCACAAGACACTAGAACTGCTGTGCCTTCCTGCTGTGCTTTCCCAGATAAATAACTTATTGGTGTGTAGCCTGTAGTTGGCCCTATGCTGCTGCTGTCTCAGAAACTCAGAGGGGCACATGTACTTACCTGCTCCCTCGGAGTTCCGTCCGGAATGCACTGTGCCGCGATTCACTAAGATTGTGCGCCCGATTTCCTGCATTTGTTGTTTCCCCGCTCGGGTCCGCCGGAGTTCACCAACTTCCTCCTGGTGCATGTAAGTGCTTGGCTTCTGCTTGTCCGAATATGTCAGATCGTCCGACGGCCCAACCCCCCATTTTCTGTCACATGAAAGCCGGCGCGCAAAAGGGCAAAAATCCCTTTTAAGTCCCTGTCCCAGCGGCGCAAAATGGAAATTGTCGGGATGTCCGACGAAAGTGCAATCCGCGGGGCCCTTAGTAAATGAGCCCCAGATTCTGTGTCTCAGTGTGCAGCAGTGAGTGATATCCGTGCAGTCTGCAGGAGGGCAGGGTTACAGTGCGGAGACAGAGAAACTCAGCAAACACGGCTGTCACACAGGAATCCAAAATGTGGCCCTACCCAAAGTCAGAAGTAACAGGGTCGTGTCTGGTTGTGAAATTGTGTACACCAGGACTGATAGAGATGGGTTGGACCTGAGAAATGCTGTATTTGTGTTAATAACAGTGAATTAGAGATTGGGGGTCATTTACTAAGGGCCCGATTCGCGTTTTCCCGACGTGTTACCCGAATATTTCCGATTTGCGCCGCTTGTACATGAATTGCCCCGGGTTTTTGGCGCACGCGATCGGATTGTGGCGCATCGGGGCCGGCATGCGCGCGACAGAAATCGGGGGGCGTGGCCGAACGAAAACCCGACGTATTCGGAAAAACCGCCGCATTTAAAAACCGAAAATGTGTCGCTTGGAGAGCGCTCACCTTCACCTTCTATGGGATGGTGCATTCCGGGGCGTTAAGATTATTTTCGGCGCTGCAGCGCCACCTGGTGGACGGCGGAGGAACTACCATCTTAAATCCCAGCCGGACCCGAATCCTGTGCAGAGAACGCGCCGCTGGATCGCGAATGGGCCGGGTAAGTAAATGTGCCCCATTGTGTTATTTTGTTATCCTGAGTACATATAAGAAACTTGTCTTTGTGTGCCGTTATCTGTGTTCCTTTTTACATTGCGCATGGTAAGATTCTACTGTATAGAAGCTGTAAACTTGATGGATGCAGTATCAGGCAACATACAATAGAATATTTAACATATCAATTGTATAGAACGATATTCTGTGTAAACAAAGGATTTGATCCACATTAGAGATGAGCAAGCACTAAAATGCTCGGGTGCTCGTTATTCGAGACGAACTCTTCCCGATGCTCGAGTGCTCGTCTCGAATAACGAGCCCCATTGAAGTCAATGGGAGACTCGAGCATTTTTCAAGGGGACCAAGGCTCTGCACAGGGAAGCTTGGCCAAACACCTGGGAACCTCAGAAAAGGATGGAAACACCACGGAAATGGACAGGAAACAGGAGGCGGCAGCATGCATGGATGCCTCTGAGGCTGCTTAATCGTATCATTATGCCAAAATTATGGGCAACAGCAAGGCCATGACAGAGTGACCGAATGAGGCTAGATAGCATCTAAAACATGCAATAATTGACCCTGATACTATAGGGGACGGCATGCAGAGGCAGCGGCAGCAGCTAGAGAGAGTGGCATGGCGATATACCCCAAATGGATTCAGGCTTCAAACCAATTTAAAATATTCCTTTTGGCGAGTATAACGTGTACCACTGTATGTATCAGTATTTTGCCTGGTTAAGGCGGCAGAGAGGAACCAAAGGAGGTGAGCAAGAAGCGCTGAAACAAAAGGTTGACGGTATATTTAGTCGATAACACAGCATGGTGGCGACATAGTGACCAAGTTCCATAACGTATCTGGTGAAACACCCAAAAAATGAGCCTGACACAGCTCGTTAAGGGGACGACATGTGGAGGCAGCCATGGAGCCGATGATTAAGAGCGAAAGTATGGGGCATCCATATTGCGCTGTTATGATTGCAACTTCAGATCTCCAGCATGGCGGAGACAGATGGGCCGAGTTCCACTATGTATCTGGTGAAACACCTGAAAATTCTGCCTGATACAGCTCGTTTGATAAGGGGATGATGTGCTGCATATCCTCTCGTGCTCCAGCAACTGGGGTATAGAGAGTTGAAAGTTGCACATGGAGACATCGGTGGACGCTGTGGAGGATCGTGGAGGCAAAATGGACAGGAAACAGCAGGGGCAGCATGCATAGATGCCTCTGAGGCTGCCTAATCTTGGGATGGAGCTGGCGGTCCGCTGCCAGGCGAGCTTTTGCCTGTCCAAGCCCCTGTCTCTCGGCTCCTCCCGAACCAAAATGGGCCTGGGGGCCAGAAGCGTTTACTTTGAAAAAATTATAATTTTCAAAGCAGGCGGGGTCGTTTGAATATTTCACCTAGAAATAATGGAGTAGCATAGTCGTTCTATTTTTAATTGTTTTTACGGAAATGGTTCCATGATTAAGAGCGACAGTATGGGGCATCTATATTGCGCTGCTATGATTGCAACTTCAGGTCTCCAGCATGGCGGCGACAGATGGGCCGAGTTCCACTATGTATCTGGTGAAACACCTGAAAATTCTGCCTGACACAGCTCGTTTGATAAGGGGACGATGTATGGAGGCAGTGAAGTAGTAGTAGATTAAAGGTGCTGCAGTTAAAACTATGTTAGTTGGATCTTGGAAGGGAGCTGGCGCTCCGGTGCCAGGCGAGCTTTCGCCTGTCCAAGCCCCTGTCTCTCGGCTCCTCCCCAAACAGCACTTCTAAGAACCTTTTGTATAAGATCAAGTGTAGTAGTGTTCTTATAAGTTTGGGTTATGGCGGGTGAGGGGAATGTAAACAGATGCGCAAGAAGCGCTGAAATAATATTGGTAAATGATAAAAGTTTGCCAGTATATTTTGTGGATAACACAGCAGGGTGGCGACAAAGTTAACAAGTTTGATGTGGAAGCCATGAAAACAACCCAAAATTCTGCCTAACACAGCTCGTTTGATAAGGGGACGATGTATGGAGGCAGTGAAGTAGTAGTAGATTAAAGGTGCTGCAGTTAAATCTATGTTAGTTGGATCTTAGGATGGAGCTGGCGCTCCGCTGCCAGGCGAGCTTTCGCCTATCTAAGCCCCTGTCTCTCGGCTACTCCCCAAACAGCACTTATAAGAACCTTTTGTATAAGATCAAGTGTAGTAGTGTTCTTATAAGTTTGGGTTATGGCGGGTGAAGGGAATGTAAACAGATGCGCAAGAAGCGCTGAAATAATATCGGTAAATGATAAAAGTTTGCAGTATATTTTGTGTATAACACAGCAGGGTGACGACAAGGTTAACAAGTTTAATGTGGAAGCCATGAAAACAACCCAAAATTCTGCCTGACACAGCTCGTTTGCTAAGGGGACGTTGTATGGAGGCAGCTATATGGACGACTTTTGGAGGCAACTATGGAGATGACGTGTGGAGGTAGCAATGGAGACAACGTGTGGAGGCAGCTAAAAAGACGACGTGTGGAGGCTGCTATGGAGACAATTTAATTTGGATAGTGCCTGTATGTGGCAGTCCAAAAAAATTTTCAAACCAGAGGAGCAGGTAGGTGGTCCTCCAGAAAAATTAAATAGATTGAGTGCCTGTATGTGGCAGTCCAAAAAAGTTTTCAAATCAGAGGAGCAGGTAGGTGGTCCTCCAGAAAAATTAAAAAGATTGAGTGCATAAATTATTCAGGTTGAGCTTCCTTCCTTGATAAGCATCAGCCTGTCAGCGCTGTCAATCGACAGGCGTGTACGCTCATCATGATGATGCCACCAGCTGCACTGAAAACCCGCTCGGACAAAACGCTAGCGGCAGGGCAGGCAAGAACCTCCAAGGCGTAGAGCGCCAGTTCGTGCCACATGTCCAGTTTTGAAACCCAGTAGTTGTAGGGAGCTGTGTGATCATTTAGGACAATGGTATGGTCAGCTACGTACTCCCTCACCATCTTTCTGTAAAGATCAGCCCTACTCTGCCGAGACTGGGGACAGGTGACAGTGTTTTGCTGGGGTGACATAAAACTGGCAAAGGCCTTGTAAAGCGTACCCCTGCCAGTGCTGGACAAGCTGCCTGCTCGCCTACTCTCCCTCGCTACTTGTCCCGCAGAAGTACGCCCTCTGCCGCTAGCGCTGTCAGAAGGGAAATACTGTTTCAGCTTGTGCACCAGGGCCTGCTGGTATTCATGCATTCTCACACTCCTTTCCTCTCCAGGGCTTGCTTGTACCGTGGGTCCATAGGAGAGTGAATACCCAGAAATCGGTGCTGGAATAAATTCTTTGAACGCGAGGGTCACGGGATAGGCAGCCTAGCATGAAATCTGTCATATGCGCCAGAGTACCAACGCGCAAGAATTCACTCCCCTCACTGGCCTGACTCTCCATTTCCTCCTCCTCCAACTCCTCCAACTCCTCTTCTTCTGCCCATACACGCTGAACAGTGAAGGACTGAACAATGGTCCCCTCTTCTGTCTCGCCAACATTCTCCTCCTCTTCCTCCTCATCCTCCTCCACCTCCTCCGATATGTGCTGAGAAACAGACCTGAGGGTGCTTTGGCTATCAACAAGGGAATCTTCTTCCCCCGTCTCTTGTGACGAGCGCAAAGCTTCCGACTTCATGCTGACCAGAGAGTTTTTCAACAGGCCAAGCAGCAGGATGGTGAGGCTGATGATGGCGGCATTGCCACTGACCATCTGTGTTGACTCCTCAAAGTTACTCAGCACCTGACAGATATCAGACATCCACGTCCACTCCTCATTGTAGACTTGAAGAAGCTGACCGACCGGACTACCAGTTCTGGTGGAAGTTGACATCAGGCAGTCTACAATCGCTCTGCGCTGCTGATAAACTCTGGATAACATAGTTAATGTTGAATTCCACCTCGTGGGCACGTCGCACAACAGTCGGTGAGCGGGCAGTTGGAGGCGGCGCAGCGCTGCCGTGAGAGTGGCAGCATCTGTGCTGGACTACCTGAAATGCGCACAGATGCGGCGCAACTTCGTGAGCAAATCAGACAGATTGGGGTATGTCTTGAGGAACCGCTGAACTATGAGATTTAACATATGGGCCATGCATGGCACATGTGTCAGTCTGCCGAGTTGCAGAGCTGCCACCAGGTTACGGCCGTTGTCACACACAACCATGCCTGTCTTCAGGTTCAGCGGTGCCAGCCACAGATCAGTCTGCGCCGTGATGCCCTGTAATAGCTCTTGGGCGGTGTGCCTTTTATCGCCTAGGCTCAGCAATGTGAGCACCGCCTGCCGTTAGTGACGGCACTGCTGCTGTGCCTAGAGCTACCGACTGATGGCGCCATGCCCACGGATGGTAATTCGGAGGAGGAGGTGGAGGAGGGGTGGGAGGAGGAGGAGGCATAGTAGGCCTGAGAGACCTGGACCGAGGTAGGCCCCGCAATCCTCGGCGTTGGCAGTATATGACCAGCCGCAGGGTCAGACTCGGTCCCAGCCTCCACCAAGTTAACCCAATGTGCCGTCAGCGATATATAGTGGCCCTGCCCAGCAGCACTCGTCCACGTGTCCGTGGTCAGGTGGACCTTGTCAGAAATGGCGTTGGTCAGGGCACGGATGATGTTGTCTGACACGTACTTGTGCAGGGCTGGGACGGCACATCGGGAAAAGCAGTGGCGGCTGGGGACCGAATACCGAGGGGCGGTCGCCGCCATGTGGTTTCGAAAGGCCTCGGTCTCTACCAGCCTATATGGCAGCATCTCCAGGCTAAGTATTCTGGAGATGTGGACATTGAGGGCTTGGGCGTGTGGGTGGGTTGCACTATACTTCCTTTTGCGCTCCAGCGTCTGGGGTATGGAGAGCTGAACGCTGGTGGATGCTGTGGAGGATCGTGGAGGCGAAGATTTGGTTTTCGCATGGGAGGTGTTTGGGCCGGGGTCCTGGGCAGGGGGCTGACTAGCAGATGACACAGTGGAACGAGCAGTGGTGTGCCCGGCCGGAGGTGAACGGGCTTGGTGCCATTGAGTGGGGTGTTTAGCATTCATATGCCTGCGCATACTGGTGGTAGTTGAGCTAGTAGTGGTGGAACCCCTGCTAAACCTGGTTTGGCACAGGTTGCACACCACAGTCCGTCGGTCATCCGGTGTTTCTTTAAAAAACCAGACTTCTGAAAATCTAGCCCTCTCCACGGGAGCTTGACTACGTGAAACATTTGGCGCTGATGCACCAGCTCTGGCCCTGCCTCTCCATCTGGCCCCACCACTGCCTCTTCCAACCTGTTCTGGTATAGGACTCACCACTGTCTGACAACCGTGTCTCCTCATCGTCCGACACCTCTTTACACACTTCTTCCATTATGTCAATAATGTCATCATCACCCACAGACTGCGACCGGTGGAAAACCTGGGCATCGGAAAAGAGCTCAGCAGCAACCGGACAAGTGGTTTGTGACTCTGTCCAGAAGACAGTTCCTCAGAGTATGCCGCTTCAAATGCCAAATTTTCCTGGGAGGGGGCAGACTGGGGGAAAGGAGGCTGAGGTGGAGGAGCTGGAGGAATGCTGATTTCGGTGACATGGGTGGACTGCGTGGAAGACTGACTGGTGGACAAATGGCTAGAAGCATTGTCCGCAATCCATGACATCACCTGTTCGCACTGTGCTGGCCTCAACAGTACTAGTACTCTACCACGAGTCCCAGTAACTTGAGACATGAACCTAGGGAGTGTAGCTAAGCGGCATTCCCCTGCTCTCTCATCAGCAGGTGGTGTCTCACCCCGCCCAGGACCACGGCCTCTGACCCCTGCAGTAGTTGGACGCCCACGTCCACGCCCTCGTCCTCTACCCCTAGCCCTCGGGTTAAACATTTTCAAAATTAAAGTGTAAACTGTAATTTTTTTTTGTGTTTTTTTTTTTTTAAACAAAACGATGCTATCCTATTTCTATGGCTAGTTTCTAGCCTACACTGACAGCACACAACTGGATTTTGTGCTGTGCCTGATGACTGAGTTATAAAAAAAAATAAACGTAAAAAAAAATAAATCAGCAGACTGTGCCTAATTGAAATCAAACCCCTAATAAATTTTCCCACTTCGGTGTTTGAGGTGGATATGTGTGTCACTAAGAGCAAAACACAACGGTCGCAAGTCTCCCTGCAAATTACTCACAATATGGTACTAGCTGCACTACTAGTGCCAGCAAGGCCAGCCACAAGCAAATCAACAAAAAATAAAATATATAACGCTATTGTAGGCCTAAGTAAGCCGTTTGGGTTCTCCTATGGCTATTTTCTAGCCTACACTGAAAGCACACTGCTTTGCCAGATGACTTTGAGTTATAAAAGTAAATAAACGTAAAAAAAAAAAAAATCAGCAGACTCTGCCTAATTCAAATCAAACCCCTAATAAATTGTCCCACTTTGGTGTTTGAGGTGGATATGTGTGTCACTAAGAGCTAAACACAACGGTCGCAAATCTCCCTGCAAATTACTCACAATATGGTACTAGCTGCACTACTTGTGCCAGCAAGGCCAGCCACAAGCAAATCAACAAAAAATAAAATATATAACGCTATTGTAGGCCTAAGTAAGCCGTTTGGGTTCTCCTATGGCTATTTTCTAGCCTACACTGAAAGCACACTGCTTTGCCAGATGACTTTGAGTTATAAAAGTAAATAAACGTAAAAAAAAAAAAATCAGCAGACTCTGCCTAATTCAAATCAAACCCCTAATAAATTGTCCCACTTTGGTGTTTGAGGTGGATATGTGTGTCACTAAGAGCTAAACACAACGGTCGCAAGTCTCCCTGCAAATTCCTCACAATATGGTACTAGCTGCACTACTAGTGCCAGCAAGCCCAGCCACAAGCAAACAAAAAAAAAAAATATAACGCTATTGTAGCCCTAACAGGGGCTGTTGGGTTCTTGTAGACTCACTCCTGCCTAACAGTAAGCTAATATAACACCCTAACGCTATCCCTGCAGCAGCAGCAGCTCTCTCCCTAGCGGCATCCAGACAGAGAATGATCCGAGCAGCGGGGGCAGGGGCTAGTCTATTCCAGGGTCACCTGATCAGGCCAGCCAACCACTGCTATCGACGTGTAAGGGTACCACGTCATGCTGGGTGGAGTGCAGATTCTCCTGGCTTGTGATTGGCCTTGTTTCTGGCTGCCAAAAATCAAAACGGCGGGAGATGCCATTTTTTTGAGCGGGCGAAATACTCGTCCGAGCAACAAGCAGTTTCGAGTACGCTAATGCTCGAACGAGCATCAAGCTCGGACGAGTGTGTTCGCTCATCTCTAATCCACATCTCTCTAAAACAATTATAATTGAGGAACAAAATGATAGAAGAGGGTAACATTGTCTCAACCTTAAACATAAAATCATAATATTCAATAGATAGAACGCAAACAATTTTCTCTCTTCTCATACAATCATAAATAATAATTAGAGATGAGCGAACACTAAAATGCTCGGGTACTCGTTATTCGAGACGAACTTTTCCCGATGCTCGAGTGCTCGTCTCGAATAACGAACCCCATTGAAGTCAATGGGAGACTCGAGCATTTTTCAAGGGGACCAAGGCTCTGCACAGGGAAGCTTGGCCAAACACCTGGGAACCTCAGAAAAGGATGGAAACACCACGGAAATGGACAGGAAACAGCAGGGGCAGCATGCATGGATGCCTCTGAGGCTGCATAATCGCACCATTATGCCAAAATTATGGGCAACAGCATGGCCATGACAGAGTGACAGAATGAAGCTAGATAGCATCTAAAACATCCAATAATTGACCCTGACACTATAGGGGACGGCATGCAGAGGCAGCGGCAGCAGGCTAGAGAGTGTCATGGCGACATACCCTAAATGGACTCAGGCTTCAAACCAATGGGTGGCAGAGAGGAACCAAAGGAGGTGAGCAAGAAGCGCTCAAATAATATCGGTACATGATAAAAGTTTGCCAGTATATTTTGTGGATTACACAGCAGGGTGGCGACAAAGTTAACATGGAAGCCATGAAAACAACCCAAAATTCTGCCTGACACAGCTCGTTTGATAAGGGGACCATGTATGGAGGCAGTGAACTAGTAGTAGATTAAAGGTGCTGCAGTTAAAACTATGTTAGTTGGATCTTGGCATGGAGCTGGCGCTCCGCTGCCAGGCGAGCTTTCGCCAATCCAAGCCCCTGTCTATAGGCTACTCCCCAAACAGCACTTCTAAGAACCTTTTGTATAAGATCAAGTGTAGTAGCGTTCTTATAAGTTTAGGATATGGCGGGTGAGGGGAATGTAAACAGATGCGCAAGAAGCGCTGAAATAATATCCCTAAATGGTAAAAGTTTGCAAGTATATTTTGGGGATTACACAGCAGGGTGGCGACAAAGTTAACAACTTTGATGTGGAATGCCCTGTAATAGCTCTTGGGCGGTGTGCCTTTTATCGCCTAGGCTCAGCAGTTTCAGCACCGCCTGCTGTCGCTTAGCGACGGCACTGCTGCTGTGCCTAGAGCTACCGACTGATGGCGCCATGCCCACGGATGGTAATTCGGAGGAGGAGGAGGTGGAGGAGGGGTGGGAGGAGGTATAGTAGGCCTTTGAGACCTGGACCGAGGTAGGCCCCGCAATTCTCTGCGTCGGCAGTATATGACCAGCCCCAGGGTCAGACTCGGTCCCAGCCTGCACCAAGTTAAGTGTAGTAGCGTTCTTATAAGTTTGGGATATGGCGGGTGAGGGGAATGTAAACAGATGCGCAAGAAGCGCATGATGCGCATGGAGCTGGCGTTCCGCTGCCAGGCGAGCTTTCGCCAATCCAAGCCCCTGTCTCTAGGCTACTCCCCAAACAGCACTTCTAAGAACCTTTTGTATAAGATCAAGTGTAGTAGCGTTCTTATAAGTTTAGGATATGCCGGGTGAGGGGAATGTAAACAGATGCGCAAGAAGCGCTGAAATAATATCCCTAAATGGTAAAAGTTTGCCAGTATATTTTGTGGATAACACAGCAGGGTGGCGACAAAGTTAACAACTTTGATGTGGAATCCATGAAAACAACCCAAATTTCTGCCTGACACACCTCGTTTGATAAAGGGACGATGTATGGAGGCAGCTATATGGACGACTTTTGGAGGTAGCAATGGAGACAACGTGTGGAGGCTGCTATGGAGACAATTTAATTTGGATAGTGCCTGTATGTGGCAGTCCCAAACATTTTTCAAACCAGAGGAGCAGGTAGGTGGCCCTCCAGTAAAATGGGATAGATTGAGTGCCTGTATGTGGCAGTCCCAAAAATGTTTCAAACCAGAGGAGCAGGTAGGTGGCCCTCCAGTAAAATGGAATAGATTGAGTGCCTGTATGTGGCAGTCCCAAAAATTGTTCAAACCAGAGGAGCAGGTAGGTGGCCCTGCAGTAAAATGGAATAGATTGAGTGCCTGTATGTGGCAGTCCCAAAAATTGTTCAAACCAGAGGAGCAGGTAGGTGGCCCTGCAGTAAAATGGAATAGATTGAGTGCCTGTATGTGGCAGTCCCAAAAATGTTTCAAACCAGAGGAGCAGGTAGGTGGCCCTCCAGTAAAATGGAATAGATTGAGTGCCTGTATGTGGCAGTCCCAAAAATTGTTCAAACCAGAGGAGCAGGTAGGTGGCCCTGCAGTAAAATGGAATAGATTGAGTGCCTGTATGTGGCAGTCCCAAAAATTTTTTAAAACAGAGGACCGGGTAGGTGGCCCTCCAGAAAAATGGAATAGATTGAGTGCCTGTATGTGGCACTCACAAAAATGTTTCAAACAGAGGACCGGGTAGGTGGCCCTCCAGAAAAATTAAATGCATGAAGTACTATAGCAAGAGCCAGTGGGCCCTGTCAAAAAATAGCCATTTTCCTCTGCTTTACTGTACAAAGAGGAGGAGAAGGAGGAAAATGAGGAGGAGGAGGAGGAGTGGATCAATTATTCAGGTTGAGCTTCCTTCACCTGGTGGAGATTGGAAATTCTGAGAAATCCAGCCTTTATTCATTTTAATAAGCGTCAGCCTGTCAGCGCTGTCAGTCGACAGGCGTGTACGCTTATCGGTGATGATGCCACCAGCTGCACTGAAAACCCGCTCGGACAAGACGCTAGCGGCAGGGCAGGCAAGAACCTCCAAGGCGTACAGCGCCAGTTCGTGCCACATGTCCAGCTTTGAAACCCAGTAGTTGTAGGGAGCTGTGTGATCATTTAGGACGATGGTATGGTCAGCTACGTACTCCCTCACCATCTTTCTGTAAAGATCAGCCCTACTCTGCCGAGACTGGGGACAGGTGACAGTGTCTTGCTGGGGTGACATAAAGCTGGCAAAAGCCTTGTAAAGCGTACCCTTGCCAGTGCTGGACAAGCTGCCTGCTCGCCTACTCTCCCTCGCTACTTGTCCCGCAGAACTACGCACTCTGCCGCTAGCGCTGTCAGAAGGGAAATACTGTTTCAGCTTGTGCACCAGGGCCTGCTGGTATTCATGCATTCTCACACTCCTTTCCTCTCCAGGGATGAGAGTGGGAAGATTTTGCTTGTACCGTGGGTCCAGGAGAGTGAACACCCAGTAATCGGTGCTGGAATAAATTCTTTGAACGCGAGGGTCACGGGATAGGCAGCCTAGCATGAAATCTGCCATATGCGCCAGAGTACCAACGCGTAAGAATTCACTCCCCTCACTGGCCTGACTGTCCATTTCCTCCTCCTCCAACTCCTCCAACTCCTCTTCTTCTGCCCATACACGCTGAACAGTGAAGGACTCAACAATGGTCCCCTCTTGTGTCTCGCCAACATTCTCCTCCTCTTCCTCCTCATCCTCCTCCACCTCCACCTCCTCCGATATGCGCTGAGAAACAGACCTCAGGGTGCTTTGGCTATCAACAAGGGAATATTCTTCCCCCGTCTCTTGTGACGAGCGCAAAGCTTCCGACTTCATGCTGACCAGAGAGTTTTTCAACGGGATGGTGAGGCTGATGATGGCGGCATCGCCACTGACCATCTGTGTTGACTCCTCAAAGTTACTCAGCACCTGACAGATATCAGACATCCACGTCCACTCCTCATTGTAGACTTGAGGAAGCTGACTGACCTGACTATCAGTTCTGGTGGAAGTTGACATCTGGCAGTCTACAATCGCTCTGCGCTGCTGGTAAACTCTGGATAACATGGTCAGTGTTGAATTCCACCTCGTGGGCACGTCGCACAACAGTCGGTGAGCGGGCAGTTGGAGGCGGCGCTGCGCTGCCCTGAGAGTGGCAGCATCTGGGCTGGACTTCCTGAAATGCGCACAGATGCGGCGCACCTTCGTGAGCAAATCAGACAGATTGGGGTATGTCTTGAGGAAACGCTGCACTATCAGATTTAACACATGGGCCAGGCATGGCACATGTGTCAGTCTGCCGAGTTGCAGAGCCGCCACCAGGTTACGGCCGTTGTCACACACAACCATTCCCGGCTTGAGGTTCAGCGGTGCCAGCCACAGATCAGTCTGCGCCGTGATGCCCTGTAATAGCTCTTGGGCGGTGTGCCTTTTGTCGCCTAGGCTCAGCAGTTTGAGCACCGCCTGCTGTCGCTTAGCGACGGCACTGCTGCTGTGCCTAGAGCTACCGACTGATGGCGCCGTGCCCACGGATGGTAGTTCGGAGGAGGAGGTGGAGGAGGGGTGGGAGGAGGAGGAGGCATAGTAGGCCTGAAACACCTGGACCGAGGTAGGCCCCGCAATCCTCGGCGTCGGCAGTATATGAGCAGCCCCAGGGTCAGACTCGGTCCCAGCCTCCACCAAGTTAACCCAATGTGCCGTCAGCGATATATAGTGGCCCTGCCCGGCAGCACTCGTCCACGTGTCCGTGGTCAGGTGGACCTTGTCAGAAACGGCGTTGGTCAGGGCACGGATGATGTTGTCTGACACGTGCTGGTGCAGGGCTGGGACGGCACATCGGGAAAAGTAGTGGCGGCTGGGGACCGAATACCGAGGGGCGGCCGCCGCCATGAGGTTGCGAAAGGCCTCGGTCTCTACTAGCCTATAGGGCAGCATCTCCAGGCTAAGCAATCTGGAGATGTGCACATTAAGGGCTTGGGCGTGCGGGTGGGTTGCACTATATTTGCGTTTCCGCTCCAGCGTCTGGGGTATGGAGAGCTGAACGCTGGTGGATGCTGTAGAGGATCGTGGAGGCGACGATGGGGTTTTTGTGCCAGGGTCCTGGGCAGGGGGCTGACTAGCAGCTGACACAGGGGAAGGAGCAGTGGTGTGCACGGCCGGAGGTGAACGGGCTTGTTGCCACTGAGTGGGGTGCTTAGCATTCATATGCCTGCGCATACTGGTGGTAGTTAAGCTAGTAGTGGTGGAACCCCTGCTGAGCCTGGTTTGGCAAATGTTGCACACCACAGTCCGTCGGTCATCCGGTGTTTCCTTAAAGAACCTCCACACTTCTGAAGATCTAGCCCTCGCCGCAAGAGCCCTCACCACGGGAGCTTCACTAGTTGACAGTGGCGCTGATGCACCAGCTCTGGCCCTGCCTCTCCGTCTGGCCCCACCACTGCCTCTTCCAACCTGTTCAGGTCGAGGACTCTCCTCCGTCTCAGAAGCACTGTGTTCACCCGGCCTCTCAACCCAGCTTGGGTCTGTCACCTCATCATCCTCCGATCCCTCAGTCTGCTCCCCCCTCGGACTTCCTGCCCTGACAACAACTTCCCCACTGTCTGACAACCGTGTCTCCTCATCGTCGGACACCTCTTTACACACTTCCACTACGTCAAGAAGGTCATCATCACCCACAGACTGTGACTGGTGGAAAACCTGGGCATCGGAAAATTGCTCAGCAGCAACCGGACAAGTGGTTTGTGACTGTGGGAAGGGTCCAGAAAACAGTTCCTCAGAGTATGCCGGTTCAAATGCCAAATTTTCCTGGGAGGGGGCAGACTGGGGGGGAGGAGGCTGAGGTGCAGGAGCTGGAGGAGTGGGGATTTCGGTGACATGGGTGGACTGCGTGGAAGACTGACTGGTGGTGGACAAATTGCTCGAAGCATTGTCAGCAATCCACGACATCACCTGTTCGCACTGTTCTGGCCTCAACAGTGCTCTACCACGAGTCCCAGTAACTTCAGACATGAACCTAGGGAGTGTAGCTCTGCGGCGTTCCCCTGCTCCCTCATCAGCAGGTGGTGTCTCACCCCGCCCAGGACCACGGCCTCTGACCCCTGCAGTAGTTGGACGCCCACGTCCCCGCCCTCGTCCTCTACCCCTAGCCCTCGGGTTAAACATTTTTAAAATGAGAGTTATAACTTTTTTTTTTTTTTTACTTCTTTTTGTTTTTTTTGGTGTTTTTTTGTGTTTTTTTTTTTTTTGTGTTTTTTGTTTTTTTTTGAGTTTTTAAAACCAAACAATCCTATCCTATTGCTATGGCTATTTTCTAGCCAAGTATCAAAGGAAGCACACTACTATGCCAGATGAGATGACACTGAGTTATTGCCTAATAGAAATCCAACCCCTACTGAATTTTGCCACTTCGGCCTTTGCTATGGATATGTGCGCCACTAAGCGCAGAACACAGCGGTCGCAAGTCTCACTACAAATTGCTCAGAATTGGCAAGTACATGCACTGCAGAAACTACAGCCACCAGCAGATCAACCAGAAATCAAATATATAGAACGCTACTGTAGGCTTCAAGAAGCTGTTTGTATTCTCCTATGGCTATTTTCTAGCCAAGTATCAAAGGAAGCACACTACTATGCCAGATGAGATGACACTGAGTTATTGCCTAATAGAAATCCAACCCCTACTGAATTTTGCCACTTCGGCCTTTGCTATGGATATGTGCGCCACTAAGCGCAGAACACAGCGGTCGCAAGTCTAACTACAAATTGCTCAGAATTGGCAAGTACATGCACTGCAGAAACTACAGCCACCAGCAGATCAACCAGAAATCAAATATATAGAACGCTACTGTAGGCTTCAAGAAGCTGTTTGTATTCTCCTATGGCTATTTTCTAGCCAAGTATCAAAGGAAGCACACTACTATGCCAGATGAGATGACACTGAGTTATTGCCTAATAGAAATCCAACCCCTACTGAATTTTCCCACTTCGGCCTTTGCTATGGATATGTGCGCCACTAAGCGCAGAACACAGCGGTCGCAAGTCTCACTACAAATTGCTCAGAATTGGCAAGTACATGCACTGCAGAAACTACAGCCACCAGCAGATCAACCAGAAATCAAATATATAGAACGCTACTGTAGGCTTCAAGAAGCTGTTTGTATTCTCCTATGGCTATTTTCTAGCCAAGTATCAAAGGAAGCACACTACTATGCCAGATGAGATGACACTGAGTTATTGCCTAATAGAAATCCAACCCCTACTGAATTTTCCCACTTCGGCCTTTGCTATGGATATGTGCGCCACTAAGCGCAGAACACAGCGGTCGCAAGTCTCACTACAAATTGCTCAGAATTGGCAAGTACATGCACTGCAGAAACTACAGCCACCAGCAGATCAACCAGAAATCAAATATATAGAACGCTACTGTAGGCTTCAAGGAGCTGTTTGTATTCTCCTATGGCTATTTTCTAGCCAAGTATCAAAGGAAGCACACTACTATGCCAGATGAGATGACACTGAGTTATTGCCTAATAGAAATCCAACCCCTACTGAATTTTCCCACTTCGGTCTTTGCTATGGATATGTGTGCCACTAAGAGCTAAACACAACGGTAGCAAGTCCCCCTGCTAATTCCTCACAAAATGGTAAAAGATGCAAATTAAAATAAAAAAAGTAGAACGTTATTGTAGCCCTAAGAAGGGCTGTTGGGTTCTTTGAGAATCACTCCTGCCTAACAGTAAGCTAATAGAACACCCTAACGCTTTCCCTGACCAGCAGCAGCTCTCTCCCTAGCGGCATCCAGAGACAGAATGATCCGAGCAGCGCGGCCAGCGGCTAGTCTATCCCAGGGTCACCTGATCTGGCCAGCCAACCACTGCTATCGACGTGTAAGGGTACCACGTCATGCTGGGTGGAGTGCAGAGTCTCCTGGCTTGTGATTGGCTCTGTTTCTGGCCGCCAAAAAGCAAAACGGCGGGAGCTGCCATTTTCTCGAGCGGGCGAAGTATTCGTCCGAGTAACGAGCAGTTTCGAGTACCCTAATGCTCGACCGAGCATCAAGCTCGGACGAGCATGTTCGCTCATCTCTAATAATAATATCTGAAAGTACAGAAGTCAACAGATTAGTTTCCATTTATTTGTATAATATAAAAAGATTCTTGTCTCTGATATGAAATGTACTCATTTTTAAAACTGCAGGTCAGAGGTTTGGGTCATGTCTTTCATTTGAGGATGAAAACAATTTTCCATTTATGCAAAAAAAAAAAATCCATCTTTGTGAAATGTCTTTTTCACATGCACAGGGTCAGCAAGTGTATAAGGACTTAAAGTGTCTCTTTATCATTTATCACTGTCAGTTTCTTCTCTTTTTTACTGAAGTGCGAATGATCAGAGAAAGACTGTTTGATGGACAAATACAATAGCTCTTCCATGAATAAGGGCAATGTGCACTGTGCTATCAGGAGCAATCATCCTGTCATTTACTGTGGTCACATCACAAGATATTCCCTATACCATGGAGTTATTTAAGATACATTGCTTTTAAAAATCTTTGTTTAATGCTTGCTGATGCCAGCATCCATACCAGCTAGTAAAATAAGAATTTTTTACCCTTAAAAAAATTAAGATACGTGAAAATGATAATCTTGCATACCTTTTCTATGTACTATAGAATGCATGTACAAATCTGATCCAAACACTCTGCCATCAAAATACACAACTTGTCCAGCAAAATTCAACCCCTTACAAAGTTTTGTCAATGGTCCATATTGCATCCACAAATAAATCTCCTAGCAGGTCATTGATTAATCTATCATTGATCCTTAAAAAGTAGCTTGTTTGGGTAATTAGACCCACGATTGGGATGGGATGATAGTATGATTGTGTGAATACATCCTTTGAATTGCTAGCTCACAATAAATTTCGATTCTCTTCTGGAAAAAGGGAGGCGTAACTTCTGTGTTGGCTCACAGGAAAAGAAGAAGAGTGAAGAAATCAGGCGATACCTTTCTGAGGCTAACTGGGTATATTTGATGGTGAGCTTTCGAGAATATTAGTTCTCTTTGTCAGACATGATGTTATGCGTGAAACAGAAAATTCACAGCATTTTATACACACTAGGCAGTGATCATCTGAGGATATTAAAATCTTATTTACGACGGGACGGCAATAAAACATTAAAAACCTATGAGGCGAGACACATGAGCCCTGGCTCTTATCTGCTTGTGGCCTCCAGGTCAGAGGTAGGAGGTCATGCAGCTGGCATGAATGTTAACACCACTTTGTAAGGTGTTGAATCTCCTCATTAGTTTATACTCCCATTCTTTCCTTTCCCTCTGTGTCTTAAAATGTCCCATTAAAATAGTAATCTGCAAATCCTCCATAGTGTGGTCCTCTCTGGAGAAATGTGCAGCCACTGGGAGATCTTTCCTTTCATTTTTAATATCAGATCTGTGTGAGTTCATACATTGATGGAGTCTCTGGCCTTTTTTTCCCAACATAAAGGCCTATGGTTGGACACTGCTGACACATAAAAAGGTAGACCACATTAGAGGACCTGCAGGAAAAGGTCCCCTTGATCTGATGTACCTGCTGTGTTTGAGGTACAGGTACCTGGTCACCTGTGCGAATGTGCTGGCACGTTTTACACCTGCTTTGCAGGCAGGGTGAGGTACCATTTTTTGATAAAGGTCTCAGTGCACCCTGGTCCACCAGTTGTTTGAGGTTTGGTGGTTGCCGGAAGGACAGGAGAGGAGGAACTGGAAATATTTCTTTTAATCTTGTGTCTTTATGCAGAATCGATTGGAGTTCCTTGGCAATGTGACGAAGGATCTCCAGTTGTGGGTTGTAAGTGACTACTAGGGGTACACCGACCTCCTGTTGGGTCTCCTTTCTTCACTCTTCTTCTGCTCTCCATGGTTAACACGGTACAAATCTACACTATTGGCTCACAGGAAGAAATATTATTCTTGTTCTAGACACAAAAAGGAACATTACTACTGTTTATGGTATAAAGGGCAACATTACTACTATATGGAGCACCTAGCAAGGCGTTATTGTTGAAACCAGCATAATGATACTGCTCATACTGCTGTTATGTCCTATGGTGGGCTGCAATTTTCTTACTGTTCCAGACCTTAGAATACATAATCAGGTTTTTACGCCCATTCTACCTTATTTCAGCTACCAGTTCTTTGACCACTGAACTTCTCAGCTTCTCCACTTTCTAACCCATTGAGATTCCAACCATTATCATGGAGACATTAATTTTCCTATTTGACACCACATTTCCCCACCTGCCTCTGAACTTTTATCATCAACTAACAATTTGGGATCCTCAAAACTTTAATTCTCCTACTTACAGGGAATAAAATATCCTTGGCTTTGTTTTTGCCCAACTCTCTTTATTATCACTTTTCTCTCTCTCAAAGATCGTAACCTTCTCTCTTTTAGTATTGTTAACTTTTCACCATCTCAAAATATGGCCACCTATCACACATACAGGAACTGATGTACCATTGATACTCACCATCTCATAGAAATCTTGTGGTCATCAAAGTCCCTCATCTCCTTGTTTTCTTGTCATAACCTGTCTACTAACCACTATAACCATGTTCTCAAAAGTACCCTGGATGAGGTGCCACCACCTCCAGTCAAACTTTTCTACACAGATGTCAGAAAGCATGGCACACGCCCCAAACCTGCTTCCTTCACAAATGCAGATGTGCTGAACATCTGGGGAAAAAGTCACACACAGATTTTCTTAATTTCTCATTCATGCATAGTATATAACTAAAGATGTATTATTATTGTTATATTATCATTGTATGAAGTCACAAGGGGAAAATATATTCTTATATTTCGGTAAACAGTGGAAAATTACTGCTGTACAGGGATAACAAAGTGTCGGGTGTGTTATTCCTTTAAGAGTATGAAGTCCTTGCAGTCTGTATTCAGCCCTACTGCTGTGTCTGTGGGCTAAAAAAGCCTCCAACAGGAAGATGTCAGACCCCTAGAACAGTGATGGCAAACCTTTTAGAGACCGAGTGCCCAAACTACAACAAAGACCTGCTTATTTATCGCAAAGTGCCAACACAAAAATGTAATTTGTGATTTATACCCCTTCTCTGTCACATTTTTCATTGATATTAGCACCTGAGGACACCAATAAAGCAGAAAATAGTCCCAGGCAGCCCTGTCACTTTAAAATAGCTCTGTGCACAGCAAGTCCTGGGCTGTCTGGGACTGCAGGAAGATGCCTGGAGTCATCTCTGGTGATGGCCTGAGTGCCCACAGAAAGAGCTCTGAGTGCCACCTCTGGCACCAGTGCCATAGGTTAGCCATCACTGCCCTAGAAGGAGTAAAGGCCCCTTGACACAGGACAAAGTATGGAGGTAATATCCCCATCACTGCCCCTGTATACATGTAATGTACATAACACACAGTCATATCATATACACAATACACAGATACCACTATAAGGACACAGTATGGAGGTAATATCCCCATCACTGCCTCCTGTATACATGTAATGTACATAACACACAGTCATATCATATACACAATACACAGATACCACTATAAGGGCACAGTATGGAAGTAATATACCCATCATTGCCCCCTGTATACATGTAATGTACATAACACACAGTCATATCATATACACAATACACAGATACCACTATAAGGACACAGTATGGAGGTAATATCCACATCACTGCCCCTGTATACATGTAATGTACATAACACACAGTCATATCATTTAGACAATACACAGATACCACTATAAGAACACAGTATGGAGGTAATATCCCCATCACTGCCCCTGTATACATGTAATGTACATAACACACAGTCATATCATATACACAATACACAGATACCACTATAAGGACACAGCATGGAGGTAATATCCCCATCACTGCCTCCTGTATACATGTAATGTACATAACACACAGTCATATCATTTACACAATACACAGACACCACTATAAGGACACAGTATGGAGGTAATATCCACATCACTGCCTCCTGTATACATGTAATGTACATAACACACAGTTATATCATATACACAATACACAGATACCACTATAAGGACACAGTATGGAGGTAATATCCCTATCACTGCCCCCTGTATACATGTAATGTACATAACACACAGTTATATCATATACACAATACACAGATACCACTATAAGGACACAGTATGGAGGTAATATCCCCATCACTGCCCCTGTATACATGTAATGTACATAACACACAGTCATATCATATACACAATACACAGATACCACTATAAGGACACAGTATGGAGGTAATATCCACATCACTGCCTCCTGTATACATGTAATGTACATAACACACAGTCATATCATATACACAATACACAGACACCACTATAAGGACACAGTATGGAGGTAATATCCCCATCACTGAGTGATGTGTGCTATGTGTCTGTGGTCCTGTTATTACTCTTATTGGACATCTACTTTTGCATGCATTGACCTTGGTTCTGACCACGCTCCAGTGCAATTGGTCTTGCCCATGTCTTTTCTCAGCGGCGCCAAACTTGCCTGACTTGTCTCCTCGCTGAACATTACACAATGGAGACATTACTGTAGTGTGATATCACCAACAAGGACACAATTGCTATACAGATGTAGAAAGAGGCAATGCTGCAGTGCAAGGGCAATTATATGGCAGCATGCAACAACCTACACTGCTCCCTCTAGTGGTAGCTGCAAACATCCAGGATTTTTTTTGCTTCTGCAGGTAATTAGGAGTTTTATGTCAGTAATTAGTTTATATGAACCCCTTTTCAACCGCACATGGTAAATACATTACAGCTAGCTGTGAAGGGTTGTATGAAGAGGGTTCATGGACCTCATGTCCTTCCACATATGCAGCAGGTCTAAGACACCTCTTGAGATCTGCCAACAGTTAACCAGTTAGGTGTCATGGTCAAATCCAACTGTGGCCCCTAACAGGTCTGCTGCTGGGCACCACCCACTGTGACCCTTAGCTGTCTGTAATATATAAGCATTAAATCTACAATATACTGAAATACAGAGGTATCGCAGTATATTGTACAGGTTCAATATTGTATCGGTTTAAGTACCCTAGGTGGCTGAACTAATAGTCAAAAAATAAAAAAAAAATATGAAAGCAAAAAATGGAAATTTCCCCCCTTTCTCTAGAACACATATAAAAATAAATAAACACATAAAATTTAAGCACCTTAGGTATCACTGCGTACAAAATGTCAGATCTATTAAAATATAAAGACAATTATTCTCGACAATAAACAATAAAAAGTGATCAAAAGTGGTGCAGCTTTCAAAATGGTATCAATGAAAATCCCATCCTGCCAACAATGACACTTTGAACAACTTCGAGCACTAAAGTAGGAAAAAGTTTTGGATCTCAGAATATGGCGGTGCAAGGCATTTTAATGCAAGGTTTTTTAATTTTTAAAGGTATTGGGAAATAACTGAACTATATAAATTTGGTATTACTACTATTTTACTGATCCAAATAATAACAGATAGGTGCCATAAAACCCCACATCGAAAACCAATCGGGTTATGACACAACTGTATTTTTTTGCCAATACCACGACCTTGGAATGTTTTTTCCAGCTTCTCAGTATATAGCACAGAATATTAAATGGTGCCACTAAAAGAATAACATTTGTATTATATATAACAAAAGAAAAAAATCAAAAAGTTACTGTTGAAGGAGAGGAGCAAAAAATGGAATCTGAAAAGAACTGATCTGTAAGGGGTTAAAAAACTAATCAGCAAATATTATTAATTATTATTATAATTATGATTATTTTTATTATTATACAGGAGGCCAGATCTGTGGTGGTATAAATGCAGAAAATTGCAAAGATTTGTGACATTTGTTTTCCAGTAGTCAAACAATTCTAACTGTATAAAAGAAAATCTTCAAAAGAATAGGTTAAAACTGCAATTTTAATGATAAGTCAAAATGAGTATCAATATTAGAATTTCTGGAAGGGGCCAATTACAGCATCTGTTCTCTTATGATCCTTATGCTACTTGACAGACCCTGAACAGTATTGCAAAGAAAAAATAGAATAAATTGCCGTTTCCACATGTTCTAAGCTGATAAAGATTTAGCCACAGAGACAAAATAATATTACTCTGTGCATAAAAAGCAAAAGCTCTCATTTATATTTTTTGTGTACATTTTATCAGCTACAAGGTCCATAGATGTTGGCAATGGAAGATAAAGCACTTGGGCGTATATAGATTTTGCCCAATGCTTAGCTACAGCTATTCCTCCATTTACAGTGAGTCTGTCTGACACTGAGAAGACTGGAACAACTAGATGACTGCTTCTAAGCAAGGAAAGAGCTGAGATGTAAAGAACAAATTGAGAAGGTTTAGGACACTGTGCACATCTGTACAGCTCCTCCTGCTCTATAACTGACTGCCTAAAGATAGGACAATGCGTACATCTGTACCGCTCCTCCTGCTCTATAACTGACTGCCTACAGATAGGATACTGTGTACATCTTTGCAGTTCCCCTTTCTCTATAACTGACTGCCTGCAGATAGGGCACTGTATACATCTGTACAGCTCCTCCTGCTCTATAATGGACTTCCTGCAGATAGGATACTGCATACATCTGTGCACCTCCTCCTGCTCTATAACTGCCTGCAGACAGGACACTGTATACATCTGTTAAGCTCCTCCTGCTTTATAATGGACTGCCTGCAAAAAGGACACTTTGTACATCTGTGCAGCTCCTCCTGCTCTATAACTGACTTCCTGCAGATAGGACAATGTATACATCTGTAAAGCTCCTATTGCTCTAAAACTGCCTGCAGATAGGATATTACTTATCTGATCAGCGCCTTCTACTCTTATAAAATGGTACTTGAATTTTGGATGGTATTTTCTTTCCCTTTAAATTTCATTCCCAGTTCATTTATATAATGGCGCATTGGGTCTTCCTTACTAACTGCAGTGTTGTGAGTGAAGTCATTACTTTTAAAGTTATTTTAGATGCTGCCTTAAGAAAAACTGAGTTGATGGAAATATTGTCCTGTCATGTGCAATACAAAAGACATTAAGCTCTGGTTTCTCTGGGCTATAGAAAGAAAGAACATTATTAGGAACATTTATTGTGCTTTCTTTACAGTAAAGGAATATTTTGGCTTATTTTATGTCACATCTCAAATTTTGCACTTTATTTTATCAAAAGCAAAACTGCAGCCGGATGAACTTTCTGAAAAAAAGATTATGAGAAAATGGAATCTAACACACTACATCACAGTCAAAAAAAACCCCGTCAGAATCAGGGCTGCTCCCCAGGGATATATATTATTTGTTTTGTTATTTTAAGCAACAAAGATAAATGAAATCTCCTAAATCTAAGTCTTCACAAATCTATGTATTCACATACAGTACAAACAAAAGGTATGACACTAACATAATGTCACAATGACCATGACAGCGGGAAACATTATTGATAACCTGCTGCACGATACTCTGCTAATCCATCTCTCTCCACCTTTCTTATCTGCCTCTCCACCGGTTACATATAACACAAATAATTCACAAGACCTTCTGCTACACTCTCCTGTTATAAGCTCATTTCTCTAATTCCAGCAGTGCTCTATGTGTGTGCATGTAACTGTGATGTGTGTGTGTGCATGTAACTGTGATGTGTGTGCATGTAGCTGTGATGTGTGTGTGCATGTAGCTGTGATGTGTGTGTGCATGTAGCTGTGATGTGTGTGTGCATGTATCTGTGATGTATGTGTGCATGTAGCTGTGATGTGTGTGTGCATGTAGCTGTGATGTGTGTGCATGTAGCTGTGATGTGTGTGCATGTAGCTGTGATGTGTGTGTGCATGTAGCTGTGATGTGTGTGTGCATGTAGCTGTGATGTGTGTGTGCATGTAACTGTGATGTGTGTGTGTGCATGTAGCTGTGATGTGTGTGTGCATGTATCTGTGATGTGTGTGTGCATGTAGCTGTGATGTGTGTGCATGTAGCTGTGATGTGTGTGTGCATGTAGCTGTGATGTGTGTGCATGTAGCTGTGATGTGTGTGTGCATGTATCTGTGATGTATGTGTGCATGTAGCTGTGATGTGTGTGTGCATGTAGCTGCCATGTGTGTGCATGTAGCTGTGATGTGTGTGTGCATGTAGCTGTGATGTTTGTGCATGTAGCTGTGATGTGTGTGTGCATGTATCTGTGATGTATGTGTGCATGTAGCTGTGATGTGTGTGTGCATGTAGCTGTGATGTATGTGTGCATGTAGCTGTGATGTGTGTGTGCATGTAGCTGTGATGTGTGTGCATGTAGCTGTGATGTGTGTGTATGTAACTGTGATGTGTGTGTGCATGTAGCTGTGATGTGTGTGTGCATGTAGCTGTGATGTGTGTGTGCATGTAGCTGTGATGTGTGTGTATGTAACTGTGATGTGTGTGTATGTAACTGTGATGTATGTGTGCATATGTATATAGCAGAAATGTGTTTATTGCCGAGATGTGTGTGTGACCACCAAGAGAGTTTTAATTGGTATTAAATATAATTTTCCTCATACACTGCCATATTCTAGTATTGCTGTGTCCCAAAATGTCATATCTATAAAAATATGTATTTAAAGCCATAATGGAAAATAGCGCCCAAAGTCGAAAATGCCACTTTTTTGCCCTATATTTATTATATGAGCAAGTCTGTCTTCTGAATGTAGTACACTGGCGACAGGAAGTTGTTCTGGCATTATCTCATGGATAAGAGTTGCCTTGAATATTAGTGGATATGTTATAGTAGTGATAGGAGGTGCCAAAATGGAACTCTTGCAAATGGGCCATAAGCCTCTAGTCATATCCATGAAACTAAATCAATGTCTATTTTTCTGTGAGGTATTTATGTTAGTCCCCCAGTTATCTATGTGGTCTTTAAAGGGGTTGTCCACCTTCAGCAAATAGTTTTTATTGTTTGTGTAAGGAAAAGATATACAATTTTCCAATTTATGTTCTGTATCAATTCCTCACCATTTTCTAGCTCTCTGCATTCTGTCATTCTATAGGAAGCTTCTAAGTTTACTTCCAGTGGATATAATCTGTCCATGGTCTGCGATGGAGGTGCAGGTGTACAAACCGTTATTATCCCAAAACTCCTATTATTCTCAGTGATAATAACGGCTCATGCACCTGCATGTCCATCACATCACATGGACAGTAGATGAAGCAGAGATCTAGAAAACCAGAGTGGCCGGAAGAAGCGCTGTATTGCGCGAAGCGGGCGTCGCTTTCTAACGTGCATTCTGCCTTCAACCCCAGCCTTGCATGCCCTTAATGTGAGTATGTATACTTTCTCACTTCAATAAAGAAGAAAATAAGCATTTATGAAGATTGGTGAGTGCCGTTCATCTTTTCCGTATCTCTATTATTTAACTATTGGTTGGCCATTCTCACTGAAGGACTGGAGCACCACCTAATTCAGGCTTGTCCCTAGACACATGTTAACGCCTAGCCCAGGCACTTCATTTGAACATTTGGTTTTGTGATGTACCCTGAGTGATGTAAGGTGGTGCCGTTGTTGTATCTAGATATTGGTATAACAAACTGTCTTTTTCCATATTTGTACCACAACTCATGGTGCACGGCTTTTGGATGGATTCACTACATTACCTAATGAATCTATCTTTTTAGTGTAAAGTTAGATGCATTTGCCATCTGTGACTTTTAAATAAAATAGTGTGCAAAAGCTTCCTGGTCTCAGGTGGTGAACTTGGCAGGAAGAAGAAGTACAACCAATTTAACACAAGGAGAAACCACCTAAGACAAATTAGACAAAGAAACGAGACAGAAAAAGAACTAGAACACTAGAAAGAGAAAAGATACATCCCCCCAATGTTTCATTTTTGCAAACCTATTCTTGGTTTTTCTAATTTTTAGGGGGAAAACATAGTATCAGGGACGTAACACAAGATATACAAGTCTGAAGTATACAAATAAAATATGTCGCTTGACGGTACAACAGTAACATTAAATGAGTCGGGCTCCACTAAAACTTGCTACATCCAATCTTCTCAATGTGCTGCCGAACCATAGCTCAAACTTTGATGTTATCCTGGAGCCAGAACCTCTTATGCTAAATAAAATAATAATATACAGAAAGAACAGAATGGCTGGACCACCCCGAGTACTATGCTCCCAGGGACTCCATGTTGCCCCCATTATGGTCACTGATGTAGTCCAGACCTGGTCTATAAGCAGGTAAAAAGCAGCGACACCCATTAAACTAAAGAAGTCGTCGCTTATTCAAGGTTCACACAAAAGGTAAAACAAGGAAGAGGGAAGGAATGTGTATTTTGCCGTATATCTTACAATCTACTACGATCTCGGTTTCCTATTACTTTTAACATAGCAGTACCAAATGTATGAGGTGTATACTGATGAATCACTCAAGCACCAATGAACAGCAGAGTCATTGTCACGTATCTCTCTTGACCTCAAATGCATCAGTGCCCTAAAATACTGTTGTATACATGAAACCGGGATTTCACCAGTGGCGGCTTAATGCATGTCTAGATTGCCTGTGCAATGTAATACTATTTGACACGTGGCCCCCTAGTATTTTAAATCAGCTCAATTGCTGCTCATCCTATTGCAGCCAATCAATGGGTTCACCATCTGTGCTTTCCTATACAGAGGGTGACTGCACAGCAATCAGTTTGGAGGGGGTGGCTTTTGAATGTGTGGCTTCCATCACAAGTCCTGGCAGTAGGCAGTGTGTTCTGTAGTGTGTATGTCACAAATCATTAAAGCAAGCAAAAACATTTATTGGTTCATTTTATGCAGCATCATAATCCCCAGAGAAGCCTATAAAAAGTGTGAGGCTTTAAGACACAACTTATTAAACAAATGAAACTTATTTTCCTTATAGGAATATGTTCCGTAGAACTCTATCTCAAATGATCAATATGGCATACTGTATACTTTATTTCTACAAAATACACAAGACTCAACATTCTGATTGCAATCCCTTTTGTGAAGAACCATTTATTAATTTGTTTTTGTTTTTTTACTTAAAGGAAATCTGCAGCAAGTAGGGGCTTTGGTAACACCCCCCAGAGCCCTTCTGTTTCATAAGAATAATTCAAAAGGTTGATTTAAAAAAGGAAGGAGGCCATGAAAAACACATGTAAGAAAATAACCACAGTCACAGCTCCAGAATCTATGAGTAAGTGCCCCAGGTTTATCATGCTTGATAAATCCACTACAGCAAATTTCCTAGAGGTTATCTCATGTATTTATGTATTTATTCACAGAATACATAAATACATAGGGGCACATTTACTAAGGGTCCAATGGACGCATTTTCATCGGGTTTTCCGAATTTTTCCTTTTTGCCCTGAATTCCCCCGGGTTTTTGGCACACGCGATCAGATTGTGGCGCATTGGCTCCGGTTTTCATGCAACACAAATAGGGGGTGTGGCAGTCGGAGAACCCGTCTGATTCGGACAAACCGCGGAATTTAAAAATTAAATTGTGTCGCAAGATCAGCACTTGAGCGGTGGGAGGCGACACATGCAGGAAATTAGAAACATGCCCTTAGTGAATAGCGACAGTTCCGAATCCTCGTCGGACATTCCGGATCGGCGGCGTCAACGGGACAGGAAAGTAAATGTGCCCCATAATCTTAGGTGATCAATTTTATAAAATCAGAATCCCCCTTAATCAAATGGTACCGCGCTAATTGCATTGTTTTGCTACATAAATGGAAAGCTATAGTTTGTATCTATGTTCTGAAATGACAACATCTAATCTCCTTAAATTTAAAAGCACCAACATTGTCAGTGATTTAGATATTCAACATTTTCTCAAACTCAGCTGAAAAGTTCTCTACACTTCTGCATTTGAAAAAACTTAGTCCCTACATTTCCAGCATTTTCTACTAGTTTCATCTTTCATATCTTTCAGCTTTCAACACTGTTAAAACCATTAAGGAAATTAAACACATTATTTCAATAGACTTGAAAAAGCTGACTAAGGTATTTTCTAAATTAAAATTGGGCAAAAGATTTACCAAACTCAAGCTTTTTCCTGTGAAATAAGACATCCACACATTACAATCATTACTTTTTTCATGACATTTGCAGCAGTTAAGAAAAGTGCTGAACTTTCAAGATTGAACCAAGGCACTTTTGAAAAACACATACTCCATGTAGACTTTTTTTTAGACTTTTTTTACTGATTCAATTTCCCACTGTACAAAAAGCTCCTTAGATTTCTATTTATTGTGTTCCATGTAATAATCTTCACACCTGTAGCTTCCCAGAAAGAATCACAAAAAAGTTGTTTATTCTTGTTGAAAAGCCTCTTGTGATTTGAAAGAAAACCTTAAAGGGGTCCGTCTTTTGTTTAACGCTATGATTAAATGATTTAATAATCTGATCAGTGTTGGCTTAACCTTTGTAGAACAAGTAAATAAATGATTCTTTATTATTTCTCTTTCATATAGGAACTCATTAATAATAATAATAAAAAGAAGAAGAAGAATCTTTATTTATATAGCGCCTTCAAATTCTGCAGTGCCTTAGAAACTATATACAACTATATACAAATATAATAATACATGACAGAGTGCAGACAGTCATATGGAATAATAGGAGTGAGGGCCATGCTCACAAGAGCTTACAGTCTATGAGGATGAGGGGGAGACACAAGATCTTACAGTCTATGAGGATGAGGGGGAGACACAAGAGCTTACAGTCTATGAGGATGAGGGGATGACACAAGAGCTTACAGTCTATGAGGATGAGGGGGTGACACAAGAGCTTACAGTCTATGAGGATGATGGGTGACACAAGAGTTTACAGTCTATGAGGATAAGGGGGTGACACAAGAGCTTACAGTCTATGAGGATGAGGGGGAGACACAAGAGCTTACAGTCTATGAGTATGAGGGGGTGACACAAGAGCTTACAGTCTAAGAGCATGAGGGGAAGACACAAGAGCTTACAGTCCATGAGGATGAGGGGATGACACAAGAGCTTACAGTCTATGAGGATGAGGGGTTACACAAGAGCTTACAGTCTTTGAGGATGAGGGGATGACACAAGATGGTCCGATGTATCTATTTTGTAAGGTATAAAAAGATTGAGAGGTTACTAGCCAGCAACGCCCCGGAAGAAGCCATGGTAGCGAAACCCTGGGTCGGGCGAACTAGCGAGTCTGGCGTCCACATGGTGGATTTTATATGCACATGATTTTATTCTATTTTGTGAGTATGTTTTAAGAAAATAAATTCCATATATTTAAACATACTACCCTATCTGCTGCTTATTCTCTTCTATAGTAGCTGTACACTATTTGGCTACAGGAGGCAAGAAAACGCAGCTTAAAACGGTCTGAATAGCGATCTATTCCCATCCAAATACCGTTTGTGTGGAAGTGTACTGAAGAATTTGGAACATAGTTGGGAAAAGAGTGAAATCGTCGATTTATCAAAGGATATATAAAAGGACACACAAGGAGCTCTGGTCAGACTGTTTTATTTTTACTAATTGCTAGATGTGGGATCTATCTGTGATTGTTTGGCAGCTCCTATAGGGGATAGTGTGCATCACAAAAACACTTTTTCGGATGACACAAGAGCTTACAGCCTATGAGGATGAGGGGATGACACAAGAGCTTACAGTCTATGAGGATGAGGGGATGACACAAGAGCTTTCAGTCTATGAGGGTGAAGGGGTGACACACGAGCTTACAGTCTATGAGGATGAGGGGGAGACACAAGAGCTTACGGTCTATGAGGGTGAAGGGGTAACACAAGAGCTTACAGTCTATGAGGATGAGGGGGTGACACAAGAGCTTACAGTCTATGAGGATGAGGAGATGACACAAGAGCTTACAGTCTACGAGGATGAGGGGGTGACACAAGAGCTTACAGTCTATGAGGATGAGGGGGTGACACAAGAGCTTACAGTCTATGAGGATGAGGGGGTGACACAAGAACTTACAGTCTATGAGGATAAGGGGGGACATAAGAGCTTACAGTCTACGAGGATGAAGGGGGGACACAAGAGCTTACAGTCTATGAGGATAAGGGGGTGACACAAGAGCTTACAGTCTATGAGGATGAGGGGGTGACACAAGAGCTTACAGTCTATGAGGATGAGGGGGTGACACAAGAGCTTACAGTCTATGAGGATGAGGGGGTGACACAAGAGCTTACAGTCTATGAGAATGAGGGGGTGACACAAGAGCTTACAGTCTATGAGGATGTATGGGTGACACAAGAGCTTACAGTCTATGAGGATGAGGGGGTGACACAAGAGCTTACAGTCTATGAGGATGAGGGGGTGACACAAGAGCTTACACTCTATGAGGATGAAGGGATGACACAAGAGCTTACAGTATATGAGGATGAGGGGAGACATGAGAGCTTACAGTCTATGAGGATGAAGGCGGGACACAAGAGCTTACAGTCTATGAGGATGAGGAGGTGACACAAGAGGTTAAGATCTTGTACAATGGTCCCACCATTCTTTATAAGGGAACAGCATAAAATAATTTAATAAATAAAAATTCTGCTGCTTGAACCAGTCATCAGCCGCCATCTTATATACAGGATCCAAGGTGAAAGTGACTGCAGAGAAGCCTAGAGCTTGGTATATATCTGGTGTTTGCTGGATAACCAATGGGAGAAGGACAAAGGATGGATTAGTAAAGAGAAAGGTTGAATGCAAGGTTGATGGATAAACAGAGTTAAGAATTTACTGATCATTGAGAATGATGACCTATAGGTCCAAAAATATCAGATTGGCTGCCTACCTACCCATCATATACACTCATCGGCCAAAAGTTCTACTAAGATTTGTTTTTTAATAACCTGTTTTGACCACTAAAAACCACCCTTCTCCATTCTCTGTGTGAGTTCCAGCAACAAAATGCAACTTACAACAGCTAATTGTTGGTTGTGTCATCCTGTACCAATATGATAATGATAAACTATCTTCTGCATATGACATTTATATACACTATATATACAGGGGAGATCAAAATTGGAGAACAATGTATTATCACTTGATTTTTTGCATAAATAATCTCCATTGATCAACATTTGATAGATAGATTTGTAAGATGTACCAAATGAAACTTGAATAGCGTATTATAAAATAGCCAAAGTATATCAACATAAAACCCCTTTTTTGCCAAAAAAATGATGACCAAAATTAGAGAACAGCAATGACTGTAGCAGAGGGAAGGATTATAACTACATTTTCTGAAGGTTATAACTGTCACCAATCAGTAGGAAGTGTTAATGTACTTCAGCACATCTGCGCACAGAACATCACTAGTCTCTCACACCTTAACTTTGCCAAAAAGGATTTTATTAAGGTCTTCTAGTGGGTTTAGATCAGGTTGGTTATTTCATTGTTTCAATGTTTCCTGTTTCAAGGAACTGCTTTACCCATTTCGCAGTGTAACAGGGAGCATTGCCTGCATGAAAATTTCTGGATGATTAAGTGATGAACGCAAGGAAGGAATCACAACTTGTTGAAGAAGTTTCTGATACTCCCTTGTATTCACTCTGCCATGTAGTTGCAACTCTTGCTGTCTAAAACATTCTCCAAACCATGACACTTACTTCACCACCTTCAACTGACTTTTTAAAAAAAGGAAATTTACCACTATAGTACAGTACAGTAAAATTATTCTAAACACACCCACCTATTGTACTTTTCATCCTGACTCTGGCACTGTTCTTCTTTATTCTTGGGTTTGTCAAATAATAAAGGAAATCAGCACCAGGTGCCAAATTAACACCAATAACTTTCTGGTATCTGAAAGATTTCTCTAATTTTGATCTGTGCTCTTTTACAATGATCTAATTTACGTTTTTTTTGTGGTTTAGAATATATACAATTTATTAAATAAGATTAAAATACTGTTATTTTCACATAGAACCACATAATGACCTTGACATTTAGGAAATTGTGTGTTCTCTAATTTCGATTTCCAGTATGAATAACCCTAAAATCCTGTTTTAAAAGGAAACAGACATGAAGATTTTACATCTCGAATAGCCACATGAAAGCATAATATGCAGCATAAATATAAGGAGATATTTGTTGAGAAAATTACTCTCGTCCAGAAAGAAATTGTCTATTTATACAAATGACATCTCAATATTCTTACATTATTCACTGCACATTATGTTCAACCTATGACTGGGAATCTTCAGCAACAAATCACTTGTGCCATGTGTTTGTATCACATATAGCTCAGTTTAATCTATAATCAGGACCTGTCAAAGATATCAATTGACTTAATGAATTTTATGGAACAAATCATATTGACGTAGAGAATAGAGATCAACTGCTAGGCAACTGGATATAGTGGAGGAAATATGAGTCACGTTATCTGAGGAAACTTAAATGAATGTATTGACAAGTCCAAGATTTATCGAAGCCTGAACCAGTAGAGACGGAGACATGATGATAATATTAGATGTAAATGTAAAGCACCAGGCACATATTTTAGGGGAAAAAAAGCAACCTTTTATAAATCCTAATGATTGAAATGTTATTTTTTGGGGTTTTTTTTTAAAGGAAATGGTGATCAGTAAAAACACCTGATTGAAAGAGGTATCACCAAACTAGGACTCTCAGGTTTTATCTATCACATAGACCAATATTTTTTTAATACATGATTTGTTGGATATTAATACATTTTTAAAAAATCAATGATACAAGTGGGGAAGGTAGGTTACCTAGAGGTGGGTGCCTTCTCCAGCAACAGTTACTGGATACAATATGTATTTTGGAATACATAGACATAGATCTAGTGCCATTACAGAACTGCTTCATTGGTACAGAGAGATACCAGTACACATTATGGTATATTATGGTATATGGTATTGTCACTCGGTAGGGAATGATTCGTTGCTAAAGGCAAATCATTTTGTCTAATTTCTTTTATATTGAGATAAAGTGTTCCATAAAGTTTTTATGTTGGATTTCTCAGGAGATTTCCGACATCTCAAAATATTAAGCCTTGTAGTGGGGAGTATGTTAAATACAAAAGCTCTATCTTCCCACCTCAATTCTTCCAAATCAAGTGACATGGAGAACTCAAAGGAGGAGGGTATGTTGTTACTTTTCTCATTAGCTAACAACATAAGGGAGACAGCGCTCTACCAAGACCAAGAATAAGGAGTGTAATACCAAAATACCAACGGTACACAAACTTTTGTGAAGTCTCAAGGTGGTTTATATATGAGAGATCTAAAAGGGTTTGGCCACTTTATCTCATGTTTATTGTAATGTGTGTAAGTGTGGGGGGATATTAGGTAATTTAGCAATTTACATCTATTAATAGTTCTGCTCCAGATTCTTGATATGTAAAGTGAAGCCTCCTGTCTTTTACCTCATCAACCAGACATCCCTGTCCAAAAAATGGCTGCAGATGGAGGGTCATGTGATCTATATTTGTCCATGAGCAATCGCCAGTTAGAGATCACATGACCCTGCATCTGCGGCCATTTTATGGACAGGAATGTTTGGCTGATGTTATGTATATTGGTAAATTGCCTAATATCCTGCCCCCACACTTACACACACATTACCATAAACATGAGGTAAAGTGGCCAACCCCTTTTAGCTCTCTCATTTACACACAAAGTATGAAAACATGAGGGAAAGTGGCCAACTCCTTCAAGTGCAGAAATCCATTGTTCTTCTGGAAAGTTCTATTCAGATTCATATTTGGGATATAAGCAGTTCAATGGTTGGCAAGAGTGGTTGAGCAGGCCTGAATAAGCTATGGATATGCTTTTTTTCCATTTATTATGAGAGTAGAAGTACAGTATATGGACCATGTTGGGTGCATTTTCTATCTTTTTATACTGAGAGAAATTGTTGAAGTTGTATACTGTATTCTTATAAAAATCTCCTTTGAGGAGAATGTGTTTAATAAAAGCTTCATTAACCTCAATTCCTTATCTATGTTTTGGATTAAGCTTATAATTAGCCACAACTGAATTATTAGTAAGAGTAATTCTCACATAAGGCACTTCTCCCAACACCCATTTATATGAATAATCTCTCTAATTAAGGTGAATTGGAGTTGAGAGAAAGTGGTACACCAATACCCAAAATCAAGGATTTGGATGCATTTATTTTATAGTAACTAAGCATGCTAAATGTATGGGCTCTACAGGTCACTCCAACTAGTTCATTTGATAGATCAGGACTTTTGGAAAGTGACAATACTTAAGATTGTTGCTTCCTCAACCAAGGGTTTGCTGTTGGCATTTAAAGAGATAACACCAACAATCGGTGCCATCAACGAATATAAGTGTTAGCCTCTGGTGTTTGCTGAATTATGCAGAAAACACTTGAGCTGTATGGAGAGGGCTAAGCCTGTGATATGGTATGGAGGGTCTGGGGGTATGGGGTGTCTCAGTTATTAGAAATGTAACAAATTGAATTTATTTAGTCTCCACAAAAGAATATGGTGGAAAGCTGTTCCAGATTTAATTACATCAATAGATAATGGGCCAATGCCTCTATCTGGCAAGGCAAGGATTCTTCACTGTAAGAATGTTGAATCTGTGGAATAGCTTGCCTTAGAAACTGGTCACAGTAGGGGCAGCAAAGGGCTTCTAGGGTCTAGATGCCTTTTTACATCAAAATAAAATGGATGATTATGGTATAATATAGAATTGTGTCCGCTTCCATCCCTTTCTCATCCAATCCCCTATTTTCCTTTGTTGAATTTGATAGTCATACGTCTTTTTTCATCCATATTAACCATTTAACTATGTAAGTCTAACTCTTTGGTTAGATTCTTTTCTGTTCTTATTACCCTTCTGGAAATATTTGGATCTATCCATTGTCCCGGAGGATAACACTGACATTACTGGTAGCAGTTGGCAATGTTACATTGTAGAGGGGTTATGGAACAGAGACAAGATTTCTATGTAAGACTTAATATAGAAAGGGAAGACAGACATAATGGGTATATGGAGAACTTCAAGTACCCAGAGTCATGGTCTATAGTAATTGCAGACTAGGGGAATCCTTTATTCTGAACCTGACCTTAAAAGTAATTCTTTTCAACTCGTTTAATCAGAAAGTTCTTCCTTCCCTTACCGAATGACCTTTTTACATTTACGCTGGTGTCTGGAAACATCACACTGAGCCAAAGAAAACAATTGAATAGAAGCAGCTTTTGTCTAAAGAAGGCAAGGATAGCTCTACAAACATATTTAATTAAGATTGGAGACGTACATATTATATACTATATACACAGTTTTAGCTGTGGTTCTATGCCATAAACAGGCACTTTGGAACTGAAATAATCAAGTGTTTTTTTTATGTGACTACGCTGCCTCCACACAATGTAGGTGTGGAATAAGGGAATAAGACTGGAGAGAGTGTGGCCGGTGGCAGAGTGGTCCGGTGCGGGGCATTCTGTGCCTGCTTACTGGCCATAGTCTGAGAGCTTACAGTATTGACGTTCGCAGTTTTTTTCCACAATTCCACACCAGGCCAAGCTCAATGTGAAATTATCCGGCAGTGTATCCACTGCAGCAGTTAGTTAGGGCGGATAGGATATTTATCATTCGCTGTGCGCAAGGAGCACTGACTATGATAAATGTCACCCCATATGTATACAGTACAGGGCTAAATACAATAAACTTTAATAAATGTTTCAAAATAGGTTCCAAAAACACACAAAAGACCTACATTTAAAACCATTTAAAAATAGAATGAGCAAATGAAAGATAATTAATGCTAATATGGGCAAGGTAACCCACCCAGGCAGCACCTAAATACCACTAGTGAAAACCTGATACTCTATGAAAGTCATAGAATGCACCATACAGAGTCATATCCTTTGGGCTAGCTTTACCTGGTTGTTAGGGGCCACTGGAAAACTCAGTCGTTGTATTTAGCATATTTACCACCTTACAGTGGTGGTTTAGTAACTGGATATATTTTATTTTAAAATTTTATATAATTTATACATTTATAATTTTATATAATTTTAAAAGGAATTCAGAAAACAAAGGACATTGGATTTATAGACTGAAATATTAAAGCTGGGTATATAATTCCACTGCAGGGATTGGAACATAAAACACTTAGAATACATTCATAGGTATAGATGTCAGGCATGGTATTACTGCCACAGTATCTAAAGTGCCTTTAGCTGCTGAAACGATAATTCATCTTTATGACAATAGTTATCCTCACATTGTCCCATGATTAAAATACTGAATGTATTATGCTGACCTACTGATCTGTAGTCACGGTTCAGTCACTGCCTGTCATTAAAGATTGTTCTCTGAGATTAATTGGTTATTTCTCATCCTATTCTCTATATCCATCATATGACTAGTGGTCTGGAAATGTGATAGAGAATGGTAGATACACTGCAAAATATGCAGCAAAGGACCAGAAATCAATATGAAAAGAGGAATACCTTTCAATTTTTCGAAAGCTTATTGAAAACTAAGCACCGGTTAGAAAAATAATTTTCTTGGATTGTTCATTGAACAAGGTATATATTTTAGCATTGGTATAACAATAGGTGTTTCACAGCCTCCATTTAAGTGCCAGAAAGTGACTGTTTGAAGTATCCAGCAGCTCCAGTTTTGTGGCAATGTGTTTACAGTATGAAGAGGAAATACAACCTGGGAACCGCACATTACAGTGTTCTTTCCTTCCACAGGGTATCTTGGAAACCAGAAAATAATCACTATGTAGGCTCTGACATGTTTTGTAGTGGATTTAGTAGTAATACTTTATTGCTGCTTGTCTAGCACAGACTGGCCTAAATGATGAGGACACCTGCATACGGCAGTGTATAAGGAGTAGGTGAATAGTGGAAGTAAACAAGCAAGAAAAAGAGTTTCTAAAATATTTTAGAGTTTAAAGTTATGATAATTAAAATTGTTAAAGAGCTGTCCCATTAGCGAAGGAGTACCCAAAGATGCTTAGCACTTGTTGGCCCTTTTGCCTTCACTCTGTGGTCCAAACCATCTCGATTGGGTTCAGGTCTGGTGACTGTAGAGTCCAGGTCATCTGGTGTAACACCCTATCACTCTCCTTCTTGGTCAAATTGCCCTTACACAGCCTGAAGGTGTGCTTGGGGTCATTGTCCTATTGAAAAATAAATAATGGTCCAACTAAATTCAAACCGAATGGAACAGCATGCCATTGCAAGATAATGTGGTAACCATGCTGGTTCAGTATGACTTCAGTTTTGAATAAATCCCCAACAGTGTCACCATTAAAGCTCCCCCACATCATCACACCTCCTCCTCCATGCTTCACGGTGGGAACCAGGCATGTAGAGTCCATTTGTCACACACAGAGACACGGTGGTTAAACCAAAGAACCAAAGTTCTCAAATTTGGACTCATCAGACCAAAACACAGATTTCCACTGGTCTAATGTCCATTCGTTTTATTCTTTAGCTCAAAATAGTCTCTTGTGCTTGTTGCCTGTCCTTAGCGGTGGTTTCCTAGCAGCTATGTTACCATGAAGGCTGCTGCACACAGTCTCCTCTTAACAGTTGTTGTAGAGATGTGTCTTCTGCTAGAGTGTGGCATTGACCTGGCCTCTAATCTGAGCTGCTGTTAACCTGCGATTTCCTGTGATACGGAAGAACTTGACATCAAGCACATGTACTTCAAAGGGGTTAAATTATCGTAATGATCTGCTGTATATCTACTAAAATGTTTTTGGAATATCTTGTTTTATTGATCTGTGATAAATCTATGGGTATAATTGATTAATGTGTTTACTGGGTTGTACATCATGCACTGACGTATGTTAACAGGGAGGAAGAGCAAGACTATCTCACTTTGGTTTGCTACAAACATAATTCAGACTCGGATTAAGAATGAACTCAGATTCCAAACGCCTCCATTTTTCAATCTCCGTTTCCTAATTGGAACTTGGAAATGTGTTTTTAGCAATGTTAAAACAATGAATGTTTTTAATAATGAAGCCTTCCTAAGGATTTGGTCTTGTGCTTGAAACCCATGTGTTTTCCATGAAGTGCGCTGACTACGACTCACTGGCGTGGTGGGATAGCTGAATAGACTGAAATTAACCCCTTTCGCTTCAACCATTTTTAGTATTGGGATTTTCTTTATACAGAGTGCTGATTCCTTTAGGTTCTTATGCGCTTACGCTTAGTGTTATTTTTGACCAATAAAAATTGGTTTTGCACTTGAACACAGTATAAAAAAAAACAATTACAATTTCCCAGGAATAATCCCCCTTCTATAAAACATAACACTTCCAACATTTAAAGGTTATCAGAGGGTAAATGGCCATAGGTTACTAAGGTCATGTCTAGGATTTCATACATTTTTTTCATCCATTGCAATAACTAATTTAAGACTTTAGGTCACAGACAAACTCAATTTTGTTGGATTGAAAGATTGTAGTAGAAAGACAACTGGAAAGAAATGAAATAACCTTATTGCAATACCTTAGGCACTCGACAAGTCTGTATATATTGTTTTTTGCTCACAACAAATGTCAAGTTTGCATTTCCACGGAAACACTGTGAAAGGTCATTTTTCTGTTATATGTGTTCATGAATTTACCCAGATATGAAAATACAAAATAATTTCCTTAAAACATTTACATGGAAAAGATGATGTCGTAAGGGCTTCTAAAGGTTAGAGTATATCTCCTATACTAGGTGGTCATGGAAAATAAATTAGCCGGAAAACCTTGAAATATAGAAATTGAGCACATTACAGCTATAGCTGTATAGAGATTAGTTTAGACTGATATACATTTATTGTACTTATAATGTGCGCTTGGTGGATCTGTATTGTATACCACAAATACATGCTCATTCAGAAAGTTGATATGCATCAAAAAACTAACAATAAGGCTTAAAAAACAGCCCTCCCAAAGGAAAAAAACTCCATTTTCCAATGTAGAATAAAATAATCTGAAAAGTCTAATCATTAAAATCTGGCCATTGCTGCGTTTCGGGTCAAAGTGAAATACAGTGAAATACAGTGAATAACTCACAATAAAACTTCTTGGCATTTTACTACCCTTCAATGGCACTAGTAATTGGATGTCACCAAGGGAAGGAGTGTAAAAAAGCAGCATGATACTATATATGGGGCAACAAATGCTGTACAGGTATAAACCACAGTATAAGAAGGATATATGAATATATCTAACACAGCTTATGCTCCAGTCTATAAAAAAAAAACGGTACTCACCTTCCTCTACTCTACATCCCCGTGTGCTGCCGTCACTCACGTCATGACGTGACGGCACATACTATGATGTCAGCAAGCGGCTGACATCATGAAGCGAGGGGACCAGGATCTGAAGCATGAGTATTAATGGAAAGCAGAGGATCAGGCTATATACTAGAGGCAGGGGCTACACGTTATATACTGGGGGCAAGATCTACAGGCTATATACTTGGTCACAGGGACAGCTGGCTATATACTGGGGGCAGTGAATACAGTCTATATACTGGGGGCCAGGGGCTGCTGGCTATATACTGTGGGCTGGGGCCGCTGACTATATACTGGGGGCTGGGGCTGCAAGCTATATACTGTATGCAAAAAAGAGTGGAAATTTGATACAGGATATGTAATACAGTATATCATACAGCCAACACACCATATAGAACATATGATCAAAACAAAGAACAAGTTGGTGTGTAAAGGCTAAGAAGTGTATAAATTTTATTTTCAATATATGGAAGACACACACAATTATGCCATGCATCACATTTCATAAAAACATTTAAAAAGTGTACAAAATACACATCAACAAAAGACATGTGGATCAGAGCCAGTCCAACCGATCCACACACGGCCACCAATCAGCATCAAATAAGAGAAATCCCCCCCATGCACTGACAATCAAATGGAGATCAATGTTAGCAACAATGTACAAAAATCTATCTAATTTATATAAAATATATATATCTACCAAGTGATAGAAGTTTTATATATAATTTATATAAAATATATATATCTACCAAGTGATAGAAGTTTTGGCAGACACCCAACAGACAAGGTCAACAAATGGTCAAACCCGGGTATCGATCAAAAAGGAGTCAACCAGTGGAGAAGTCAAAAATCCAGCATTATATAGGTAGCTTAAAGAATAAAGGGTAAACCATGGGGGGGGGGGGAGTAATAGGGGGAAAAGGGACAAGTGGCCAGAGGCACCCCACGCGTTAGGTTGCGAGCCTGGGGGCAGGGGGTGCAGGCTATGTACTGGGGAGCAGGGAATACCGGATACATACTGGGGGCTGGGGCTGCAAGCTATATACTGGGGGCTGGGGCTGCAGGCTATATACTGGGGGCTGGGGATGCAGGCTATATACTGGAAGCTGGGGCTACAGGCTATATACTGGGGGCTGGGGGTTCGGGCTATATACTGGGGGCTTGATCTGCAAGCTATATACTGGGGGCCTTGGCCACAGGCTACATACTGGGGGCAGGGATGCAGGCTATGTACTGGGGGCAGGGGATGCTGGATATATACTGGGGGCTGGGGCTGCAGGTTATATACTGGGGGCTGGGGCTGCAGGTTATATACTGGGGGCTGGGGCTGCAGGTTATATACTGGGGGCTGGGGCTGCAGGTTATATACTGGGGGCTGGGGCTGCAGGCTATATACTGGGGGCTTGGGCTGCAAGCTATATAATGGGGATTGGGCTGCAAGCTATATAATGGGGGATTGGGCTGCAAGCTATATACTGGGGGCCGGGGCCAAAGGCTATATACTGGGGGCAGGGATGCAGGCTATGTACTGGGGGGCAGGGGATGCCGGATATATATTATGGAAGATTTGCGGATTACTACTTTAAAGAGACATTTGAAAACACAGAGGGAAAATAAAGAATGAAAATATAAACAAATATTTTCAGATGAGTGGCAAAAATAGAAAACAGTATATTCAGTATATTAAAAAACAGAACAGCAATGCCATTTGGATGTGCAAAAAAAACAGACGCAGGTACAAAACGGAAAGATAATATGGAATCAAACAACAAAGAAGACATGGCTGTGTGAATAAGCCCTTATTTGCAGAGATTACTTAATTGGTTATTTTGTTTATCTCATCCATTATGTTTCCGTATATGACCATCTACTTGTTGCTATCTATTCGGGATCCTAGTTAAGTGTTAAATTCCAGATGTTAGATCTAGTTCCTCATTGTTTGTTTTGTTCATTGTTTCATTCCTTGTTTAATTGCAGGTAGGGATGAAACATTCAGGTTCTGATTAGCCATTGTCCTTAGGATCATTGCTCCCTGTGATGTTATCTGCAGAACAATGATGCTAGAGTAAATGGCAGCCCGCATATAAATGCCACCGGCTTCTTTATTTAAAGAGTTAACATCCACTATCTGGCTGAAGTCAGAGTTTGGGTCAGCTCATCACTAATCGCGACTCAGTGGTTAGCACTAAAGCCTTGCAGCGGTGGGCACCTGGGTTCAAGTCCCATACAGGTCAACATCTGAAAAGGGTTTGTATGTTTTCTCTGTGTTTGTGTGAGTTTCCTTTGGGCCCTCCAGTTTCCTCCCACACTCCAAAACATACTGGTAGGTTGACTAGATTGTGAGCCCCAAGGAGACAGGGACTGATTTGGCAATCTCTGTGTGGCGTTGCAGTATCTGTGTGCTATATAAATAAAGGAATTATTATCATTATTATTATTGATTGCAGTTACTCTGGTTCTTCTTGGCTATGGGTCCTAGTATGCCCCCCTGCAAATGCTAATTGATGTAGACATAGCATCACCCTTTTATCTCTCCCCCATGTGTCCTGTCTCATGTCTTAGAAATGGCTGGAAAAGGACTATGGAAAAACTATACTTTAAAGCCTCTCCTGTCATTATTCATAGATTCCACCTGCTTGTATATGAATATTTGATCAGGGTCCTCCAATACTTCTGTGGTGCCAAGCTTCAAGGTTTTCGGAACCCGGAAGCCAACAAAATAAGGATTGGACAGTTAGGTCAACATTTTATGATGGTGTTTGTCCTTGCTAAATTGGTAAAATCATGCTCCCTGGGAGAAGATGTAGGAAATTTGTACCCTACCTCACAACTTGGATGAGGTTTAGCCACCCACCCTCTCACATGACAGTGAGCAGGATTATAATGAAAGTACTAGCATCAAATCAGATGGAGAAGAGACTACATTTCTGGCCTGATGTCTCTTTGCTTTGGAAGGAAAGCTACAGGATCTTGTGGATAGATCATTAATCATTCATTTTAATAATAACATGGGTGAGCATTAATTTCTCTCATGGTTATGGTGACCGACCCAAATAGATTGGGTGTGTGTTGTGTAAGACATTAGCCTTCTTACCCTGCATGTGAACAACAGTGGGATCTGCTGTGTTTTTCAATGGTAATTACTTATGTGTGTGTTCAGTGACACGATTGTCCAAAACTGTCCCTTTTCAAGACAGGACTAGTTGATGAGACCTTGTGTGGGAAGAGCACCAAGCTAGTGATAGTTCATGATCTGCACAAAACTTTTTAAAAGAAACTAAAATAGATCTCAATGATCTCATTAAACCATTTAGCTTACAGATGACAAATATTATAATTTTTATTAATATTTAAAGATATAGTTTTTTTCAGAGGCTACCATAGAGCTTTTGTTGTTTCTTTTGGTTCATTTAAAATCCTCCAAATTTTGAGAACGGTGAACTATTCCTGTAACTGCAGGTAAAAATGGCTGCACTTTTCTACAAAATGACAGAACATCATGCTGTTAAATCATAGGTAGTCATTAACACTGAGTACATTATAACAGTGGGAAAATTGTCCACAGTTGTCATTTCATGTGACAACCTATGTTTTTAAGCAACATAATGTCTTCCCATAACTTATGTGCAATTATGGTGAGTGATCCCAGGTGATACCAGAGAGGTGACATCATTCACTTGTCAATGAATATTACATTTATACTCGTGTTGCCGTTTTTCCTTTTAGCTATTATTTCATTTCTACTTATGCCCCACCATTGTTGATCACTGGAGATTTTTCATTCAAATCATAATACTTCATCCTCTTTCACTAACCATAGGGAACAAAATCATGACCGTTTTCATTTGTGGCTTTTCATTTTATTGCATTGGTGTCGCTCTTGAGTACAAAAAAAAAAATATGATCAATAGCATGAAAAATCACATATTATAAAAATACAGCTGCCATAGATAACAGGACTGTAAAAAAGGACTAATTAACTGGCATTTATCCAGATTTTGTGTTCTTCATTGCATTGCAGAAGTCTATTCATTCAGGTACTCAATAATATAAAATTCTGAGAATAAATGGTCAATGCCAGTAACCTCACAAATCAAACACTTTCTTCTGTAATAACACCTTGTCCCTAACTGAACATTCATTGTCTGCTTAACACCAGAAGAAAATTGCATGAACTAGTTGATTGCTCTTAAAGTTCTGTATAGGGAGAACATTATGTGCCACTAGAGCTGGCAATTATCACAACCTGATAACGATTAGCATAAAAAATAAATGAAGGATGGTGGGCAGAGATATGTAAATGGTTCCTTTGTACCCTTATCCAATATGTACAGCTGTTATTTGGAACAGATAAGTAACAACTCTGAAAGCATTCAATGTTCTAGGCTTGTTGGCCCCTTTACGGCAAGAATGTCACCCATGGTTCTCTGGTAAAAAAGAAGTGAAGAACAAATTTGTTAACAAAAAGATGCTTATTGTTTTGTTATGTTAATACTCTCTCAAGAAAAAAATTACTGAAACCCTTCTTAAATGTCCTTCCCTGGTTGTACTATTAAGGAGACCAGAGTGTCATTCCTTATGTTATTGTGTACCCTGAATCTATGGCATGTGAGCAGCAAAATATATCCAATTAAAATATGAGCATATAGCTTGTGAAAAAATACCATGGAGTTAACAGTTTATTTTTTTATAAAATACTTTCTCAAACTAAATATAATAAAAGGAGCTTAAAACACATTAATAGTCTTATCTAAAGCCGAGACGTGATTCGAAGCTCGAACTGTGGCTTGTGCTCGTTCCTTGATGGACTGTGGACTAGCCCGGTATGGGTTTTGAAACACGTTTCTGCTTTCCTATATATTTCTCCTTTTTTATATAAATATATCTGAGCAGCAAAAAATGGGACCCCTGACCATAAAGGAAGAGACGTATGAGTGAATTGGTAGAGCTTTGTCCTTCCTCACCTTTTTCCTCTTTAATTTCTGGAAGATTATCAATTTATTCTGGGAGATGACCAGCTATGAAAAATAACTGGATTTTTTAAGTTACATATCTGGAATTTTCCTCGTGACTTGACATGTCATTAGATTGCCACATTTTCAGGGAAAACATTTTTCATGGTACTGATCACAAAGAAATATGTCATAATAAAACATAGTACAGGCAGTCCCCGGGTTACATACAAGATAGGGACTGTAGGTTTGTTCTTAAGTTGAATTTGTATGTAAGTCGAAACTGTATATTTTATCATTGTAGTTCCCGACAATTTTTTTTTTTTGCCCCAGTGACAATTGGAGTTTCAAATTTTTTTGCTGTAATAGGACCAAGAATTATCAATAAAGCTTCATTGCAGACAATTTTAAGCTGATTATTGCAATCTGGGACTATTTTAAAGCATCCAGAGAGCTTCACCAGAGGTAACAGTGGGCAGAGGGGTCCGTCTGTAACTATGGGTTGTCTGTAAGTCGGGTGTCCTTAAGTAGGGGACCGCCTGTACTAAAAACCGACAATACAAGCGTATATTTGACTTTTAAATGCAAATATCAACAAAAAGACTTCCCAAATAACAACATTTTTGATGCATCTCCACAAACTTGTATGGTGCGTTTTTCACGTGCGTGACTTGCAAAAGCAGGGCATGCTGAGATTTAAACGCGCGTAAAAAAAAACCGCGTGTGTGCATGCAAAGGGATGCAAGTCTGAAAAGACCCACTGATTACAATGGGTCAGAGTGCAATGCAAGTTCTGCGCGTCAAAAGCACGAGCAGAACATGTGGGTAGATTACAGGTACAGCAACCGGGCCGGGTGCTAACCGTAGGAATGTGGTGCGTCTTCGGTGGCGTGGCAGTGATGTGTGTCCCCCTCGGGCACGGGTAGTTGAGCTGCTGCTGAAGATGGACTTCAAGGCGGCTGACATCTTTGCCTTGATCCATCCCTATGGTACATCTGAGTTTGATATCAGCTTTGTTCGGCCGGAGGGGCTTGAGCTCTTCTGGTCCAACTATGAGCTGAGATACAACGAGCCCGAGTGGCGAGACTTTGCTGTACAAGCAGTGTCCCGCCAGAGCGAACTCAAGAAAGTGACCGTTCTTACCCGTAACGAATCACTATCTTGCTTTGACATAATGACCTGGATAAATCATTATGGAGAGGTGCTAGGATTACCTGAGAAAAATCGTGATGAGTATGGTATCTGGTCAGAGGCCTGGACCTTCATGGTGAAGTTGAGGCGTTCAGGTAACTCAGTCGCCCACATCCCTTCATCAGCCTTCCTGGGGAGGGATCGGATCCTGATCTTCTACCGGGGGCAGCCTAAGCTGTGTCACAGGTGCGGTGACCCCACACATTTCAGCGCAAACTGCACCGTGCAGAAGTGTGCGTTGTGTGGGGGTGTCGGCCATCTCGCTGCATCCTGTACAGGGCAGATTAGGTGTAACCTGTGTGGTGATCTCGGTCACCCGTACAGTCGTTGTCCTCTTTCCTTCGCTAATGCGGGCTCAGCCTCAGCGGATGAAAGCCATGAGGCTGAATCTGCTGGGGAGGGGACTAGCAGAGGCGGAAGAGTGGAGGGGCCAGGGAAGAAAGACAGGAAAAAGATGCCTGCCCAGCTAAGGCGTCTAGAGAAGCGTCAACAGGAGAGAGAGCGGGGGAATCTCGAGCTGCTGGGGCAACCTCTGGCGCTATCCTGGAGACCACACCTGTCGCTGATGCCCCAGGGGATGATGTACTGGATGAGGAGGTCAGGAGGATCGAGAGAGAGGAAGGTGCCACGTCCTCAGACTCCTCCCATTATGAGAGTATGGATGAGGATAATGGGGCATGGCTAGAGGAAAAGCGTAAGCGTGGCGCCAAAAAGAAGAAAAAGGGTAAAAAGAAGGGAGGTGTAAGATTTTCTCCCTCCCTGACTAAGGTACCCAAGGAAGGGGCAACCGACCCCCTGCTGGTCGAACTTTCAAATCGATTCCTGGCCCTGGATGGAGCCTCTCCTGCCGATGGAGGGGCTGAGGGTGAAGGGCCAGAGGTGGCGGAGGGGACTGCAGGGGGTGCCGAGTCTCCCCCTGGGGAGTCAGGGTCCTCAGAAGGGGAGACTGGCCCAGAGTCTGGAGACGAGGATGAGGGGGCGGAGCATCAGAGGTGCGGGAGATGGACACCACAATATGTCTAAAAAGGGGGTGTTCATTTCCCGAGGGTGGTGGTAAGATGGGTAAAAAGAAAGCCATCTCACTCAACCACTCATGATGGCGGCACCCACTCCGTTGACACTGGCGTCCATTAATGTCGCCAGCATTAAGTCTGATGCGGCTAGATTTGCGGCCTTTGATTTTCTCGGCCGTGTTGAAGCCGACATTTTATTTTTGCAGGAGACCAGGCTGCCAGATTTGGCGGCCGTGTTTAAAGCTAAGAGGGAATGGAGACATGGGCCTTCCTATTGGTCTCTTGCGGCCGAGCCGTATAGCGGAGTGGCGGTCCTTTTTACCGCACCGGTAGAATGTCGACGAGTTATTGAGTTAGAAATGGGGAGGTGCCTGATCCTGGATGTCCTCATGAAGGGACAAGAACTTCGCCTAATTAACATCTATGGTCCCCAGTCCAAGTGGGACAGGAAGTGTCTCTTTATGAAGATTAAGCCCTATCTTTTTACAAGTCGGCAGGTGGTCTTTGGAGGGGACTTCACACCCCAGGCCACGCGGGGTTCACCTATTATAGGGGTAGCTGCAGGTCTAGAATAGACAGGTTTTATTTAAAGGAGGAAGCCATTTCTTCAGCAGTTTCTGTTGTTGAGGTGGAATTCTCCGATCACTGTCTAATTTTGTTTTCTCTGAATGTTACAGAGACTCCCCGGATGGGAAGAGGCTACTGGAAGCTCAATTCGTCTCTCCTGGAAGAAGCGGAGATCAGACAATCCTTTGAGGACTTTCTTCAGAGCCAGGTACCATTGCTGGGCCTTTGTAGCAGTAAGTCAGAGTGGTGGGAGATGCTCAAGAAAAGGGTGGCGAGATTCTTCCGTCAGCTCTCGAGCCTCAGGAGCCTGGACAGGTACCGCCTGTATCAGGGCCTGAGGAGGAAACTCGAGCATCTCGTCTCGACTGGAGGTAGTCGTGAGGACATCTCCAGAGTGAAATCCTTGCTGAAGAGGTGTCAGTACGATAGACACGCATCTTTGGTTTTTGAGAGGGATTACGGGAAATACCACTCGCCTGACCCTTACAGAAACTGCAAGATGTCAGTGAATGGTAAAGTTGTCACGGGACTGGTTGACAGTACGGGATCTCTGAAAAGGTCCAGATCGGGGATTCTGGAGGTCGTCAGATCCTTCTACTCACACCTCTTGGGCAGGAAGGATCTAGATCAGGATGTGATGTCGGCTTTCCTGGCTGAAACTGTCCCTGAGCCAGGAGTAGACCCCTCTCTTGATGTTTTGACCAAAGTGATCAGGGAAGAGGAAGTCAGCCTGGCGATTGAAGGGCTCACCCTCAAGAAATCTCCAGGTCCGGATGGCTTAACATCTGAGTTTTATAAGACCTTTAAGGACGCCTTGGTTCCCCTCTTGACTGAGGTATTCCATGAGTGTCTTTCCTCGGGCGCTTTGCCGAAGTCAATGAGGAGGTCAGCCCTGATCATCCTGTCAAAGGGTAAGGACCGATCTCGTATTGAGAACTGGCATCCCATAGCGCTTCTCAATGCGGACAGAAAGGTTTTGTCAAAGGTGCTGTTTAATCGGCTGGTGCAGTTTGCACCCCGGCTCCTTTCAGGGACCCAGCACTGCTCTGTTCCAGGCCGCAGTACATTTAGTGCTGTGCTTTGTATCTGGGAGGCAGTGGAGCAGGGCAGGGCTGGTAACTGGAAGGGGTACTTGCTGTCCTTGGATCAGGAAAAAGCGTTTGATCGGGTTAACCACGAGTACCTCTGGTCTGTCCTTCTGAGGTATGGCCTGCCCGGCGGGTTTGTCAATTGGCTGAAAGTTTTGTATGCAGGGGCAGAGAGTTTCCCGCTTGTGAACGGTTGGATTGGCTGCTCTTTTGAGGTCGGGTCTGGTGTTCGCCAGGGTTGTCCTCTGAGCCCACTATTGTACGTGTTCGTGATCGAGAGTGGTAGCGTATGCCGATGATGTCACCATTTTCGTGTCCTCAGGAGGGGAGGCACAATGGGTGATGTCAGAGGTTGACCGCTACTCAGAGGCTTCTGGGTCCAAGATCAACCGGGATAAGTGTGAGAGTCTCTGGCTGGGAGAGGGAGGTCCAGGCTTTGATCTCCCGGACACTCTTCCAGGGCCCCAAGACTCTGCCAAACTTCTCGGCATTGAATTTGGCCAGGGGGATTACCCCATGCAAAACTGGGACGGCAGGCTTAAGATCGCCGCTCAGAAGGTGGACCAGTGGAAGGGTTGGTCTTTGACCCTCAGAGAAAGGGTGAATCTGATCAAAACTTACCTGCTCCCGTTGCTGATTTACCTGGGCAGTGTGTGCATGTTGCCAGAACCCCTCTGGACTCGGGTATACAGTGTGTTCTTCCAGCTGTTATGGGGGAATAGGCTGAACCTTATCAAGAGGGAGGTTACTTACCGCACGAGGAGACAAGGAGGGTTGTGTATGGTCAACCCTGTGGTGTTCCTAGTGAATACCTTTCTTAAGATCAATGTAGCAAACCTCTGGAAAGAGAGGGCATCTCCGTGGGTATACTCCTGCAGGGGATGGTTTAGGCCTTTTTCCAGGAATGGGAGACAGGAGGGCAAGTGAAGGATCTTCGCACACCGCATGGGCATCTTCCGGCTTACGCTACCCCGGTTCTGAAGGTGATTCGCCGGTGGGGTCTGGGAATGTGGGAGATCAGGACCATGTCGAGGAAACTCCTTGACAAAAGGGTTCTGTTGACCCATTTCCAGAAGCCTCTGGCCCTCAGGGATTGCCCAAGTCAGGATCTGGGGGTGGGTTTGAGTTTATTGAATTCCATCAGGATCCCCTTGAAGTTTTGGGACGTGACTTGGCGCTGCTTCCATGGAAAGCTGTGTGTGAGGGACAATCTGAAGTGTAGGAGCTCTGAGGAAAGGGGTTGTCCCCGGGAGGAGTGCGGTGGCCTGCTGGAGAGCATGGGCCACTTCCTGATTCAGTGCCCCTTTAACACAGAGGTGTACAACCGGGTGGGCACTTCCATCCATTAGCCCGGGTTGGCTGGTCTCTTCTATGCGGAGTGGGCCTATGGAGCATTCAGAAGCCTGGGTGGCCGGGACCGCTGCACATTATTTCTAGTTAGTCTAGTGGTTAGGTACCACACGTGGAACGCACAGTGCTTAGTTTCGACGCAGCGTAAAATCCTCCCGGTGGATGAGGTGGTTAGGAACATTCTGGGTGACCTGGTGAAAGTGCGCTCTCTGGAGTATGAGAGGCTGGGCACGGGGAAGGCCTCTCTCCTTTGGAGGGGATTCTCCTTTAGCGTCCCTTAGTCTGTCATCTCCTCTCCTGGTGTTGGGCTGATGCTGCACAGTAGATTTTTGTTTTGTGTTCTGAGCATGTAGTGATGTAGGGCTTGCAGGCGCCGAACCTGGGCTTTATGTGGTTTGTATTTACGTTGTTCAGCTTTTATTTGTATTCTGTTTTCTTTGTTATGTTGTAAATACTGTATATATTGTATATAGTTGGGTTTGGGACATAGCGTTAGGTTGGGAGGGGGGTGATGGTGGTGGGATTTATGAACTGACCTTGGACACTGGTCTGGACTACTTAACGCAAACTTTGGACGTTAGACCAGTGTCTTGGGTTAAGGGGAGGGTGCGGGCGAGGGATCTAGTGCAGTGTAGTGTTATGTGTATTATGTGTTTTTTTTTATTATATTTAAAAAATTTTTTTTAAAAACGGGTGTGTGATGTGATTTGTGTGGGGTGGTTTGTTATTAGAGGGTGTGGGGTGGGTTTATGTATATTCATGGTAATTTTTGTTTATTTGTGGGTGTGGCTTGTCATTGTTTATTGGTTTAGGTTGTGATAATCGGTTGGGTGGGGGTTGTGGTATTTGGTGTTTATTCATTTTGGTGTATTGTAAGTTATTGTTTTTGCTAGGTGTGTATGTGGCTGGACCAGCAGGTAAGATATTGTATATATTGTATATTATGTTTTGTTTGTATTGTTATGTTTTTTACTTTTATATAGAATAAAAGATCTACAGGTATAGATTAAATAGCAGGTACAACCAAGGAAACAATCCAGGTCTTAATGAGAACCTTAGCTATGTGCCGTTTTTGAAATAAATATTGATCTCTCTGGCTGATCTGTACTGGGCGATATGATATTGTGTTGTCTCTAATTTCATTATCTTCATTCATGTGATTTATTTCTATCTTATTTTCTTATATTCTCAGATTTTTATTATATTATATTCTTATTTTCTTATATTTTATATCTTATATATTCTCTATCTTATTTCTTATCTCAATTTATATCTCTATTTATATTATCCATCTTTTTAGGTGTTTTTTAAATTATTAATAAGAATTTTATGGCCCTCGATGTTTTACTACTTCACAGCTTTTGTGCTTTCATTTACATCTTGTATGCTGGGGTTTTCTTACTGATGGATATATGTGTGATTTTTCTGATACTGATTTATGCATATTTCACATTATTTAAAATTTTTATTTATAGGTATTACATTTTTATACACATTTTGATCATTGGGCATGATGTGCATTTTTCACATTTCCATTATCCACAGTGTTATTTGTGGTTGTATCCTTTTAGGTATTTTTTGCATTTAGTAAGGTTCAGTTCATACCTGTGTAAGTGGTTTCGAGGGCACTCTCCATTTTAGAAGAGTGTAACTAAGGACAGTAGGGGAACGGAAAGTCTCCATTGACTTCCATATAAGGAAGGTTTCCTTCCGTTACAATTCCACTCTAAAATGTTTTGTTCTGCTATTTCATAACAGAAGGGGAAATGGAACCTGCTAATAGCAGGTGTGACACATGTGTTTTAATTAATGGCTGACCCAGACTTTTCAGGCACCAACATCTATGCCTGAATCATTTCATGGTGGCCATATTATGGTTGACCACATGTAAATCAGGATTGGCACAGACATCGGATATGTGCTCCCATTCACCCAAAAGCACATCTGTTCTCTATTTGTTTATAATGGTTGGACGCTTATTTTAGTATAGGGACCATGTAAGTATATGATTGTCCAATGGTCCATTTATGCAGGTGAAGGACATATTGGGGCACATTTACTTACCAGTCAAGGGGGAGTTCAATGAAAGTGCAATGTCCGACGGGAATCCACTGTGCCGCAATTCACTTAGATCGTGCGCCGGATATCCTGTATGTGTCGCTTCCCCGCTCAGTTCCAACAACGTTCACCTTCTTTTTCCTGGTGCATGTAAGTGCCTTGGATTGTGACACAATTTGAATGTTATATCCTGTGGTCAGTCCAAATCAGTTGGATTGACCGACGGCCCGGCACCATCTTATCTACTGATCATTTATTGCTTATACATGCTATTAAAATACATCTGTGAGTCTATATAACATACCCCTGGACGAAGCCTCTGCCCCCAACACCTATCCAGTCTCTTTGTGTGCCTACCTGGTCTGTGTCTATGTTACTATGAATTTCCTGTGGGGCTTGTTGGCTGACTTTTTGCTACTTTTCAGGTCCAAGGCAAATTGCACTACTGTGTGACTTTATAGGTGTTTTATCTGAGAAAAAAGAAGAAAGTAAAGTGCACCTAAAAAGTCACATGGCAGTGGAAAAATGCACCTGAAAAATCACACAACCACTTTTCAGTAATAAAAGTCTTTGTTATAACTAATATTAGGCACTGTGCAGTACGGGGTTACGATGAATAAACTCATAGGCAGGCTCCACTGCATTTCAGATTTATTTATTAAGTGGCGTTGGCCATTTAATAAATATCTCTGGGATTTTTAAAAATAATCACAAAATAATAACAAATAGAATACAATAATCACAGCAGAGTGACCTAGCAACTTTTTTGTGATTATTTAAAAAAATTGCAAGACAAAAATCTGGCTTTGCGTGGCGTTAAACCAGCAGTGGTTCTATTCCTGAGTGGTGGGAAAATGCAATTGCGATTTTTTTACATATAAAAAAAATAGCAAAAAACCCTATGCCATTTTTTTAGCCACTTTTTTAAGCAAAAAAGTAATTGATAAACAACCCTCATACTTTCTATGTCTGTTTTTTATACTGTTTTATTATATAATTAAAAGTATGGATGCTGTGTGGCTTAATGAGTGACAGTCGGAGAGAGTGTAGAATTGTTTGTTGTCCTAGTTTCAGAAATCATGCCCAAAGTGGAAAACATTTTTTTTTAAAATGTAAAAAATCTACAAAAATATTCAATGCCAAAGTGAAATATACATAAAAAAAAACACAAAAATGATACCAAAGATGAATCCATATAAAAACTAAATGATTTTTGGTACTGAAGACTTAAAATCACATGTGCCAGGTAGGGCAAAATTTTAGTTTCTACTTTGTTATGTTACTTTAGTTCAGGAATTGGTGAATGTCTGAGGACTCCACAGGTCACATCTTCTGATGAGGATAAATCTTTATGTCTTCAGCTACAAGAAGGAACTGCAGCATTTTATACCATGATTGCAATTGTTTCTCTGCATGCAAGCATCTCGTCATGTCTCTCCTATCGAAGGTCAAAAAGGACAAATGAAAGAAATGTTTCCTAATAACATGACATCTCTCTTTAATGGCATCCTTATTTGTTCTAGCACATTTTATTATGCCCTGTCCTGAATATTTAGAATAAATCTTGGTCACCTTCCATGTTTTTCACCTTGAGAGTGTTCATTATACCCCATTGTAATTCTCTGCAGGAAGTCATGCATTATGGAAGAGCTTTGAAGAACTGTGTCACTTGTAAGGAAATACTAAATTTTATATGATGCCAACGACAGGGACTGTAAGGGCCATTTAGTGTCATCATTAGACTGCTTTTGTACTTAAAACAAAAAGAACACAGTTTGAGTAATGATAGATTGTAATAGTGCACTTTACTGTTCATAAATTATAAAAACACCAAATAACCGCTTAATGGCAATGGAAGTGCACTGGGATTATATGGAACAGGCTCTGGAGTAGAGGTGGATACCAGCTTTGATTTACCACTGACATGTCCCACTTATAGTGGTGATCAGCACATACATTTTTGTAGTTCATTTCAAAATTTGCTTTGCGACTTCAGCATTTTAACTTCTTGGAATGGGGGCTGCTATCTTTGGACCAAACTGTGCTGAATGGTTAACATGGAAGCCAAAAGTCTCCCAGATCAGCCATGCTAGCACTTCGGATGTACACTGCCACAGTGTTTCAATGGTACCAATAAAAACTATTACATATTCTAAGAATATTATGATGATAACAAAAGATCAATAAAAATATTATGTATATAAATTAATAAAAATATCCAGACCCATTTAGACTTTTCACTCTTTGTTATTGTAGCCATTCTTTCATTTAATCAATCAAAAAAAGTATACTCTACACCCCATCTTGATAGAAAAAAACAGAAATGTAGAAATTTTTGCTAATTTATTAAACAAGAAAAACTGAAATATCACATGGTCATAAGTATTCAGAGCCTTTTCTATGATATGAGAATATTTAACTCTCATGCTGTCCATTTCCTTCTAATCCTCCGCGAGATGGTTCTATTCCTTCCACAGTCCAACTGTGTTTAAACACTGATAGGATTTAATAACTGATTGGACTTGATTAGGAAAGGCACACACCTGTCTATAGCTCACAGACCTCACAGCTCACAGTGCATGTGAAAATCATGAGGTCTAAGGAACTGTCCAAGGAGCTCAGAGACAGAATAGTGGCAAGGCACACATCTGACCATGGTTTCAAAAGAATTTCTGCAGCACTCAAGGTCCCTAAGAGCATGGTGGCCTTCATAATCCTTAGAGGGAAGAAGTTTGGGTTGACCACAACTGTTCCATGACTCGGTCATCCAGCCAAACTAAGAAATCATTGGAGAAGAGCCTTAGTGAGAGTGGTAAAAAAGAAATTCAGAGCCCAGATCCAGTGATGCAGAAGGGAGATGGGAGAAAGTTCCACAAAATCAACGCAGCCCCTATCAATGCAGCCCTCCTCTAGTAGGGGCTTTATGTCAGAGTTTGCCAATAGAAGCCTCTCCTCAGTGTGAATATAAAATAATGCAAACAACTTGCAAAAGAACGTATGAAGGACTATGAGAAATAAGATGACGATAAACCTTTTTGGTGTTAATTATAAGTGTTATGCGTGGAGAAAAACAGGCACTGCTCATTATCTGCCAAAGACAACCCCAACAGTGAAACATGGTGATGGCAGCATCATGCTTTGGGGGGGGGGGGGTAGTTTCAGCTACAAGGACAGGAAGACTGATTACAATTAAAAGAAAGATGAATGCAGCCAAGTAGAGAGTCCAATGGATCATCTATGGAGAGACTTAAAAATGGTTTCCACCAACATTCACCATCCAACCTCAGAGAACTGAAAAGAATCTGCATGGAAGACTTCCGGTGGATCCCCAAATTGAGGTGTGAAAAACTTGTTGCATCGTTCCCAAGAAGACTCATGGCTGTACTAGCTCTGAGGGTGCTTCTACTTAATGCTGAGCTAAGGGTCTGAATACTTACGACCATGTGATATTTTAGATTTTCTTGTTTAATAAATTAGCAAAAATCTAACTTTTATAATCTTACCAATTGGCTGAAATGAAACAAAAAATGAAAAAAGTAAAGGAGTCTGTACCAACTGTATGTCAATAGAAAAAAGCCTATTTTCTTCAAACTGTACAATGTCCATCGCAACTTTTTTGGAATCTTTGATGCAAAATAGATGAAGGTAAATCCTTTATTGGTTGCCAAAAATAATAAAACCAGTTTTCATTTTATAATCTCATTAACGGAGAAGAGCACATTGGAAGGTATATATAAACAGTGTGCCAGCATATGATGAAATCCCTGCCCCGCCACCGTGTTAGATATATTAGGAAGCTCTATCCCCATGATCTATCTGGTGGCTGGCTGCGCTATTGTACAATTCTACACTAGACCCTGTCTGGCCAAGAATTGGACTTTAGCCTGCATCCATTCCAGTCCAAACATGCACAAGATACAGATACTGCAGAGCTGCTACCAGGCAAGCCCCCATTCACACCCCCATGTAAGTATACGTAAAACATTGAATTTGGTAATTTATCTGATTGCTTAGGGTAGCACATTCCAAAGAATAGCAAAGGACTTGGGCATGTAATTTGGATATTCACATTTTAGTCATGGATAAGGGATAAAATACTGGTTGGTGAAACTCTGTGGGAAGCTTTATACAACATTCAGGATAGGGTAAGCTTATAAAAGGAAAGGAGAGACACATCTAGCCTAAGAGAAACAGTAAAGCGTAGAGTACTGGTACTGGTACTACAGTCATGGCCATAGGTTTTGAGAATGACACAAATATTATATTTTCACATGATCTGTTGCCCTCTGGTTTTTATGTGTGTTTGTCAGATGTTTTTATCACATACAAAAATACAAGTGCAATCCTATGAGTAACAAAAGCTTTTATTGACAGTTAGAATGAGTTACTGCAGCAAGTCAATATTTGCAGTGTTGACCCTTCTTCTTCAGCACCTCTGCAATTCTCCCTGGCAGCTCTCAATCAACTTATAGACCAAATGCTGACTGATAGCCGTCCATTCTTGCAAAATCAATGCTTGCATTTTGTTACAATTTGTTGGTCTTTGTTTGTCCACCCGTCTCTTGATGATTGACCACAAGTTCTCAATGGGATTAAGATCTGGGGAGTTTCCAGGCCATGGACCCAAAATCTCTATGTTTTGTTCCCTGAGCCATTTAGTTATCACCTTTGCTTTATGCTTTATGGCAAGGTGCTGAATCAGGCATTGTTGATCACCAAACTGCTCTTGGACGGTTGGGAGAAGTTGCTCTTGGAGAACATTCTGGTACCATTCTTTATTCATGGATGTGTTTTTAGGCAAGACTGTGAGAGAGCCGATTCCCTTGGCTGAGAAGCAACCCGAAACATGAATGGTTGCAGGATGTTTTACAGTTGGCATGAGACGAGACTGGTGGTATCGCTCACCTTGTCTTCTCCAAACAAGCTGTTTTCCAGATGTTCCAAACAATCGGAAAGGAGATTCATCAGAGAAAATGACTTTACCTCAGTCCTCAGCAGTCCACTCCCTGCATCTTTTTCAGAATATCAGTCTGTCCCTTATGTTTTTCTGGAGAGAAGTGGCTTCTTTGCTGCCCTCATTGACACCAGGCATTGCTCCAAGAGTCTCCGCAGTCTCACAGTGCGTGCAGATGCCTGCTGCCATTCCTGAGCAAGCTCTGCACTGCTGGTAGCCCGATCCCGAAGCTTTTAAGAGACGGTCCTGCAGCTTGCTGGTCCTTCTTGGGCGCCCTGGAGTCTTTTTGGCAACAGTGTAACCTCTCTCCTTGAATTCCTTGATGATGCAATAGATTGTTGACTGAGGTGCAATCTTTCTAGCTGTGATAGTCTTCCCTGTTGGGCCAGTTTTGTGCAGTGCAGTCATGACTGCATGTATTTCTTTAGAGATAACCATGGTTAACAGAAGAGAAACAATGATGCCAAGCACCAGCCTCCTTTCAAAGTGTCCAGTGGTGTGATTCTTACTTAATCATGACAGATTGATCTTCAGTCCTGTCCTCATCAATACCCACACCTGTGTTACTGGAGCAATCACTGAAACCATGTTAGCTGCTCCTTTTAAGGCAAACAATGAAGTTAAAATGTGTTTTGGGGAAAAAAGTTCATTTTCTAGGCAAATATTGACGTTGCAATTAATTGCTGTTAAGCTGATCACTCTTTATAACATTCTGGAGTATATGCAAATTGCCATTATAAAACCTGATGCAGTAGACTTTGTAAAAATGAACATTTGTATCATTCTCAAAAGTTATGGCCATTACTGTATCTTGTACAAGCCACTCCAAGATATACATGGAAAATCGAATGCAGAAAATAATCCTGTACAGGTATAATACAGGTATAATCGAAATAGGAAATAAATAGACAGGAGGTGATGTTCTGCTAAAGTACAATATAATGTACATTTATATATAGAGTGGCATTTACCATTCAAGTCAGTATGGTAAAGACTTTAAGTGTTGATTACTGCTCTGTTTCTGGGTTCTGAGCATTAACCTTCTTGACAGGTTCCCTTAAATGTTTGGTGTAACTTTTAAGTTTACTTTTAATGTGTCATAAACTTTGTTACATCTGTTTTTTGGGAAAATATATAGCATGAAAATTTGCTTACAACTGCTTAGCAGTTTTATTATTTACTTGAACAGCTTGCCTTTATATTTAATGCAATACAGCAAAAACATTTTTTTTTCATAAGGACAGTTAAAAGGCTGCATTCTTTCAGATAGAAATATTCTCTAAGCTTCCATGACTCCGCATAGCTTGAAATTTCTCACTTCATGTTTTACTGCAAGCAACTTTTATAGTTTCTGTCTTTTAAAAATACAGCACCAGAGCAAGTATATAAACACAACACTAAATCACGGATCAATACATATACAGCAGGAGAACAATGCTACTGTACAGAAATACAGCACTAGAACTGGGCTCTAAACAAAAATGTAGCAAGAGAAATGGGCTCCATAAATAGACAGCACATATGTGTGGTAGGATGGATAGAGATACAGACAGGCAGGGGAATGAGTGAGTAAGTGAGTGAGTGACAGAGAGACAGGCAGGGAGATTGAGTGACAGAGACAGGCAGGGAGAGTAAGAGACAAGAAGGGAGAGTGAGTGACAGAGACAGGCAGGGAGAGTAAGAGACAAGCAGGGAGAGTGAGTGACAGAGACAGGCAGGGAGAGTAAGAGACAAGCAGGGAGAGTGATTGAGAGACAGGAAGGGAGAGTGAGTGACAGACAGGAAGGGAAAGTGAGTGAGAGACAGGTGAAGAGACTGAGTGAGATACAGGTAGAAAGAGTAAAAGACAGACAGGCAGAGTGAGTGAGAGACAAGTAGAGAGAGTGAGTGAGAGAGAGACAGGAAGGGAGAGTGAGTGACAGACAGGAAGAGAAAGTGAGTGAGAGACAGGTGAAGAGACTGAGTGAGAGACAGGTAGAAAGAGTGAAAGACAGACAGGCAGAGTAAGTGAGAGACAAGTAGAGAGAGTGAGTGAGTGAGTGAGTGAGAGAGAGACAGACAGGGAGAGTGAGTGAGAGACGGAGAGACAGGCTGGCGGAGGGCAAGACAGACAGGGAGAGTGTTTTTTTGTTAACTTATTCTATTTTTGTTTATTGCTAAGAGCAAGAGATTATTTTACTATCACGGTCATATACAGGCAATATATATATATATATATATATATATATATATATTATATACTAGAATTTTAAGACAGAAATTTGCTCTGATCCTGTATCTGCCCGTGTTCACACTACCTTTCCCTGGTCCTGTAGCTGGGCCTTTTCTCCTGGGAGGGCGGGCGGGGGGGGGGGAGTGGAGCACTATAACGAATTGAGTGATTAGAATGCAGGCCCGCAGTGACATGACGTATATTATGCCATATGCCCACACGTCATCCCTTTTACCCATGGTTATCTCAGTAATGTGTTCGCTGCCTGAAAGTTGGGATGGTGATACTGTACACATTCCTCTGCAGCACGATGTCACCTCTGTGTCTTACACCCATAGGTTCTGATAGGTGCCTCTTCCCACTTCACTGCCCCTGTGTCTCTCTGTAGTTCTGGTATTCTATTCATGAATTACCAAGATTGAAATAAAGAATGACTGTCTTGTTCTCATTTCATAGAGCAAGGCATTATGGGAGTGAAATCAGGAAGTATTTGCAGATATAAGACCTCTGGTCTGAATGTGAATTTAGGATGTGTAATACCTACGGTTTGTAATATTGCAGGCACATTAAGATTATAGCCTTTCCCTTATTTAATATGGCTGCAATGATTGATGTTCTTCATGTGCGCAAGCGCACCTGCTGCAGTGATCATGTGACCTCTCGTCACCCTCAACACTAGTCATGTTACTTTTTCATATGACATGGATTATGCACAGCAGTCTAGGCAGTACCGTATTTTCTGTGCTATTAGGCGCACCGGACTATAAGGCGCATTAGTAATAAAGGCCTTATATATGGAATAATTCCATATATAAGGCGCACTGGACTATAAGGCGCAGGGTCCGGGGGCATGGCGAAGGTCCAGGTGCATGGCTTGCAAACAGAGCGGAGACAGACCCGGCAAGAGGTGAGCGGTCTCCGGGGAAGGGGGTCCGTTCAGGTGGAGGAGGGCAGCGGACCCTACTTACATAGGTCCCCGCTACCGGAGACAGCAGATCTCCAGCGGGAACTGCAGACCACGCGGCAGAAGTTGGTCTGCAGTTCCCACTGGAGATCTGCTGTCTCCGGTAGCGGAGACCTATGTAAGTAGGGTCCGCTGCCCTCCTCCATACATAGGGCGCACCGGACTATAAGGCGCACTTTGGATTTCTAAGGAAATCCTAGGTTTTTATGTGCGCCTTATAGTCCGGAAAATACGGTACACCGACTGATAGACATCTGGTCTCAGCTGATCTTTTGGTGAGCATTTGATTGATAAATGCACATATATGCACTTTATGAAGATCATTTGTTAATGTACATCTAAGAATATCACATTTAATATGTAATCTAATGTGGATATTAATATTTGTGTTTGGCACTATGATTTATATCTGGATTTTACAATGCTATATATTGTATTGATGTTGTCACATAATTATATAAATATTTGAAGTGATGTCACTTCCTCTAGAATCTGTATAAATTTGCACTTTGGTTTTAATACACCCTTGCTTGAAAAAGGAGGACCCTTGCAGGTCAAAGGAGCCGAAACATAGCTTGGCAGATGTTATAATCTAGCATGCTTTATTTTTATTTTAGTTCTTTTAATTTTCTTTATTTTATACTTTGGGTGGACTTGAGTCAGAGTTATTGGACGTGTGTATATATATATATATATATATATATATATATGTGTGTGTACAGTATACAGTACTCATAAACCCTTTTTTTTCATATATACAGTGCCCCCAAATGTAGATGTACACGTTGACCCCCAATTTACATATTTACAAAACCCCCTAATTTACATGTAAATAGTGCCCACTTATAATATTTTAAATCTACACAGTGTCACCAATTAATTTTTCTTGGATACAGATTTACATATATACAGGACGCCCTTTGCAAAAAAATAAAACTTTCTGGGACTCGCAAGCCTTTCTCCTCCTCCTGTCTGGCTCCTGCCTGGGATGACATTGTGCTGCCTATGTCACAGAGAAGAAACCTATTGCTGCTCTCTCTAAATTAATCTTAAAGGTGTGGATACTATTGATTCTAGAGTAAACTGAGCATGAGTAACCCCTACTTCATCCAGCTAGTGTCAGGTTTGTTGTCATGAACCCTTCCTGATGATGAATACTGACCTGGAGATTAAAACTAAAAAATTGCTTTAGTGTGTAATCTTTTTTTTTTAATCAAGGGAAAAAGAGAGAAGAGCCTTGGCTGTGATTTTTATGCCATTGAGTTACTGTAGGCTTCACAGAGAAACACTTTGGTTATGACTCTTAAACCTTCAACTTCATAAAAGAAGCATCTGGTGACTAAAACACCGTAATAAAGGATGATATTAGCTGTCTCAGTAGAGTCACTACAAGCAATATGATATACATTACATCATTTATGCTCACAATGTGGGGCTTTAACACTGGTTGAGACGGCTGCTAACAGGAGCTACACTGTCTCCTACGGCTGAAGCATTACCTGGCTTTATTCCAATTTCCTGTCACCCCTTACGATACTAAGGGCGTTCATTGAAGAATCCAGCTTTCCCCTGATGAGCCCAATAGGGCGAAACAAGCCTTGTCGGGATTGGGGTTCTCTCTCAAAAATCTATGACATTTTTTCTCGACCCTTACTTATGACAATATATGACGCCGAAAGGCTTCAGAAATTACTGGAATATCCCTGCTGAATAGGTCTTTAATAGGGCCAGTTATCGCAGGGACAGGTTCCTGTCGGGACTGTGTTCACATAGGACCATAGTCCCGAGGCTAGGTCACAAGGGTGCAATAGTTGATGTCCTAAATAGGGCTTATATAGGGATTTACATGACGTTTTTGTCACTAAGACTCAAGCCCAGATGGACCGATATCTATTAGGCACCCCCTCTCTTAAACTCTAAAGCACTTGGATCTTTACCTTTCTCACCTAAGACCGCATTTGACTACCTTGACAGTCACAAAAGGCTAAGGTGAACACTTTTGGGTATTTCCTCCAGTAGGCTTTTAGAGTCCCCTTAACTACGATCCTTGAGATGAACGAATATTTAACAAGGTGAGCCTCTGATATTACATTTATGTTACCTTATTATCATGAGGTCACCACTATTTGACTCTCATACGATCACTTTTCTTTTTACAGACTGACCTTCAGTGCAGAGGCCTTCATCTGCATTAAAAAAGACTCCCAAAGCTTTACCCCTGTTTTGGTTTAACTTGACTAATAAAAGAAAGTATTTGTAAATCACTGATTGTAATTTGTTTTTCACTCCTCATAAGTGATTTTTTTTGGGTCCTCATCCACTTGAGTTTGACCCACCCCCGCCCGGGTTTATTGTATTTTTTCGGCTTTAACACTGGCCTAAAATCTGTCAGCGTGGTGACATGGATCCATGGAAATGCGCCTCAGTATCGTTTGCTGGAATTGCCCCTGACATGGCCCTCAAGACATAGAGGAGACACTTATTGGGAAAGTGAGAATGGCTCAAACTGAAACAAGACAGAGGTCAACTGAGTGAACAATTGCATTAACTAAGACAAAAATAGGGGGTGTAAAGTGAGACAAAATAAAAGTAGACTAAGCGATAATCCACACTTTGAAAAATCTGCCAAAACAGTTTTCTGAATTCTTTACACTTTGTCCTAGTAAACTCTTCTGCTATGTTACCAGGTAGAGCTATGTTAGAGGGAATAGATAGTGGCATAAACATTTCGTCTGTCTAAGGACACATGCACATAACAAGGAAATGAGGACTTGTCCTTGCCACATTGTCTATAGTTAGCACACATCCACATTTACTTCTATGGGGTATGTATTCCATGGCCCCGTGCACAAGCCGACTGCCCAGAATAAGCGGGTCCTATTCCTGCTCGTATCTGTATCCCAGCCAATCTATTTAAATTGCCATCAGTATTGGATCATCACTCCAATAACCACCAATAGTACACAAGATGCAAACAACAGTCCATGACAATATAGTTTACATCCCTTATAACTGTGTACAGGAAACCTTATGAAAAGTTATTAGCTAAAATAGTTTAAACAATACTGGAGGATATTTCTATAATCTACTCAGAATATCAGGACTTGTTTACAGAGAGACCGCTGACTAGCCCAAGGCAGACTACATCAAGTCATTTGTGACTTTCTAAGGCACAGAAGTCCTTAGTTTTTACATTTTTTTTCCTTTTGGTGCTCTGGTCTCTCCTTCCCAATTATTTGGAAAATTTAAAAGGCTTTTGTCTTAATTAAACTTACTGGAGTTTGGAGAATTGAACATTTTTAATTTGAATGGTTGCCAAACCTTCTCTATTTTCTCTATAAGAAAGTGGATTTTTTTCTCTAATGGTCCTTCAGTGGATAAATCTACTACGGTGCAGAATCTGACTTGAAGCATGATAATAATTCTAGTACACTCCCGAATTAAAGATCTGCAAATGAGGAACAGATCTGGGCTACAGTCCAATGAAATTGTCATTTATCAGCCAAATTTAAAATGACAAAAATGGCCCAATTAGTGTAAGCTATGGTATAACCTCACAATGCTGCATGGGTTTATGGGATTGGGTAGCACCAACTGTACTTTACAAATGTCTTGAACAACATAAAATGGTCTAAGTTATCATACTAATGCACTACAAACTAAAAAATTCATTCATCATTCATGTATAATATTAGACATGTTAAGAATTTAAAGAAGAAGAGTCCCTTTTAGAGATGAGCGAGTATACTCGTCCGAGCTTGATGCTCGTTCGAGTATTAAGGTACTCGAAACGGCTCGTTGCTCGGACGAGTATTTCCCCTGCTCGAGATCGAGCATTTAATTTAAAAAACACAGTGAAGAGCAATGAAGAATAGAATAAAAACATTGAACACAGGATTATTTAAGTGAAGAACACAGTGAAGAATAGATTACAGATGTTCGGCACATCTGCTTACTTGTCGGGAGATACGCGCGGAACAAAATACTATGTGAAGAACACATTGAAGAACACGGTGAACAGGACGGAGACGCCGGGGAGCAGCATAAAGACACCGGGGAGCAGCATAAAGACACCGGGGAGCAGCATAAAGACACCGGGGAGCAGCAGCGCAGAGACGAGACACCGGGGAGCAGCAGTGCAGAGACGAGACACCGGGGAGCAGCAGCGCAGAGACGAGACACCGGGGAGCAGCAGCGCAGAGACGAGACACCGGGGAGCAGCAGCGCAGAGACGAGACAACGGGGAGCAGCAGCGCAGAGACGAGACACCGGGAAGCAGCAGCGCAGAGACGAGACACCGGGGAGCAGCAGCGCAGAGACGAGACACCGGGGAGCAGCAGCGCAGAGACGAGACACCGGGGAGCAGCAGCGCAGAGACGAGACAACAAGGAGCAGCAGCGCAGAGATCAGACACCGGGGAGCAGCAGCGCAGAGACGAGACACGGGAAGCAGCAGCGCAGAGACGAGACACCGGGGAGCAGCAGCGCAGAGATCAGACACCGGGGAGCAGCAGCGCAGAGACGAGACACCGGGGAGCAGCAGCGCAGAGACGAGACACCGGGGAGCAGCAGCGCAGAGACGAGACAACGGGGAGCAGCAGCGCAGAGATCAGACACCGGGGAGCAGCAGCGCAGAGACGAGACACCGGGGAGTAGCAGCGCACAGACGAGACTCCGGGGAGCAGCAGCGCAGAGACGAGACACCGGGGAGCAGCAGCGCAGAGACGAGACACCGGGGAGCAGCAGCGCAGAGACGAGACACCGGGGAGCAGCAGCGCAGAGACGAGACACCGGGGAGCAGCAGCGCAGAGACATCGGGGAGCAGCACAGAGGCATCGGGAATCATTTAAGTGAAAAACACAGTGAAGAATAGATTGCAGATGTTCTGCACATCTGCTTACTTGTCGGGAGATACGCGCGGAATGGTGCAAACAAAATAGCATGTGAAGAACAATATATATGTGTGAAGAACACATTGCAGATGTATGGAAACATCAGCAATTTGTTCTTCACACACATATATAGTGTTCTTCACATGCTATTTTGTTCGCACCGTTGCGCGCGTATCTCCCGACAAGTAAGCAGATGTGCAGAACATCTGCAATCTATTCTTCACTGTGTTTTTCACTGTGTTTTTCACTTAAATGATCCTGTGGTCACTCTTTTTATTCTATTCTTCACTGTTCTTCACATCTGCTAACTTGTCGGTAGATAATATACACGCGGAACAGTGAAGAATAGATCGCAGATGTTTGTATACATCTGCTAACTTATCAGAAGACATTCTTTTTCAATTAAATAACCCATTTTATTCCCGAACCATGGTCCCTTTGAAAAATGCTCGAGTCTCCCATTGACTTCAATGGGGCTCGTTATTCGAGACGAGCACTCGAGCATCAGGAAAAGTTCGTCTCGAATAACGAGCACTCGAGCATTTTAGTGCTCGCTCATCTCTAGTCCCTTTCTAAGAATAACCTTCTAATTTCACTATAAATTGTCAACCATGTTATTCCCCTCTTCATGAGCTTTCATGTAATCTGCCACCTCAGTGAGACTCTGCCCTGCTTGTGATCAAGACAGAATTCAGAGGAGATTTCAGTCTGAAAAGCAGAAAAGGAAGAAAGGTAGGATAAATAGCCAACATGGATAAAGAAGCATTTTGCTCTGATAAGAGATCACACAAAAGTTATTGGGACACATTTACTTAACCGTCCGAGGAGTCCGGCGATAATGCACTGTGCCGGGATTCACTAAGATCGTGTGCCTGATATCCTGCATGTGTTGCTTCCCCGCTCAGGTCCGGCAGAGTTCACCTTCTTCTTGCCGGTGCATGTAAGTGCATTGTCTTGTGACACAATTGGTCTTGGGGCTCAGTCCGAATCAGTCAGATCGTCCGACGGCACGCCCTCCAAATTCTGTCGCATGAAAGCCAAAATCAGATCGCCAAAATCAGATCGCGTGTGACACAATCCCAGCGCAGACCCCTGTTAAATACCTGTCACAGCTGTGCAAAACCCGAAAACATCGGAAAGTCCAACAAAAGTGCGATCCGCGACCCTTGGTAAATGTGCCCCATTGTGATCACTTGTGCCATAGATTTATGCAAAAATTGTGACCACACTATGCACGATTTGTGCCATGTGCATTATTTCTTTATTGCTAAATCACTTTATTGTACTGTGACAAAATGTTGTGTTCTCCTTTTTTGTGTGTTTTTTCTATGCTTCAATCTTGTAATATAATCTGTACTGCGATATCACTTGGTTCATTATCCCTGAACAATGAAATCATTGGATGCATAATTCTTACAATGTAACATGACAGTAATATGCATGCTATCTATGAACTCTGACATCTTTTTGCCACATTCTTCTTCTAAAATGACTTTATTTCATTTGTTGGAATGCCATTGGGTTTAATATTTCTTATACCGCGACACAAATGACAGCTGTGAGTGCATTATCGCTGTACATTAATGAAATGCAGGTTAGACACAAAGATTACCATTAAAGGAAATCAAATATTGTAAACTAAGTACACTTACATTCTGGTGTGTGACGCCTCTGACAATCTGCTCTTCTTTGAGCTTATTATGCCCTTGTTTTTACAACAAAAAAAGGGCTTTAAAATTATACAAATAAGCCTGAGTGGCTCCAGGCTCAATTAACAGCCATGGAACCCAGAACCCCATAATGTTTAACGCTTTCACAACCTATGACGAAAATGCACGTCAGGGGTCGGTCGCGGGTGCATGGAGAGGGCTCACGGGCTGAGACCTCTCCCTAGCCGGTAAGTCTTTGCTGCCTATCGCAGCAAAGACTTACCGGTTAACACCTGCGATCGGTGCTAGCACCGATCGCAGGTGTTAACCCGCACACTGCGGCCAGCATAACTGCCGGTGGCTTCAAAAAGACGGTGGTGCATGGGTGCAGCCATCTTGCCGAGGATCGTTGCTCCCCGTGACATCATTAGGGAGCGGAGATCCATCACCATGACAGCTCAATTAACAGCCATGGAACCCAGAACCCCATAATGTTTAACGCTTTCACAACCTATGACGAAAATGCACGTCAGGGGTCGGTCGCGGGTGCATGGAGAGGGCTCACGGGCTGAGACCTCTCCCTAGCCGGTAAGTCTTTGCTGCCTATCGCAGCAAAGACTTACCGGTTAACACCTGCGATCGGTGCTAGCACCGATCGCAGGTGTTAACCCGCACATTGCGGCCAGCATAACTGCCGGTGGCTTCAAAGAGACGGTGGTGCATGGGTGCAGCCATCTTGCCGAGGATCGTTGCTCCCCGTGACATCATTAGGGAGCGGAGATCCATCACCATGACAGCCTCGGGTCTCTCGAAGACCCGAGGCTGTCTCGTTTTAACCCTTTCATTACAATGTGCTAACAGCACATTGTAATGAATGAGGAGGAAAATCCCCATACACTGCCATACAGTAGTATGGCAGTATATGATAGGATCAATTGGACAACCTAGGGTTAAAGTACCCTAGGGAGTCTGAAATATAGTAAAAGTAAAAATTTTAAAAAGTTTAAAAAAAAATGTATAATAAAAATAAACTCAAAATTCAAATCACCCCCCTTTCCCTAGAACTGATATAAATATAAATGAACAGTGAAAATCACAAACACATTACGCCACATACGAAAATGCCAGATCTATCAAAATATAGTAATGGTTTTTCACTGCATTGAAAAATATTTTTTTTAAAAATCAACAAAAAGTGATCAAAAGGTCATACAGTCCTAAAAATGGTAGCATTTAAAAACTTCAACAGAAGTTGCAAAAATGACACCACCCACAGCTCCGTATTACAAGTATGAAAAAGTTATTAGATGATAAAAAATTCTACATGAGTTTTTAATTTTTGTAAATGTATGAAAACATTATAAAACCTATACAAATTTGATATCCCCGTGTTCGCACCGACACAAAAAATAAAGTACACTTGGGGTACACAGTGAAAGCCGTTAAATACATGCCCACAAGAAAACGGCGTAAATGCGTTTTTTTCACCATTTTCACTGTATTTTAAATTGAATATTAATGGAATAATAAATACCACCACTAAGAAGTGCAATTTGTTACGCAGAAAATAAGCCATAGCACAGCTCTGTACTTGTAAAACTAAAAATGTTATAGATTCTTGATTGTGGGGAGTGAAAAATGGAAATGAAAAAACATAAAAGGGCCAGGTTCTTAAAGGGTTAAAGCCTTTTTTTCATAAAAACAAAGGCATAATGTAAAAAACCTGTCTAGCAACAACTCAATCACAGCCAGACTTGATGCTAGCTGTCAGACTGAGTAAGCGGTCGTGAACTTACCCTGCAATGTCCCTGTGGGCTATGGCCCTGCCTGCTGCAGATGAGACCACCCTGACAAAGGTGAACCCACTATCAGGAACCTAACGGTCCCTGAGTGAACCTACAAGGAGACAGGGAAGACTTAGGCCCCTTCCACACTAGCGAGTGTGATGCGATGAACTCGCATCACACTCGCAACGCAAGCTGCCGGGAACGCACGGCCCGAACCCTGCACCGCGGGAGTGAACTGACATGCTGAGTTCACGCCCGCGGTGCAGGGTTCGGGCCGTGCGTTCCCGGCAGCTTGTGTTGCGAGTGTGATGCGAGTTCATCGCATCACACTCGCTAGTGTGGAAGGGGCCTAACTTCGTCTGGCAGCTAATGGATGGTAGAGCGAACAGGTAACAGGAATTCGGATAAAGACTAGTACTCACACTGGTGCACAGAAACCAACAGAAGTCTGAGACAGGGAAAACGGGGTAACACGGGAAGATACATGACACTGAGGAACAAACAACAGATACAGACATACAAGTGGAGTCAGTCAAAACCGGGTTAAAACCAAGAAGGCGCAAAGGTACAGAATTGTATAGCAATAGAATGGTGGACAATAGCACTAGTTAGCAAGATAAGACTGAACAACCAGCACCCTCTGAAGCTACTGAGCAGAAAATAAAAAGCGCAATGGTCACCACCTCTGCCGACTGGTTCAGCCGCCCATCACTCAAACCACAGCTGCAGAAAGAAGGAGATCGAACTAACACCCAGCTTTCCCAAGGAAAGATCCTGAGAAGCAGCTGGCAGCTCTGGCTGTGGTTACAAGCACAGAAGCCTCAACCTGATCCAATTCAGAGCACTTTGTGAGTTCTGACACATAAGAAGCTAAAAGAAGAGCAGCACCTGCCAGAGGTGGCTTGGTTTACAATACTTTATTATGTTTTCTTTTAAATAAATTTACCTTCAAAATCAAGCACGTCAGTTGATTTTAGATGAAAGGAGGCCCTGGGTAACATATATAAGTATATCACCACAGTCAGGGTGCCTGGATCTATGAGTAAGTCTGTCTATGAGTCTGTATGTTAGGACATTGTATATTAAAGATGTATAGAATTGTATTTATATATGTAAAGCCCAGGTCTCCTCTCCATTGCACCCTCCATCCTCCTGTTCCGTTGTCTGTAACCGAGAAAATAGAGCTGCAGCCCATGTAATTTTTCTCTTATATTGAATGCAAACTATTTGGAAGGATCCTTCTGTAAACGATCCCTATGGGGAATGGAAGAGGAACGAAGAAGCTTCTATTCACCTTCCATTTTTAGTTTCTGTTATTCTCTTCTAAAACAGAAGAGTTTAACAGAAAAAGTGCTGGGATGAACTTAGTTTCCATCATGTCCATCCATAATTTAAAGTAAGGGTTGCAGCCTATTTTTTTCTGATTTAAGTAACAGAAGAATGATGGAAGGAAGCCCCATACACTATGGTACAATGGAGGGGGATGGAGACCTTGTATATAGTTTCCGTTGTTCTTTTCTATAACAAAAGAAGATAATGGAAAGTAATAGCTGTATTGTGAACTGGCACTTTATGATTGGTCAGGATCTCACATCTCCGAGAACAAGGTCTATTCTCACTGTACTAAATTGCGCAGCATCTTACAGCATTTATGAAATATGTGATAAATTAACAGCTGAGATTTATATTATGAGGTAGCAACAGGCAGCTGAAATATAAAGTATGATGTGCTGCAGCAGCTGAGCTGTATTGTGATGTTTTTCAGCAGCGAAATTTGCCAGTCAGGAGCCCTGAGATATCTCATGGCGGCCCTGCAGCAGTACAACACAGATGTGACCCTAACCTGACAGATACATTTGATTTCAGTTTTTCATCTGTATATGCATATTAACATACATTACAGTTACAGTCACCTAAACACAATGCTATCACTCTCCCCCCCTCCCAGGACAGTGGGGGATGGGGAGTACAGAGAACAGAACATTCATCTAATTGCTGTGTTGATCCTACCCTAGCCATATACAGACATGGATGTGGTTTGCAGAGCAGATGATATTCTGTGCACATGCTTAAACTGAGCAGCTGCAGGGTGAAGGTGCACTGTTTGTGGGAACATAAGAGCAGAGTGTGGATAGAGCAGACATGATGGGGCTGCTTCCTGTAAACACTGAGCAGAGATGGAAGAACACACCTGACTGTCCATAGCAACCAAAATGCTTAGCGGAAGGTAGACAGGTAACAAATGTATGTTTATGTTTTCAGCTTTTGCAGCTATAGCAAAAACTTTATAAACTTTACAGTTTTCTTTAAGATTCAATATTAGCAATAAAGAAACATTGCAAATACAATTGAAACACATCTCATTCTGTTTGCTTCAGGAACATACATAAGCTTATTGTGTTCTCTGTTCCAAGAGATGAGGATTGATGTATTTTCTGTTCCAAGAGATGAGGATTGATGTATTTTCTGTTCCAAGAGATGAGGATTGATGTATTTTCATCCTGTTACAGATTATGCACTGGGGTCAGGTTGCTACAGGTTGTCTCAAAGGCATGGTGCTGTGGAAAGGAAAAGAATGGCGGATGCACTAGGAAACATAAAGAGCTAATTTTTCCCATACATCCCTTGGGCCCACAACTTTTTAGTTTCAACAACATTTTATTGAAAGAAATATGCAGAATAATGCCTTATATTAGGTAATGCAAAACATATACCCCTCGCAGGGGAAATTCATAGTAATAAGTTTAGTATGACAGTATGCTACTGTATCAATCAAAAGAGGAGAAAACAGAAGGGGAGGAGGAGGGAGGGTCCTGTGGGGAGGGGGCCTTGGGTTCTTTAAAATGGGATTTGTGCAGAATCATGGGAGGCAATAATTGGAACAGCCATGTGTACTGATGAGCCATGTGAAATTGATAAAGGTCATTAGGGACATAAGGCTTGAATAGGAGAACTCTGTGCTATGATCCATGCGTTCCAAAATCCTTCAAATAGAAGTCCTGGTTGCCTCTATCCTTTCAAACAACATCAATAAATTGACTCTGTTCTTAACCGCTGTGAAAAGTAGGTCTGGTGTTTTTCATTTTGCCGTTTTATATGGATTCTAACTTTGATTCATGCGGTTGCGACACAATTGTGGTAGGAATACACACCAACACGTCTGTTTATGTGCACAGTTTTTTATGTCTCAGACATGACACAGAAATGGCACTAAGTGCATTATCCGACGATAATGCAGTGTGCCGCGATTCACTAAAATTGTGCGCCCCATATCCTGCATGTGTCGCTTCCCCTCTCAGGTCCACCGGAGTTCACCATCTTCTTCTTGGTGTATGTAAGTGCTTGGTCTTGTGACACAATTTGAAAGTTATATCCCACGCTCAGTCCGAATCGGTCAGATCGTCCGACGGCACGCCCCCCATTTCTGTCGCATGAAAGCCAGCGCAGCTGTGCCACAATCTGATCGCATGCCACACAATCCCAGCGCAAACACCTGTTAAATACCTGTCAAAGCTGCGCAAATCCCGAACTGTGGGCAGTCCAACCAAAGTGCGATCTGCGACCGTTAGTAAATGGTATCCAAAACCTTTGTCAAAATAAGAAATGTAATTTATTCAATGTCATAAAATTTATCTAAATAATCCAATACATTTTTACCACTTTATAATATCTTCTGAGTCTTCTCCAAGTAATTTGACATGCTGCCTTACACTTCCCCACGTTTATAGGGAACCTGTATGTAAAGCAAAGCAAGACATGTTCATATAGCTGTCAGCCCATCAAAGAACTGCAGTGACCTGTGATGGTAATTAGTGTCTACTTCATATGCCAAATTGGGGATCACAAATGTAATGAGAGAACAAATACATATGTTGTACATTTTTTTTAGATTTACCATATTGTGCTACATTACATTACGATACAAATTATCCTCCCATATTAGTCTGATCTTATTTACACCTCTAAATGGCCATACTTAAGTTAGCACCTACAAAAGAGACCAACGCAATGTTATACTAATATAAAAGTCTTTATTATACACATGTAATTATTATAAAAAGCAAAGGATCAACTTTAAAGAAATGTGAGAACATCACAAAGGGACACACAAGGGGGGTATATGCACGGACAGTGTTAGTTGGTACATTAGAAAGGGGATCATATAAATTCAGCATACACCGATATGTACATAGACTAACCGCAGTGAATAGTACTTATCTTATTATTATACAGGACTAGTTAGCAGGAAAGTGCCAGTGGATTCAAGTAGCAGCCTTCAACTAATATACATCCTTAATTTAGCTGCTTTCAGCCAGATCATTATAGATCTATGAATTCATTGCTTACACATGCTCTATAGTTCACCCTGCGTCTTACCACGGTGACAGACGCGTTTCGGCACTACGCTTCATCTCGGTGTGTGCTGACCTTTAAGTTGATTACACATTGAAAGACTTTGCATGAACAAATGACGCAGTTTAAGAAATGTAAACATTTATTCATTATAATATTTTTATCTAAATAATCCAATACATTTTCTTCTAGCTCATATCTTCAGAGTCTTCTATCTACACATTCATCAAGTCCAAACAATTTGACACGTTGACTGACACTTTCCCATGTTTATAGGGAACCTGTATATAAAGCAAAGCAAGACATATTCATACAGCTGTCAACCCATCATAGAACTGCAGTGACAAGTCATGGTTATTATAGTGTCCACTTCATATACAATACCTTTTTGGCATTTCTTTCTATAGCAGCACTTTACCATCTCAGACATATGTGACGTGAACACTATATTTTTCAAATACCAGTTTTAGAATCACTTCTTCAAGTCTAAAGGCACGTCAGCACTAGGATTTTCTACCAATATATCTTTTGATTACTGTAAACGAATGCACTATGTCAGCAGTACGTCACCTGGAAATTAATTGGATCCATCATTCATCTGTCATGTTCATGAAAACATCTCCAGTAATATGGATGCACTCCGAAAAGAAATTAAATATATATATAAGGGTAATGCAACATAATGAAACCTCCATGTTAAGAGTACTCTGCCTGGTCTTTGACATTACTCTATCTTTTAGTTGGTTGAATTGCATAGAATAGAGATGGGAAACAGGATATCTAGTTTTATTCATGATTTAGAAAAAATTTAAAAACCAAAACATAATAATAGTCTTTGACAGTATCTTTGCGGTCCAAAATGCCAAACCTATCAAAAAACTACAACCCCATGATGTGAATGCCATAATGGAATGAAACATCCAAATATTCGAATCACCTCTTTTTGTCATTTCACTGGAATTAAATGAGAGCTTATCCAGAAAATAAATTACACCTTACACAGCTCCGCACACCAAAGTATAAAAAATTGTCGGTGTCAGAATGTGGGGAAATGGGAAAATATTTTTTTGAAAAATTAATTTTTTATGTTAAATAAAACATAATAACCCCTATATGCATATTCTTTTTGTTACTGACCAAAGCAGATGCATCATTTGGACTTCACACTGAAATCTGTATATGGCGCAAATTTATTTTTGTCCGTTTCAGCACATTTGAATTTTATTCCAGCTTACCAGTATATATAATATTCAATGGAGTCACTAGAAAGTACATTTTTTTATGCAGAAAACAAGCCTTTAGAGGTTAAACATTAAAAAGTCCTGACCTTTGGGAGGAGGGGTGAGGGAATGGAAATGTAAAAATAAAAATGGCTGTGGTGGCAAGGGGTTAAAGAAATCTGTTTCTGTATCCTTTTTTCTCTGCATTTCTTCTTTATATAATCACTCTTTAAAATCAGCTTTCTGTACTGTTCTTTACTGATAGCTGAGAAGTAAAGGAACTTGACTTTATTATTGTACATTTCCCCAGACCCAGATTGCGGTCAGATTTTGGTCGTTGTTTTTCATAGTTCAGTCCAAGTTCTATGTAACAAAGTTGTTGATTTTTGTAGCACATATCATCTTTCACCTATTTCATCCTAGGGCTTTCATCTTTTCTTGAGGCATCCATAGACTTCTATGGGTGTTTTTTTCCCCTCAGACTCGCATCAAAGTGTCAGGCTTCAGGGGTAGTGGACCCCCTGGACTACCGTGGACAATGACACAAGCCGACACCTGGGACCGGAATCTAAGTGGCACCTGGTTTTCAGCAGACCCCACCACAAAGTGGTTTGGACTTGCTACAGTGTGGTTCCACCAGGTGGTTCCACAGGTGCGACTTTGTCCGCGGTGGCAGCCAAGGCGAGGTGCAGAGTCGGAAGCAAGTTCTTGGTTGGGGACAGGCTGGAGGTCACGACAGGCAGCAAAGGTTCTATGTCTAGGGCAGAGCAGAAGGTCAGGACAGTCAGTGGAGGAGTGTAAACGGGAACAGGTCCGGGGTCACAACGGGGAGTCCAATCACAGGCATAAGACAAAGCTTTCTCAACGGCATAGAGCTTGAAGATCCAGCAGGGAATGCTGTGAAGAGCTGGCTTTTAACTAATTCAGGGAGGTTACCAGCGCCAATCAGGGGTGTGCTGGCCCTTTAAATTTGTGCACGCACCCTAGGAGCCAGAGAAGTGCACGCTGGGGAGCCTGGATAGGAGCAGGAACGTGGAGAGGTGAGTGAAGCCAGGGGAAGCAGGCCTCGTAGAGAGGGGCACGGGTGTGTCTGTGACTGGGGATTTGGGTCGCAGGAGCACCCATGACAAAAAGTAGGACAGAGAAGTGCTGCATGAAAAAAACAGATGTGTGTAAAAATCTATTGAACAGTTATGTGCCAGAGTTTTGTGCAAGTCCAATGAGATGATAGATCACATTGGACTTGCAGTGGAAAAACACTTCAGGGCAAAGGGCCTTAGAGTATAAAAGTTCCATGCATATGTGAAAATAGAAGTTTGATTTTCTTTTAGTCTATAGTAACAGAAAAACAATTTTCTGTATTAAGTATTTTGTCATCTTGGTGATTTATGCATCGTGCAATTCTGATTATTACAGTACCTCAGTACCTGCCCCAATGTGCTGATCACAGTATGAAACCATTTATTTTATTGCAAGCTTAGTAAGAATATTGAATGGAGCCAAGCTTTCCCGCAGAGTCATTCAGAATTGTAAATGATTTCTACACTATCACTATAGCTGATATAGATAAAGTAAAATTGGACTTTTATCAAATTCAGATTTATAGGGACTCTGAGAAATAGAAGTTATTATTTTTATGTTTAAACATGGAAATTAATTAGAAGCATCTCCATAAGGGGTCTGAATGTAAGAATAAACACTGTAATATAAGGAAAGTGTACCTCCAAAGAAAGATGTCATTATAAGTAATAATAGCATTCTAATAGGAGGAAAACACAGTAATGAGTCACATTTTATGCTCAACAATAGTTGGATATTGGTGTGGAGACCTTATGGGAAACACCATGAACAGACCTTCACAAGAGAATGTAACATCAATCCTACTCCTGAAGTTAAGGAGCTGTGTGGTGGCTCCTGAAACTATCAAGTCAAGTGGCACAATATGTATCTAATGGCAGGACACAAACAAGGACAGTGAGCCCTGGCACTGATACCCCTAATCTGTCCCTACCTACTTATTGGGTCCCCGCTAAACGGAGGCCAATAACTGGGCGATGTTCCCTTCCTGGGTAAGGTGTGAACATGTAACAATACAAACAAACACAATAAGGCAAGGTATACAATCCAAGTCGGCAACAGCAGGGGATAACAATAACCAAATCAGAATCCAAATAGAGTAGTCAAGACACAGGCAAGAGATCAGAAACCATAAACTAGAGAATGCAAGAGAAGCTAGTGAACACAGCAAGATAGCAGTTTGACCAGCAAGGAGTTAAAGCTAAACCGGACACTTATAGGGAACCTAGGCCCTGCTACAGGTGGAAGGAGCAAGCAATTACAGATCCACAGTGTTAACTCTTGCAAGACAGAATCAGTGAAGAGGTGTGGTAGACTTCAGGTTAGACAGCCATAGAACCTAGTTCAGACTACAGGATGACGAAAAACTCAGTGTCTCCTAATCCTACCAGCACGGATAGAGGAGACAGCAGGTGCAGGCATGACAATGAGGTAGCTGGTCTCCTCAAGTCTTTATTTCAGGTACAAAATCAGTTAAGAGTGGATTTGGTTATGGAACCAATGGGACAGCCATTTATCAAAAGCATCAAAGGCGCCATATCTCAATAGGACCACACCACATATTTCACATGCGCACCCTGCATGTCCTGAATCACAGTGTCTTTTGACTTGTCGTCCTTGGAGAAATATAGAACATTTATGGTGGCCAATTTAAAAAAGAGCTGCAGGTAAAAAAGAGCTGCAGAAAGTGTATTTATTTCTGCATTCAACAAGGCCCAGAACAAGCTCATCCTCAATATTGAATAAATTGAGATGTCTTAAATATTTTCTTTCCATTTATTTATATTTTGCATATGATTTCCCAAATTATTGATTTCTATAATTCTATGTATTCTCCTTCATGGTGTGTAATTTGGGTAATGCACACATTTCGAGATTGGGAGATTCATCATGCCTTCTCCACCAGAAAACCAAAGGCACATAAATCTCCCCATTCCAGCCAGTTTGGGATGTCAAGGCTAGGAGTTGGGCGGTAGGGAGCAGGCAAGTGAATGATTGCTGTGGCCCACCACAATTACTATAGTCTCTGGCAAAAAAACTGGCAGAGTTTTGAGCAGAAATCTCTTCCAGATAAGACCAAGTTGTCAGGGTTCTGGGTCTGTGGACCCCCTGGACCACCGCGGGAGATGGTACTAGCCGACACCTGGTACCATCAGAGCCCGCTGCAAAGCACGATGGTCTTATTGCGGCGGGTTACCACCAGGTCATTCCAAAGGTGCGACTAGCCCCCAGTGGCAGCCAAGGTAACAATGCAGGAGGCAGTCCATACTCGGGGTGATAGCGGGAGAACAGCACAGGAAGGCACACTAGGACACAGGAGCTGGCACAAGGAACAGAAACGCAGGAACGGACTGGCACATGGGACAGGAACGCAGGAGCAGGACCATGGGAACACAGGAGGAAGAACTGGAATGCAGGATACACAGGAAAACACTGGAATGCGGGAGACATAGGAACGCTGGAGACACAGAAGGGCTTTCTCTTCACAAGAATTGTTTCACGATTAGGTGGGGAATGATGGGAACCACCGGATTAAATGTACACCTGGAAGTGGCTAGTGCCAATCACTTGTGCGCTATGCGGGTGCACCCACGATCCACGACATGGATTGTGGGGCTGCCGTGACACAAGTCTTAGTAGATAACAGACACAGGCTGGAGTGCATATGGGCACTGACGGGGGAATTTTAAAACTGTTAAGTCTTAGTGACTTCCCCCTCCCCCCACTATCTCAATGTACAAGCATACATATTCGAACTTAATAAAATTGAACACCATCATTTGGTGCTAAACACAGTTTAGGGGTCCTTTGTGGTTTTACATATTTCTCTGGAATATTCTAGTTTTTATTCTAGTTTATACAGCAATTCTGCATGGTTTATAAACTTTTTACTTTTCATCCTCTGGAAATTGTTTATTATTTATTATATAGAAATTTTCTCGTGCAATGGACCCACAAGTTTTAATCTGTAAACTATTCAGTTTATACCATCTTTGGCTTTAGTTGCACCATAAATAAGTCCGAATGCGGTAAAATTCTGTCCATAAAAATCTGTTCAAATAAAATAATTAGATCACCAAAAATATGACACATACTATGTCACAGAACAGTAAATGTGGGCCAATTTACATTGGAAACCTTAACTTTTTATTACTTGGCAAATATGCATATTTTGCTGAAAGTGAAAGGTTTATTGAATCTAAATATTTTCTCCAGTTCTGAGCCTTTCCAATCCCTTATCCATATACCACTTGATTTAGTTTTAGATCTTTTTTGTGCATGTCTCTGTTGCATTTGTTCTGTACTTGTTTGTACCACCCTGCACGTAGGGTTCTGACTCTTTTTGGGTGCAGCACCTATGTATCTGAGCCACCTGTTGTTTTCTCAGACTCACAGAAGGGAATGGGTCCTCTGAGCAGCTTGCTTAGCAATAGATGGTGAAGGCAATAGTCCATGAAAGCATTAAGAGAGAAGGATATTTGCTCAAAAGCTGCTCGGAATTTAAATCCGTAGCTCATTGGTAGTATGGGACACAGGCCAAATATCTGAATAGAGGCTGCTAGACATGCATTATTAGTACAGAGGTGGCTAGAAGGATGGAGGAGGTGTGAAATACCTGAGTGAATTTAAACAAAGAATAAAAATATGCAACACTAAGCAAAAATGCAATCTTCACAATGTAGAAAATAATATGTCACCTGCAATTCCTGCAAGCTCAGAAACACAAGTCTCGACATGTCCTCCAACGGTAACAATGCAGGATATTTATAAGTACCTCTCTTCTCTAATTTTCTCAGAAACACATGTAGGTGATGCTGTATAGACTGCTCATCTACTATCTCTATTAAAAAAAAAATTTGGATTCAGTTGGTCAGGGATATTCAGTACTGTTGATAACAGGTCTGTTATTCACCTCCAGAAGGATAGATTGAATGAACACATACAGACCATACATCAAAAGCCTGCATGTGGGCCCTACATCTAATCTATTCCTGAGCACATACTCTTCCCATTCTCTTTAGCCTTTCTGAAATACTGAGATTTGAAAGCTTCAATATAAGTGTCATTGTCACGGGCACCCCTGCAATCCATGCCTCGGATCGCAGGCACACCATTGCTTCTCTCCGTGGTGGCGCTTCTCCGGTCCCCGGCCCGCTCTAACTTCTCCGAGATCCTACTCTTCTCCCGTGTAGACTGCGCATGCGTCCCCGTTGCCTAAGGCTCGCGCGTGCCGGCATGCAGGAATTTAAAGGGCTAGCGCACCACTGATTGGCACAGGCCAATTCTGGGGTTGCTATATAATCCAGCGGTTCCCATCTCTCCCTGTGGATCTTCAAGCCATATTGTCTGAAGTGATAGCCCCCTGTGAGTTCCAGTGTTCTGTTCCAGTATTTCCGTGTTCCAGTTTCCCGTGTTCCTACTCCTGGATATTTTACTATTAATAGCGGTGAAACTATAGAACTTGTGGTCTCCGAATACCGTGATGGTTGAGGCACTAGACAAGTTTAAGAGTAGACTAAATGGTTTCCTTTAGAGCAAAGATGCCATAATTGAAGTTGAGAAGGAATATGCTGTACACGTTTTTTTTTTTGCCTTCCTATGGATCAGCACTGTGGGTGTTTAGGTTAGACATGGGGACCTGTGCCTTTGATCAACATTCAGGCACATTTACTAAGGGCTGTACGCCAGTATTAAGAAGTATTTAAGAAGTGCCAGCCCCACATTTGTGTTGCACTTGACTGTTTTCTGTTGTGGCTGCACTATTCTTCATGCAACAAAAATTTCTGAAGTAAAGGGAGCGTCTTAATGCTCAGTTAGACCGTGTACCACATTTATCATGCAAAGTTCGCTAGAAATGTGTTACAGGCCCCATGTTAAAGGTACACCAAAAAATGGTTCACTTTGTCAGGGCAGAGCTCTGAGTTCCAGATTCATGCAGAATGTTCACCAGAAATCCCGAATCTGGCGCAACCTGCACAACACACAGGCAAACTGCACATAATACAGACTGCACTGTTCTTAGTAAATGTGTCTCATTAGCTGTTAAGTTAATAGCACTGTAAAACTGTAAAAAATCTTAAACAAGACTAAAGAACTTAATCAGGATAATATATTTAAAAATGTCACTACTTAAAAAGATGTAAATGTTACAACTAAGTCTATTAAAATGTGTGTGGGACCAGTCATTTCACAAAAATAAAAAAATAAAGTATATACAGGCGGTCCCCTACTTAAGAACACCCGACTTACAGACGACCCCTAGTTACAAACGGACCCCTGGAATTTGGTAATTTACTAAACTTTAGGCCTAGGCTACAATGATCAGCTGTAACAGTTATAAATGATGTCTGTAATGAAGCTTTATTGTTAATCCTGGTTCTTATGGCAGTCCAACATTTTTAAAATTCAATTGTCACAGAGACCCAAAAAATTGTGGCTGGGTTTACAATTATAAAGTATACAGTTCCGACTTACATACAAATTCAACTTAAGAACAAACCTACAGACCCTATCTTGTACGTAACCTGGGGACTGCCTGTACACAGATTATTAAAAAAAACTGACAGAATTTATGTTCCATGCGAGAAAAATAACATAATGAAGCAAGAAGCTTACAGCATCCTCAGCCCAGCAGGGTGGAAGGGTTAATTATGGAAGATTTATAGACATAACAGGTCTTTTAATTAGTGGAGGAAATCACGTAAGGACAGTGATGGATTTCAGTAAACACCTAGTTTGATATTCTGTAGTTTGTAACACTTTTAAATCTCTTGATAAAAAGTAAAAGAATCAATTATAAGACGATTAGTAATAAAAACATGATTTCAATTAAGACCAAATTAGTAAGAAAATATGTATGTGCTGTGAGGCAGAAAACAATTATTTCTTTTAGAGATTTCCGTTTTTGTTGCTTTGATAAGAATTTCAGAAAAACATAAAACTCTACAGCTGCAATTTATAATATTTTTAATTTATAAAGTAGAGAACTAGAAACATTTAATCAAATGCATTTAATGAAATAATACATTAAACAAATACATTTTCAAATACTTTTCCTTTTATTTTCAGGGATGACACTAGACTTCGATGGGTCCATAAAAAAACCTGATGCACTGTAAATTTTTTCAATTATGACGCTAGGGAATTTTTTTTTTTGTGGATGTGGAAAAAAACATGGATGTGAAAAAAAGGAAGTTAGTAAAAAACTGAAACAAAACAGATCCGTTTTTTTATGGATGCACTGACGACAAGTGAATAATCACTTATTTTAGCTCTGTTAGATGTGCCACAATTATTCAGATCCTTCAATAACTAAGGTGCAGCTTGGTATCGTGTCTGTGGTGGAACAGAAACGTGATTTTAAATATAATTTGAAGGGAACCTGTAACCATCTTTTACCCACAACACAACCATCACCCTCTGGAAGGGTATAAAATGTCCTTTCTAGAAATGTCTTCTTTTATGTTAAATCCTACCTGTTTATCTCCAAATGTACCAAAATTTACCTCCAAAGTCATTGCAATGACTCTTCTCTGCTTATTTCTTTGAGTCACCTTTAAAAGCTGAAAGAATAAATCACTTTAGATGTCCATTTCTTGGGTTCTATAGTATGCTTTTGCTTTTGGTTCTGTGACATATAGAACAGAAAAACATCCAGTCAAAGAAAAAGGTGGAATTTTTATCTGCAACTCAGAATTCCCAACTATGTCTTTAACTGCCTATCTTCAGTTCTGTAAGCCTGATGTAATTTGAAAAATGAAATTTCTATCTTTAACCCCTTCCCAATGTGTGATGTAACACATCAGCTGCGAGTGCATGGAGAGGGTTCACGGGTTGAGCCCTCTCCATAGCCAGTAAGTCTTTGCTGCATATTGCAGCAAACACTTAGCAGTAGCACTTGCGACTGGTGCTAGCATGGGCGCTGCCATCTTTGTGAAGATCATCGCTCCCTGTGACATCACTGGGGGGCAGCGATCGGTCGCCATGACAGCCTCGGGTCTTCTGAAGACCTGAGGTTGTCTAGTTTTAACTCATTGATTACAATGTGCGATTACTACATTGTAATGAATGCGGAGGAAAATCCCCATATACTGCCATACTGTAATATGGCAGTATATGGTAGGATCAATCAGACACCCTAGAGTTAAAGTACCCTAGGAGGTCTGAAAAATAGTAAAAATAAAAAACAGTTTTAAAAAAATTTGATTTAAAAGACCTAAAACTTTAAAAGACCGAAAACTCAACCCCCTTTTCCTAGAACTGATATAAATATAAATAAACAGTAAAAATCATAAACACGTTAGGTAACACCACGTTTGAAAATGTGCAATCAAGATATAGTAAGGGTTTATCACTGTGTTTAATCCTGTAATGGAAAATAGCGTCCAAAGTCGAAAATAGCACTTTTTTCCCATTTTAAAAAAGTGACCAAAAGGTGTACAGTCCTAAAAAAATAGTATTGAAAACGTCATCAAAAGTTACAAAACATTAAACCACCCACAGCTCCATACACCAAAGTATGAAAAAGTTATTGGCGCCAGAAAAAGGAAAATAAAAAAAAATTTGTACAGTAGGTTTTAGTTTTTGTAAATGCATGAAAACATTATAAAACCGATACAAATTTGGTATCCCTGTGATCGTACCCACCCAAAGAATAAAGTAGATATGTTATTTGGGGTGCACAGTGAAAGCCGTAAAATCCGGGCAAATGCGTTTTTTTCACCATTTTCACTGCATTTGCATTTTTTTCCCGCTTCTCAGTATATAGCATGGAATATTCAATACCATCACCAAGAAGTACAATTTGTTACTCAGAAAACAAGCCATCTTACAGATCTTTAAGTGTAAAAATAAAAAAGTTATAGATTTTTGAAGGTGGGGAGTGAAAAATGGTAATGAAAAAAACAAAAAAAAGGCCAGGTCGTTAGGGGGTTAATATGAGCTATGAGCTTTGATTGGTTACAATAGGCAATGAGCATAAGACAGCTTATGTGTAAGATAAGATACACAGGAATACAGAAATAGGCAGCGATTTATCAAAAATCTCTAAGGTAAAATTGTTCCACTTGCCCATGGAAACCAATCAAATATGAGCTGTAATTTTATAAATAGTTGTGAAAAAATTAAAGTTAAGCTCTGATTGGTTGCTGTGGACTACTTGAACAGTTCTGCACTAAGACACTTCTGCTAAATCCCCCAACAGACAAAGTGATAGAAACAAAAACAAAGATGGTCAGAGACAGACAGAGACTTCAGAGAAAGTCGGAGACAGACAGAAGAAATGTGAGACAGTCAGAGAAAGACAAAGTCAGAAAGAGACAGTTGGAGACAGAGATAGTCGGAGACAGAGACGGTCTGAAACAGAGATGGTCTGAAACAGAGATGGTCAGAGACAGAGACGGTCAGATACAGAGACAATTAGAGACACAGACGGTTAGAGACACAGACGGTTAGAGACACAGACAGTCACAGACAGAAACAGAGATAGATACAGACAGTCAGAGGCACTCAGAGACAGAAATGTTCAGAGACAGTCAGAGAAAGAGATAGATACTAATCAAATATTTTTTGTTAACCCATTCTATTTTGTTAAGAGCAGTTATTTACTGTCCCAAGCAATGCCAGGATAGTATATAATAAAAATGGATTACAGCCACAGAGAAAACGGGGGATTTGGGTGTGGCTTGTGAATGCTGAATTGTCCTGTGAAAGAAAGACTTGGTGTAGGCTTTTTTTCCCATGACAACACTTTCTGAAAGTATTATATATATGTTGCATAAACAGAAATGTATTGAGTAAGGTCTTTATATATTCATCTCCTGCAATGTGTAATTATACTGAGCTCTAAATCCCAGGAATGGCCATTTAAAAGTGTTTACAGTAAGTTCATCAACCACAAAATGCTCACTCTGAATGCTGAACAGCTTGCCAAATCCATCTGTGCAAGTAAATACACCGACACGTCAATGCTGATGTGTCAATAAAAATTCCCATTAAACACATACCACAAATCATAAGGTAATAAAATGTGCAAATATCTATGACTTTAGAGACAAATCCTCTAAAGAAAACCTGATTCCCTCCTGTAAGAATAGTAACCTCCTTAATCGACACCCCACACACATAGGGTAGACACAAATAGAAGATGCTAAAACTAGTGAGGAGGAGGATGGGAAGTGGGAGATTTTATTGTATGATCCTCATCCACCCGACCTTAGAGGCAATTAACAGATTACTGGGGAGAAATATTCAGTATCCATGGTAATGCGGATGATAAATACATTATCCAACAGAAGAGATAGGACATAATGGCTGAAAGGAAAGTTAGATGACTAATTGTATTTCTTATTATAGGCATTTATGATAAATAATTAGGTTACACAAATTGCCAGAGCACATTCTAAATGACATATTAACCATTTCACTAGCAAAGACAATTCTATCGAAGTGCGGAAAGGGAACTTTTTTGCAATACATCTCCAATATCTGAATAATAATAAGTAGAGAGTCATTGGAGATGAGTAGATATAAGTTACAATCAAAGGTTGAAACTTTATGGATATTTATTCAATATATAATTTCACTTTCTCTTCTAAGGTTCTTATGTGTATCAGGTCAATTGTATGGCAGAAGAATTAAGATAAGAGGGTATTGGTTATTGTTCTTTGTTCATTGGTCACCTCAATGTTTGGTCTACAAGACATTATTCAATCAAATTCTCGAATTTTTAGTTAAGTGTCAGGAGGCGCACACATGTAGGCAGGCAGGCAGGGCTGGAGGGGACCCTTCCCCGCTATCTGTACAGAAAGAGTCGGAACCAGAACTGTGTGGCCCTCTTCTTCCATGGGTTCAGATGACACTACAGTAGTGGTGGGGTTGATTTGTCATTAAGGGAAACCTACCACTTGATCCTGACAGAAATGACTGCCTCACACCACCCTCTAGGCCAGTGATGGGCAACCTTATGAGCTTGGTGTGTCAAAATTCGCCACAAAACCGAGCATAACTCGAGTGGTGTGTCACCTTGACAAAAAAAACATAATTTTGTATATTTATAGTTTAAATAACAAATATGTATAATTATTTAACTTCTAGGGTACTTTAATCCTAGGTTGTGTGATTGATCCTACCATGTACTGCCATACTACATCTATTTATTACAATGTGCTGGACAATCTCTCAGCCTCCCGGCTACTGCACCTGGCTGTGTAGGAGCCGAGGATGAAACTTAACTCTCTGGCGGCCGCGTGTCACTGAAAATGGCTATGCGTGTCAGCACTGACACGCAAGTCATAGGTTGGCCATCACTGCTCTAGGCTCTTTACCAAAATGACTGCCTCACACCACCCTCTAGGCTCTTTACCACTGACCCCAGGACATATTTTGTTTAGGGACAAAAACAGATAGTTTAGGCAAAAAAAGTATTATATAATCTATACAAATGTGGCTTCGGCGCTTCGCTTACATGACCCTGTCAATCCAGCGCTCCTCCGATATTTAATTATGCACGCCCCATCTTCGTTGTGTTCCTCCTCCTTGGACCGAGAGACGGTGATGTCACTCGGCTCTCGGCACTTCTCGCATATGCGCAGTCACTGAATCTTGCGCAGGCGGCCGAGACACATTGCATCTGTGCGACATTCACTGCCTGCACATGAGTGAGAAGTGCTGAGTTGTGTTTACGTTTATGTGGCGCTTTCATCAAGTTTGCTTTCACTTAATGGGGCACATTTACTTACCCAGTACTGTTGCGATCCCCGATCCGGACTGTCCGACGAGGATGAAGTCCGGCGCGATTCACCTAGATTGTGCGCGTGAGATCCTGCATGTGTTGCTTCCCCGCTGAGGTCCGCCGAAGTGTTCACCTTCTAACCGGTGTATGTGAGTGCATGTCTTGCGACACAATTTAACATGTTAAATCTCATGCATTGTCCGATTGCCTGATGGCCCACCCCCAATTTGTGTTGCGTGAAAGCCGTTGGCGATGCGCCAAAATCCAATTGCGTGTGACATAATCCCCGGCGCGATACCTGAAAATGACTGAAAACACAACGGAAATGCGCCCGTGGGACCTTAGTAAATAAGCCCCAATGTTTAAGTTCTGTTTTTGCTTGTGTTTACGTGGCGATCAAATTATGTTGCATTTATGTAACGTTCATAACAGTTTGCATCGCATTTGCGCTTATGGTTGTGTGGCATTTGCATCACTTTTAAGTGGTGTTTGCATCATGTTTACAGTTACGTTGACATGGTGTTTGCATTTACTTCACGTTTCAGTTTTACTTGGGTTTACGTTTGTGTGGCATCTGTGTTTATTTCACACTCACTTGGCATTTGCATTTACATTTAAATGGAGTTTGCGATTATGTCTATTTGTATCACAGTTGCATTTACATAACACTTTTGTTTATGTGGCATATGCGTTACTTTTATGCTTACATTTACATGCCATGTGCGTTTACATGGTGCTTGTGTTGCATTTATGCCTGTGGCAATTGCTTAGCCTCTGCAACACGTTTACATTTTTGTAATTTTTCGATGCAACGTAAAGTGAAGTTTACGTTGCATTTGCATGCATTTGTGTGGTGCTTGTATTTCGCTTGCATGTGATTGCATTTACGTGATGTTTGCTTAGTGTTTGTGTCTACATTCCATTTGCATGTGCTTTCACATTTAAGTTTACATGCTGTTTACACTCTGTGTCCCCTTAGGATTTATATGATGCTATTGACATTGCCTTTACATTTACATTGTGTTTTGTGTGTCCCGTTAGCATTTACATGATGCTGTTGACATTGCCTTTACATTTACATTGTCTTTTGTGTCCAGTTTGCATTTAAATTGAGTTTGCATTTACGTGGCATTTACATTACGATTACATTTACATGGCATTTCCACTGCATTTATGTTTTCACTGCATTTGCATCTTGTTCATATCACAATTTATAAAATTCATTTTTGTAAAAACTATGTAGATGCAATGTTAACTGAATATTAGAGGAATGTTAACACAATGGGGCAGATTTATCAGGTGTCTGAAAGTCAGAATATTTCTAGTTGCCCATGGCAACCAATTACAGCTCCTCTTTAAAATATTCATGAGCACTGGTAAAATGAAAGCTGAACTGTGTTTGGTTGCCATGGGCAACTGGAAATATTCTGACTTTCAGACACTTGATAAATCTGCCCCAATGTATGAACATAGCAACTAGTTGAGTATAGAGAGATCACACACTGTCTGCCATTGATTGGACAGTATGAGAGAAGATTAGCATAACACAGACCTCCAGGTTCAGTTCCTGCTCTCTGACAGAACACAGTATAATGTATAATGATCAGATACTGGGACTGATATCTATGTTATCGTGGGGTCTAGAAAGACAATTGAAAATGCTTTTGAATCTGTACAGCTGCCCCTCCACAATGGTATGTGATTCTCCACATGTGTAAGGTGGCGGAAGGCCCTCTTTAAGCAAGAATTGTAAGTAAAGAACATTGTTAGATTTTCAATCAAATTCATATTAGCTTGTTGCTATAAGTACAAAAAGTTCCATAATATCAGAATTCCAAATTGCAGATTCCAAGTGTAAACTTTTAGATAACAGAAGTTTTGTAACCTTTCAATGACATCATAAATGTATATTTTAATTACCAATTTTAGATCAATAGTTACTACTAGAGATGAGCGAGCACTAAAATGCTCGGGTACTCGTTATTCGAGACGAAATTTTCCCGATGCTCGAGTGCTCGTCTCGAATAACGAGCCCCATTGAAGTCAATAGGAGACTCGAGCATTTTTCAAGGGGACCAAGGCTCTGCACAGGGGAGCTTGGCCAAACACCTGGGAACCTCAGAAAAGGATGGAAACACCACGGAAATGGACAGGAAACAGCAGGGGCAGCATGCATGGATGCCTCTGAGGCTGCTTAATCGCACCATTATGCCAAAATTATGGGCAACAGCATGGCCATGACAGAGTGACCGAATGAGGCTAGATAGCATCTAAAACATCCAATAATTAACCCTGACACTATAGGGGACGGCATGCAGAGGCAGCGGCAGCAGTGGCAGGCTAGAGAGTGTCATGGCGACATACCCTAAATGGACTCAGGTTTCACCAAAGGAGGTGAAATGATTTCCTCTGTGAACAAAAGGTTGACGGTATATTTAGTCGATAACACAGCATTCTGTTATGATAACACAGACATAGTGACCAAGTTCCATAACGTATCTGGTGAAACACCCGAAAAATGAGCCTGACACAGCTCTTTTGATAAGGGGACGACATGTGGAGGCAGCCATGGAGACGACTTCCATGATTAAGAGCGACAGTATGGGGCATTCATATTGCGCTGCTATGATTGCAGCTTCAGGTCTCCAGCATGGCGGCGACAGATGGGCCGAGTTCCACTATGTATCTGGTGAAACACCTGAAAATTCTGCCTGACACAGCTCGTTTGATAAGGGGATGATGTGCTGTATATCCTCTCGTGCTCCAGCGTCTGGGGTATAGAGAGTTGAAATGAGACATTGGTGGACGCTGTGGAGGATCGTGGAGGCAAAATGGACAGGAAACAGCAGGGGCAGCATGCATGGATGCCTCTGAGGCTGCCTAATCTTGGGATGGAGCTGGCGGTCCACTGCCAGGCGAGCTTTCGCCTGTCCAAGCCCCTGTCTCTCGGCTCCTCCCCACCCAAAATGGGCCTGGGGGCCAGAAGCGTTTACTTTGAAAAAATTATAATTTTCAAAGCAGGCAGGGTCGTTTGAATATTTAACCTAGGAATAATGGAATAGCATGTTTTTACGGAAATGGTTCCATGATTAAGAGCGACAGTATGGGGCATCCATATTGCGCTGCTATGATTGCAACTTCAGGTCTCCAGCATGGCGGCGACAGATGGGCCGAGTTCCACTATGTATCTGGTGAAACACCTGAAAATTCTGCCTGACACAGCTCGTTTGATAAGGGGAGTAGTAGATTAAAGGTGCTGCAGTTAAAACTATGTTAGTTGGATCTTGAGATGGAGCTGGCGCTCCGCTGCCAGGCGAGCTTTCGCCAATCCAAGCCCCTGTCTCTAGGTTACTCCCCAAACAGCACTTCTAAGAACCTTTTGTATAAGATCAAGTGTAGTAGCGTTCTTATAAGTTTGGGATATGGCGGGTGAGGGGAATGTAAACAGATGCGCAAGAAGCGCTGAAATAATATCGGTAAATGATAAAAGTTTGCCAGTATATTTTGTGGATTACACAGCAGGGTGGCGACAAAGTTAACAAGTTTGATGTGGAAGCCATGAAAACAACCCAAAATTCTGCCTGACACAGTTCGTTTGATAAGGAGACAATGTATGGAGGCAGCTATATGGACGACTTTTGGAGGCAGCTATGGCGGTGACGTGTGGAGGTAGCAATGGAGACAACGTGTGGAGCCAGCTAAAAAGACGACATGTGGAGGCTGCTATGTAGACAATTTAATTTGGATAGTGCCTGTATGTGGCAGTCCAAAAAAAATTTTCAAACCAGAGGAGCAGGTAGGTGGTCCTCCAGAAAAATTAAATAGATTGAGTGCCTGTATGTGGCACTCCCAAAAATTGCTTAAAACAGAGGACCGGGTAGGTGGCCCTCCAGAAAAATTAAATACATAGAGTACTATAGCTAGAGCCAGTTGGCCCTGGCAAAAAATAGCCAGTTTCCTCTGCTTTAGTGTACAAAGAGGAGGAGAAGGAGGACAATGAGGAGGAGGAGTGCATACATTATTCAGGTTGAGCTTTTTTCACCTGGTGGAGAATGAAAATCCAGGCTTTATACATCTTGATAAGCGTCAGCCTGTCAGCACTGTCAGTCGACAGGCGTGTACGCTTATCGGTGATGATGCCACCAGCTGCACTGAAAACCCGCTCGGACAACACGCTAGCGGCAGGGCAGGCAAGAACCTCCAAGGCGTACAGCGCCAGTTCGTGCCACATGTCCAGCTTTGAAACCCAGTAGTTGTAGGGAGCTGTGTGATCATTTAGGACGATGGTATGGTCAGCTACGTACTCCCTCACCATCTTTCTGTAAAGATCAGCCCTACTCTGCCGAGACTGCGGACAGGTGACAGTGTCTTGCTGGGGTGACATAAAAATGGCAAAGGCCTTGTAAACCGTACCCCTGCCAGTGCTGGAAAAGCTGCCTGCTCGCCTACTCTCCCTCGCTACTTGTCCCGCAGAAGTACGCCCTCTGCCGCTAGCGCTGTCAGAAGGGAAATACTGTTTCAGCTTGTGCCGTGGGTCCAGGAGAGTGAATACCCAGTAATCGGTGCTGGAATAAATTCTTTGAACGCGAGGGTCACGGGATAGGCAGCCTAGCATGAAATCTGCCATATGTGCCAGAGTCCCAACGCGCAAGAATTCACTCCTCTCACTGGCCTGACTGCCCATTTCCTCCAACTCCTTCAACTCCTTTTCTTCTGCCCATACACGCTGAACAGTGAAGGACTGAACAATGGTCCCCTCTTCTGTCTCGCCAACATTCTCCTCCTTTTCCTCCTCATCCTCCTCCACCTCCTCCGATATGCGCTGAGAAACAGACCTAAGGGTGCTTTGGCTATCAACAAGGGAATCTTCTTCCCCCGTCTCTTGTGACGAGCGCAAAGCTTCCGACTTCATGCTGACCAGAGAGTTTTTCAACAGGCCAAGCAGCGGGATGGTGAGGCTGATGATGGCGGCATCGCCACTGACCATCTGTGTTGACTCCTCAAAGTTACTCAGCACCTGACAGATATCAGACATCCACGTCCAGTCCTCATTGTAGATTTGAGGAAGCTGACTGACCTGACTACCAGTTCTGGTGGAAGTTGACATCTGGCAGTCTACAATCGCTCTGCGCTGCTGGTAAACTCTGGATAACATGGTTAATGTTGAATTCCACCTCGTGGGCACGTCGCACAACAGTCGGTGAGCGGGCAGTTGGAGGCGGCGCTGCGCTGCCCTGAGAGTGGCAGCATCTGTGCTGGACTTCCTGAAATGCGCACAGATGCAGCGCACCTTCGTGAGCAAATCAGACAGATTGGGGTATGTCTTGAGGAAACGCTGAACTATGAGATTTAACACATGGGCCAGGCATGGCACATGTGTCAGTCTGCCGAGTTGCAGAGTCGCCACCAGGTTACGGCCGTTGTCACACACAACCATGCCTGGCTTCAGGTTCAGCGGTGCCAGCCACAGATCAGTCTGCGCCGTGATGCCCTGTAATAGCTCTTGGGCGGTGTGCCTTTTATCGCCTAGGCTCAGCAGTTTGAGCACCGCCTGCTGTCGCTCAGCGATGGCACTGCTGCTGTGCCTAGAGCTACCGACTGATGGCGCCATGCCCACGGATGGTAATTCGGAGGAGGAGGAGGTGGAGGAGAGGTGGGAGGAGGAGGAAGCATAGTAGGCCTTTGAGACCTGGACCGAGGTAGGCCCCGCAATCCGCGGCGTCGGCAGTATATGACCAGCCCCAGGGTCAGACTCGGTCCCAGCCTCCACCAAGTTATCCCAATGTGCCGTCAGCGATATATAGTGGCCCTGCCTGGTAGCACTCGTCGACGTGTCCGTGGTCAGGTGGACATTATCAGAAACGGCGTTGGTCAGGGCACGGATGATGTTCTCTGACACGTGCTTGTGCAGGGCTGGGACGGCACATCGGGAAAAGTAGTGGCGGCTTGGGATCAAATACCGAGGGGCGGCCACCGCCATGAGGTTTCGAAAGGCCTCGGTCTCTACCAGCCTATAGGGCAGCATCTCCAGGCTAAGCAACTTGGAGATGTGGACGTTGAGGGCTTGGGCGTGTGGGTGGGTTGCGCTATACTTCCTTTTGCGCTCCAGCGTCTGGGGTATGGAGAGCTGAACGCTGGTGGATGCTGTGGAGGATCGTGGAGGCGAAGATGGGGTTTTCGCACGGGAGGTGTTTGGGCCATGGTCCTGGGCAGGGGGCTGACTAGCAGATGACACAGGGGAAGGAGCAGTGGTGTGCCCGGCCGGAGGTGAACGGGCTTGGTGCCATTGAGTGGGGTGTTTAGCATTCATATGCCTGCGCATACTGGTGGTAGTTAAGCTATTAGTGGTGGTGGAACCCCTGCTGATCCTGGTTTGGCAAAGGTTGCACACCACAGTCCGTCGGTCATCCGGTGTTTCTTTAAAGAACCTCCAGACTTCTGAAAATCTAGCCCTCGCCATGGGAGCTTGACTACGGGCAACATTTGGCGCTGATGCACCAGCTCTGGCCCTGCCTCTCCGTCTGGCCCCACCACTGCCTCTTCCAACCTGTTCTGCTATAGGACTCGCCTCCGTCTCAGAAGCACTGTGTTCACCCGGCCTCTCAACCCAGCTTGGGTCTGTCACCTCATCATCCTCCGATCCCTCAGTCTGCTCCACCCTCGGACTTCCTGCCCTGACAACAACTTCACCACTGTCTGACAACCATGTCTCCTCATCGTCCGACACCTCTTTACACACTTCTTACACTACGTCAATAATGTCATCATCACCCACAGATTGCGACTGGTGGAAAACCTGGGCATCGGAAAATTGCTCTGCAGCAACCGGACAAGTGGTTTGTGACTGTGGGAAGGGTCCAGAAAACAGTTCCTCAGAGTATGCCGGTTCAAATGCCAAATTTTGCTGGGAGGGGGCAGACTGGGGGGAAGGAGGCTGAGGTGGAGGAGCTGGAGCAGTGCTGATTTCGGTGACATGGGTGGACTGCGTGGAAGACTGACTGGTGGACAAATGGCTAGAAGCATTGTCCGCAATCCACGACATCACCTCTTCGCACTGTTCTGGCCTCAACAGTGCTCTACCACGAGTCCCAGTAACTTGAGACATGATGAACCTAGGGAGTGTAGCTCTGCGACGTTCCCCTGCTCCCTCATCAGCAGGTGGTGTCTCACCCCGCCCAGGACCACGGCCTCTGACCCCTGCAGTAGTTGGACGCCCACGTCCACGCCCTCGTCCTCTACCCCTAGCCCTCGGGTTAAACATTTTCCAAATTAAAGTGTAAACTTTTAATTTTTTTTTTTTTTGTGTTTATTTTTTTTTATTTTTTATTTTTTTTTTAACAAAACGATGCTATCCTATTGCTATGGCTAGTTTCTAACCTACACTGACAGCACACAACTGGATTGTGTGCTATGCCTGATGACTTTGAGCTATAAAATGAAATAAAGGTAAAAAAAAAAATAAATCAGCAGACTCTGCCTAATTCTAATCAAACCCCTAATAAATTGTCCCACTTCGGTGTTTGAGGTGGATATGCATGTCACTAAGAGCTAAACACAACGGTCGCAGGTCTCCCAGCAAATTCCTCACAATATGGTACTAGCTGCATTACTAATGCCAGCAAGCCCAGCCACAAGCAAACAAAAAAAAAAGGAAAATATAACGCTATTGTAGGCCTAAGTAAGCCGTTGGGGTTCTCCTATGGCTATTTTGTAGCCTACACTGAAAGCACACTGCTTTGCAAGATGAGTTTGAGCTATAAAATGAAATAAAGGTAAAAAAAATAAATAAATCAGCAGACTCTGCCTAATTCTACTCAAACCCCTAATAAATTGTCCCACTTTGGTGTTTGAGGTGGATATGTGTGTCACTAAGAGCTAAACACAACGGTCGCAGGTCCCCCTGCAAATTACTCACAATATGGTACTAGCTGCACTACTAGTGCCAGCAAGCCCAGCCACAAGCAAATAAAAAAAAAAAATGTATAACGTTATTGTAGCCCTAAGAAGGGCTGTTGGGTTCTTGTAGAATCACTCCTGCCTAACACTATTCTAATAGAACACCCTAACGCTTTCCCTGACCAGCAGCAGCTCTCTCCCTAGCGGCATCCAGACACAGAATGATCCGAGCATCGCGGGCAGGGGCTAGTCTATTCCAGGGTCACCTGATCTGGCCAGCCAACCACTGCTATCGACGTGTAAGGGTACCACGTCATGCTGGGTGGAGTGCAGAGTCTCCTGGCTTGTGATTGGCTCTGTTTCTGGCCGCCAAAAAGCAAAACGGCGGGAGATGCCATTTTCTCGAGCGGGCAAAGTATTCGTCCGAGCAACGAGCAGTTTCAAGTACGCTAATGCTCGAACGAGCATCAAGCTCGGACAAGTATGTTCGCTCATCTCTAGTTACTACACACTAAAGAGTTAGTAAAAGCAGCAGCTTAAGTAGAAAGTCAATAAAAAAAAGAATTAAAAATTCTAGATTATGATCAGAGACGCTCAGGAGAACCCAAAATGAACGGAACTTCTAAGAGTCTAATAAGCAGGTAATTTCCTTTCAGCGAGAATAATACAACACAGAGCTGTTTATTGTGTTTCATTTTAATTGATGAGCTCATCAACTATCAGAACAGACAAGCGCAAAGATATTAGGAGGTCAAGAACCAGCAGCAAGATGGAAACTCAGGCAATTACCTCCACAGTTATTACATTTGTAGAACAAAATGTGCTTAAGACTCACACATCCTTGAAAAAAGAGGAGTCATTTGTTAAAGTAACACAAGTGAATACAATTGATCATAAATAGCATTGAGAGCTGTTAATTTACAGTGAATAGACACATTTACTTTATATCAAAATATTCCCATTCAAGTCCTTCTGTAATATTCTGTAGACACAAGAACTCCTGTATTGTAACCTTCATTAAACAATGACCCTGGGGTCTATGAATGAATAAGAAGTCTATGAAAACTGGTAATTGGTTCCAAAGCTTCCAAGTATCAAAACAAAATAAGATAAAGGGAAGATTGAAGCACAACTCCGATATTCTTTTTTCCACAAATCAATAGCTCTCGGGATGTAGAACAATTTTGCCATCATTTTGATTACATATGTGCAGCAGTTTCATTGCAATCCTCTTCAGTTGAGCCTGGTCTGCACTGTGTGTGTCTCCTGGCTATGCTCATTTGTCCAAATGTGGTCTCACAGATGGGAGGGACCACTGCTCCCTGCTCATACAGGAGGGAGGAGGTGGAGGTCATGTGACCATGTTCTCTGCGTATAGCTGAGTGCCGGCTGCTGTGTCCCCTACTCCGAAGAGTGAGGTAAAATGTCTTTCCTGTTCCCTATCAATCTCGACAGTCTGTAATGCTGCTAAACTCTTGCTGTCTCTCCCTACACCACAAGTTGTGTTATAGACCCCTCTGTGGCAATCCTCCCCCCACTACCTGCTCTCCAGACACGTTTTGCATATCACAAGTTATAAACATCATGTAACTATTTCACTGCTGGTTTATGCCTCTTAATACATTCCCTATGCTTCTCCATGTGTAAAAAGCTGCATGGGTAGTCACTATATGGATTCTTTATGTACAATATGTAGTATACAGTTTATTTACTTGTAGTAATCTCATTGGCCTTACTGCTAAAATACTTAATGAAAGACATCACAAGAACTGTGGGCGATCTAAATTTCACTCAGCTTCAGGGCAGATACAGGAAGAGGTTAGTCTCCGCCCAATTCAATGCGGCTAGTGAAGATTTTGAAATGCAGCTTCACAGCAGAAAAATGTCATAACTCTGGATAGAAAAGGGTGCACAGCAAAACATGCACGTCATTCTGTTTCTTTTCAAAGAGGGAATCGCATATGGCAATTTAGTAAAAATCATGACATTGGAGATACACTTTTTAGGGTTAAAAACATTGAAGGGAACCATCATTAGCATTTTCACAAGTAAACGCAGAACAACTTAGGACATTGTATATCTTTTTAGCATTTCCACGTCTGTGTAAAATAAAATCTCCTATTTACCTTCAGATACATATTTGTATGAACTGAAAGTGGTCAGGCTGAAAGCAGAAGTGTTACTTCATGCAATGTTATTGGGCTCTATAGCACCTACAACCATATTGACCCCTTGTCACTCTGTAAGACTAATTGACTCAGCGTCAGACATCGGGCATCAGACTTGGCAATCTCCATAAGCTCCATAGAGATTATTGGAGAAGAATGGACATGCGCGGCCATCTGCTCCATTTGTCTGACGGAGCGACTAAGACCCCTACTGATCTGCAAGTTAGGCCCTATTCCATGGATAGGGCCTAACTTTAGTTCATGGGAAAACTCCTTTAAAGACCGATCTTACTTAGGCTTGGAAAGTGGTGCTCCAGGGATTGTCACTGTGACTCTAAGCAGCTGATCATGGGGGTGTCTCATGTCAGACCTTTACTGATAAATTGTTCTTGGGTTCCAGGCCTTTGATGTAATTTGTCAAATGGATAAAGTTGTGCATGTACATCCATCTCTCCACTCATTTCTGCAACTGGTTGGTCTATCCCCATTGTTACAATGCAAGTACCCCTTTAAAGCTACAATCTGTCCAAATTATAATTCTCTGTATTTAAGTTATAGTAAGCAAGCTGACAGTGTTTTCCTATAGATGATGGTTCACAACATATGTTAATAGTGTAACAGATGTCACTACTAACGATGAATAAAATATCATTAAACACTGTGAACATAATGAGCACTTGTCTGAGAAGTCATTTTAAACAATTTGGTATTTGCATACTGTAGGCATGTGCTTCATGTAAATTAATGTACAATTAGACAGATTAAATGTTGCTGTATTTTATTATACAGCACAACTGTTCCTATCGATAGAGGAGATGTTATTAGGCAGCTGTGTTGACTCTTACGCTTCTGTGATGATTGTTATGCATGCTTTAGCAGTACTAATAGGAGAGAGGATTTGTTTAGCTGTACACTGCTGATTTACTCATAATGTAAGGATTCATTTATTTCCTACAAACATAAATAAAACATACATAAACAACCAATATTCTTGGTCCTTGTCTATGCAAAGTAATTGCTGCACATTTTCTCTGTATTTGGTCAAACTAAGCAAGACATGTTTATTTTAAAGCAAAAGATTTTATTTTTTTAAAGGTAAGTGTACAGTATTTTTCGGACTATAAGGCGCACCGGAGTATAAGGCGCACCATCAATAAATGCCTGATAAAATGTCTAGTTTCATATATAAGGCGCACTGGACTATAAGGCGCACCTGATTATAAGGATGAATGACCAGCAGGTGGCAGACCTGTGCACAGTACAAGGCAGCTGTTGTCTGTAAGTACGGTTCATATATAAGGCGCACTGGACTATAAGGCGCACCTTTGATTTCTGAGAAAATCAAAGGATTTTTTGTGCGCCTTATAGTCCAAAAAATACGGTAAATGTTATATTATACAGTGAAAAATCTAGACAGCAGAGTGGACAGACAAAAAGAAAAAAATAACAAAAACAATGTAAATGTAAGCAAAATGTAAGCAAAATAATAATCCACTTTGCTCAGAAGGACCTGGGGGTACTAGTAGATGATAGATTAAATAACAGCATTCAATGTCAGTCAGGTGCCTGTAAAGCCAGTAGCATATTTAAAGTGGTATGGACTCACGGGATAGGGATGTAATATCACCACTGTGCAAGGCAATGGTTTGGCTTCATCTGGGATTTGTTGTCCCATTCTGGGCACCACTTCATAAAAAGGATGCCCTGGAGCTGGAGAGGGTACAATTAAGAGACATAAAATATGAGCATCTCAGTTATAAGGAAAGGTTTAAAACAATTCGATTGATTTTGTTTCGAAAAGAGATGACTAAGGGGGTGGGGGGGTCATTAATTTGTTTAAATATATGAATGGCCCATACAAAAAGTATGGTGGACAGTTTTTCCAGGATAAATCAAATGAAAAGACAAGGGGGCACTGTCTCCATTTGGAGAAAACTAGGTTTAATCACAAGATACATAAGTAAATATAAGTAAATATCCTCCAGCACTCAGGAACTTGGGTTTAATATTTAATTCGTTTTTCCATCATATTAAAACGAGATTTAATATGATGGAATAAAGAATGAAATGTTAATCCCAAGTTTCTGAGTGCTAGAGGATACACACTAACAACCACGCTGACTTCCTGCCGGCATGTACACATAACAGTATGAGTAAAGCTACAGTCTACAGGCAGATAAGTTCTTTATCCTGATCTGCCTCATCTCTCTTTCTATGTGTCAGATACTTGTACAATGTTCAGAAATCTAACCACATTGACACCACACAGAACTACAGGAATCATGATGTGTCTGCTTAGAGAGTCCCCGCCCACACACTGAAATCTTACACTGACCATCACTGAGTTATAGGAGCTGAAAAAGCATTAAACTGAGTAAAATTGTACAGTCAGGGGTTAAAAATGATCTTTATTGTGTAAACATCATTAGGGGATTGACATTTGAGAATTTTCATTCATGGGCATTACCCCTTTAAGTAATAGAAAGGAACTTCACTGAGCCCCCCTTTTCTTGTAACACCCATATGCTCTCCCTAATAACTTACACTCTTACTATTGTTTTCCAAAACAATCAATGTTTTTGGCTACTACTACTGTCACTCCCCTTGATAAAGCGCGACAGCGAAACACGTGTCGGGATCAGCTGCATGTGGTCCTCTCTGCTTGGTATGGTTTTGTCTAGTCTAGTCTCACCATTTGTATGTTTACTAAGTGTCATTTATCACTCTATATCTCCCTATTCCATGGGTTAACATTATTGTGTAGTGACTTTGTCTTGCCTACCTGTATGCCCTTGAAGGCGATTATTTCTGGACACATGCATTTTAATTTTACATTGGTATCTGTCCATTATTGCTTTTTTGACTACTGTCTTTTTATGTCTTTAATAAAGTATACGATTTGTAATATACCCTGAGGGTGTTGCCTCCTTTCTGTTTCAAGTATTTGGTGATGTCACTGGAGGGGTGTCAGACTGTGTGCTGTAGTCCAGGACCACCTATCTGCTGGTAGTGAACCTAATTAACATATTAGGTACTGAAAGAAGCCTTAATTCATGGTAATTATGCTTTTTACTTCATATGGCCGTTTTTGAGCAGGTTCAGACTGAAAACAGTAGAGAACAGTAATGATATTGATTGCTTGGGAATGGCAATTGCTACAGGATCATTCTAACTGATCCTGATGGATATAGTATCCTTTAAAGGGTCCAAATAGTTCATTTTAAGAAGGTTGGTAAGGGTCGGAATATATTGTAAAATACAGCAGGAATTCTAAGAATAACTTGATTGAGTGGTGATGTGATATAGTAACAATAGTGTTTCTGGGAGGTGTCTCAGCAAATTGTAGCAGCATTTGGCATATTTTGTATCTGTATCATATCCAGTTATACAATCTAGAATATTTGGCAGATTATTCTGCTGAAACCATTATCCTGCAGAAGCAATTAGAATTATGCAGGACTGATATTACAAAAAAGCCAACAATGTCGCATTCAGGGTATTAGTGAGGGGATAAGCAGCGGTGTTATACCTATACTGCTCTCATAGAAGATGTAACATGTGAGCTAAGCTAAAAAATATGTGTGCGAGCCTCAAGATTTCCGATCAAGTCTCCTCTATATTTCATTTACCGTGCTTTACTAAGCAACATCTCCCTGGCTCAATGGTATCTTGTTTAGTACGGTATAAATCAAATACCTTTGCATTTTGAAAACCTAATAAGCTCCACGCTAACTGAACAAGGTAGCTCTTTGGGTTACGGCTGGTCACATTTAGAAACAGAAAGCTTTGCCATTAAAATGTACTTACTATCCCAGTTTCAATTAGATTTTTAATTCTAAAAAGAGAATTATGTGTTCATTTAGCAAAATTTATCCTGCGAATAATGGTGGAAATATAATCAAAAGAAATTTTATGAACTCAATTTGCAATAATGAAAATCTGAAAATAAACTGTGCTTAACCGCCTATAATTTTCTGTAAAACCTGTAGCTTTTATAGGTGACCTCGAGTTCTTTGCAAGCTCTACTCTAATTGCTCTCAATAAAATAACCATTACCTGTGCTAATAAATGATAATTAATTATTTCCAAAATAAACGGTAATCGAGACATTTAAAATTGGCCTATGAGAAGAAAATGGGTCACATCTCACAATGGGATCACATTGGTGTCGTTTTTCACATCCGTGGTTCAGTAATTTCCACGGATACCACAATGAGCGGTTGATTTCTATGGGTGTTTTCACATTGGCTTTTATTTTCACTGATCCGTTATATGTGGAAAAATTTGGAAACCCGTCCATTGACTTTTAATGATGCGGATCATGGAAGGCAATAGAAGTCTTCAAAATAAAAACTGCTGACAGGTCATTTTTTTTCACTGATGAGGCTGAGACATCAGGTGATAATTTTTTGACAGCAATGTTAAACCTTCAGTTTTTTGGGGGGAACACAGAAACAAAATGGAAATAAAATGGTGACACGACAGAGACAAAACACAACGGATGCACAACGGAAGCGGAGCACATGCGCCAATGTGACATCACCCTCACAGAGACGCCAGAAAATGGGGCCCTGGAGGCAGTGATTTTAGTCAGTAATAGACAAAGACTAAAAAAGAAAAGTGGTCAGCTCACCAATATGATATTCTTGCTGCTTCATGTCAATACATTTGGTGCACGGAAGGAGAAGGGTGGGCTAGTGTGCAGGGGAATGCCGTACCGGTCCTGGTATTCACAGCAAGTATGAATGAGTTTTTCATACTTGCTGTGAATTTTAGTCAGTAATCCTTTACCATAAGAGAAAGCCCTAAAGATTGCATACTAAAGATATGATTGGACTATGCGGTGATGATGCAGCCGAGATGTGGTTGTGATGTGGTCATGGTATGGCAAAAAATTAACAATTAACACATTATTCCAATAATTCATAGCAAACTTATTGTTTAATGAATGTTTCAAGTTAACAGTAGCCTGATTGTTCAGGCTAGAAAACCACCATGAACTACAAAACATACTGTAAAAAATCAGTGTGGTTAAAGTCTAAGCCCCAGTGTTCACATTGAATATATTGCGCTGTCACTAAATGTAGCGTCTGTGATTCAATAAAATGCATTACTTGTAAAGTAATAAAGCATGTGTGCAGGTTTCTACGTGTAATAACATATGGAACTGCGACTAAATGTGACGTTTTCGGACCCCTGAGGAGTACGGAAGGTCAATTAATTATCCTTTCAAAGACACTCTCAGAACGCACGGGTTCTCGGAGGTTCTCAGGAGATGAGTTACAGTTGTCCACACAACCTCCGGATATGGCACAACAATAAATCACAACCTGAAACTTGTTTTGTTTTCTTTAAAAAGATGTCGACAGAAATGTATTTATTTATAATTATTATCTTCGACTAACATGATTCTCTAGGGGTTTTCTTTGTAGAAAGAACATTATAAAAACCATTATTACAACAGCTGCGGATAACTGATGTCAAAGCATTTCTTCCCCCACTGCCTTAGAGTGCCTAGAAAACTCTCCATAAACCTCAATGGGGCGGCTCTAGACTATTGCTGAATATAGATTCTAAAAAGTTAGATATTTTGCTATATGCTTTAAACTGGTGAAATAATGTGTATACAGTATTTCTTTAGAAGTACTCATTAAAGGAAACCTCGATCCGGTGGTAGGTGCCTCTAATGTATGTAAGGATACCCCTTTAACTTTTTTAACCGGATCACACCTGCCCGCTGTGTATTTATGGCGCGCGTCGGGTCCCGGTGTATGGAGAGGGCTCACGGGCTAAGCTGCAGCAAAGACTTACCGGTAACACCTGTGATTGGTGCTAGCACCGATCGCAGCTGTTATCCCAGAGACCGACGCCGGCAAAGCTGCCAGCAGCTTCAAAAAGATGGCGCCGAGGATCATCGCTCCCTGTGACGTCATCGGGGAGCGGTGATCCGTCGCCATGACAGCCTCGACTCTTCCGAAGACCCAAGCCTTTCTCATTTTAACCCTTTCATTACAATGTGCTATCAGCACACTGTATTGAATCATGAGGAAAATCCCCATATACTGCCATACTGTAGTATGGCAGTATATGATAGGATCAATCAGACAACCTAGGGGTAAAGTATCCTACGGAGTCTGAAAAATAGTAAAAAGAAACCTAAAAAAAAAATATAAAAAAAAAAAATTAAAAAACCTACAAATTCAAATCACCCCCCTTTCCCCAGAACCCGATCTATCAAAATATAATGACGGTTTTTCACTGCATTTAACCCCGTAAAGGAAAACAGTGCCCAAAGTCGAAAATGACACTTTTTTGCCATTTGGAAAAATATAAAAAAATCTATAAAAAGTGATCAAAAGGTCGTACAGTCCTAAAAATTATATAATTAAAAACATCATCAAAAGTCACAAAAAATGACTTCAATGACAGCTCCATTCAATGAAGTATGAAAGTTAAAAGTGCCAGAAGATGGCAAAATCAAAAAAAAAATTTGTACAGGAGGTTTTAATTTTTGTAAATATATGAAAACATTATAAAACCTATATAAATTTGGTATTGCCGTAATCATACCAACCTAAAGAATAAAGTAGACATGTCATTTGGGCAGTGAAAGCCGTAAAATTCAAGCCCACAAGAAAACGTCGCAAATGCTTTTTTTTCACTATTTTCACTATTGCATTTGGATTTTTTTCCGGCTTCACAGTACATGTCATGGAATATTCATTACCATCACTATGAAGTGCAATTTGTTATGCAGAAAACAAGCCATCACAGAGCTCTTTACATATAAAAAAGTTATAGATTTTTGAAGGTGGGGAGTGAAAAATGGAAATGAAAAAACAGGAAAAGGGCCTCGTCCTTAACTAGTTAATCTTTAATCCCTTTAATAATCTGACCAGGATTGATGTAAGAATTTGGATACAGGACAGCAATCCTGCCAGCATTGTACAAGCAACAGGAAATCAATAAATGTATCTCATCAGAACTCATAGTCTACTCAAATATGATTTGAAATTGCATGTAGTTTTCTGTGATTCACAAATATTATGTTGATTGTGAAAAATTGCTGGAAAATTTCTTGATTAAGTAAAACAGAATTACACCAAAGCTTAGTGCGCGTGATTCAAGGCAAACCTGGAAAATATTAAAGTGACATATATTTTGCATATATACAAAAATACAGATGTATTTGAGCTGATTTCACTGTTAAAAGGGAATGTGCCAGCAATTAAATTTTTTTTCTTAGTTACAGTAAATTAGTTTCAATATCAGGATTTTATTATCCAATTTTAATAACAACTTCTAATTCTACTTGAATATCTAATATTTGTTTATTTTCCCAATATTTTTAAGGAATGCAATCTTTTTCTTTGCTCTAGTGCCAGCATTTAGTGATCAGCTCCTGCCCCAGAGATCAATTTTCATTCATCCCCTTTTGGAGGGAAGGGAAAGGAGCAGGACAACGTATCCAGTGGGATGCATCCTGGCCGTCCTTTATAAGGTTATGGAAGGGATTCCTCCAAGAATGGATACTTTGCATCATACATTATGGGGCACATTTACTAAGGGTCAGTTGGACGCATTTTCGCGGGGTTTCACAAAATTTTCCGTTTTACGCTGAATTGCCCCAGGTTTTTGGCGCATGTGATCGGATTGTGGTGCATCGGCGGCATGGACATCGGACAACCCGACTCATTCGGAAAAACCGCAGAGTTTAAAAATGAAATTGTGTCGCAAGATCAGCACTCACATGCACCGGGAAGAAGAAGGTGAACTCCAGCGGACCTCAGCAGGGAAGCAACACATGCAGGAAATTGGACGCACGATCTTAGTGAATCGCGGCAGCTCCGAATCCTCGTAGGACATTCCGGATTGGCGGCGTCAATGGGACTGATAAGTAAATGTGCCCCAATATCTGCACCAGGGTTAGTCTGCAGAATCTGGACAGCGGATGTTCTGTGATTCATGGAGCAACCAAGCAATCATGTGATTAACTGATGTCCTCAAGGATAAATAATAAACTTTTCCTTACAGAAACCATATCAATTATTTGCTGATAGTGTACAACCCCCTTAAGGGGTTAAAATATTGCACACACATTTTCACAGTCATAATTTGGCAAATTTGCTGCAAATAGACTTTTAAGGAATAAATTCATCGAATAGTCACAATGGATGAACAGGACTAGAACTATTTCCTTATAAAACAATTACCATATATACTCGAGTATAAGCCTAGATTTTCAGCACAAAAAATTGTGCTGAAAAACCCAAACTCGACTTATACTCGAGTAAAAAAATATAGGTTTTATTAGTTTTTGTGGTAAAATTAGGGGCCTCGGCTTATACTTGGTCGGCTTATATTATATTATACGGTATTTATATGAAATAATTGGCTGCACAAATCAGTGCTGCATAATGGGTGCACCATATACCTTCATACATCCTAAAAGCTCTCCCGTATATATTATTTTTTTACTGGGTTCTAGAAATAAATCTGCAATGAAGGTAAATCTCCAGATCAATGTCACCTTCTATTGTCCAGCTGTCCTTCTCGCTATCATTTATTCCTCCTTGTATATAAGAAGGGCATAAATAAGCATTTTCTGTTTATTGAAGTGTCATCAGCGTGTGCCTCAGGTCACTGCCTTGTCAGCTTTTTGCTGAGGATGGGAATCTTGTATTTCTTGGAATTGCCTATAAACCATTAGAATCAATAAACTGAAAGCAAGCCTTTCCTGAATAACTCTTACTGGTTTGTTTTCTAAACACTTAAAGGGGTTGTCTACTTTCAGCAAATAATTGATTTTGTTTGTGAAGCAGAAAGTTATACAATTTTCCAATATGCTTTCTGTATTAATTCCTCACCATCTTTTAGATCTCTGCTTGCTGTCCTGCTATAGAAAGCTTCTATGTCTAATTCCAGTGGATAGAAATCTGCCCATTGTCATGTGATGGACATGCAGGTACATGAGCCGCTAGTATCATAAAAGTAATCAGAGCCGTGTGATACTAATGCCTCATACCTGTGCGTCCATCACATAACTCACTAACTTTAAATATATTTAAAAGGAAAATCCTCATTTACTATAATCTATAGTGCTCTCTAAGCTCATGCTTTCTAACTTAGCGCTGTGACTTAGCTTCTCCACTCTTCGACTGTATTTTCATCAAAAACCTTGTAGTTAATCTCATTTGAGATTCTGCCCCTCTTGATAAAGGGAATCTGTCACCATGATTTACCTACCCAAACAGTTATGTAATATTTGGCTTTGCCCATACCCAGGGCTTGGCTCCAGGTTCCAGTAGGCCCCTGGGTGGCAGAGCCTCATTGAACCCTTTGCAGTGAACTCACCTGGCAGCATTAAGAAATCAGAAACCAAACTAAAACAGTCCCCTGTTCCCAAAAATATTCCCTAGTTTATCATCCCAAACAGCCGTGTCATGGTCAGCACAGTTTTGAGGTCATGTACCAACAGGGCAAGTAATAAAACTGAAGCTTCAACTCAGCTGCTGCATAACATAATACACACCTCAGCTGCTGCATAACATAATACACACCTCAGCTGCTGCAGAACCTCATAATTCACAACAGAATCTTATAATACACATCATATCTGCTGTGGAACCTCATAAAACACATCTCATCTGCCGCAGAACCTCATAATACACATCTCAACTGCTGTGAAAACTCATAATGCACAATTGTGCTGCTGCTGACCCTTATAATACACACTTCAGCTGCTGCAGAACCTCATGATACACATCACTGCTGCTCCAGAACATCATGATCATTTGACCCGGCTCTGTCCTATTCTGCTTGTCTGTCTGTATCTGTTGTTTGTCCATCAGTGTTGTGTATCTCCCGGGGTGACTAAGCTAGTACAAGCAAAAAGAAGAACATATCTGGTTTGAGTAGGCACCCACCAGCAAATAAGTGCTTGGTTTAGAAGAACTGCATCTATGTGGTAGATTTATTTTAGATTTGCAAACCACAAGACCCCAGAACAGTGTCCTTTGGAAAACTAATACCAAAGTGTAACTCTTTGACCATAATGGACAGCGCCAGAACTGGCAAAAAGCAAACACAGCAGAGGGTTGATCATTCGGGCTTCATTTGAAGCCACAGGATCTGATCACCTAGCAGACATTAAATCGGCCATAAACCTGTGGGACGTGCACCTCCAACTTCACAATGACTGTTAACAAACTTTGAGCTCTGCTTCTCCCGACATGAAAACAAACAGAGCAATGCCCATTTTGTTCTCTCCATTGAATGTTATAGCTTTCCTGAAAAAAATGGTAAGATGCTTGGAAAGGGTCCCCATCCCATAAACCTTCTATAAAAGGAATTCAGCTCTCTGTAGATTTGAAGCTGATCATTGTGTAAATAATCCAAAAGGTAAATAACTTAATTAGACATGAATGTGTTCAGACCCCATGGTAATCCTGCAGCATGGATACACAGGTTTTCAGTGCATAAAGATTGTGCCAAGTAGTAATGGTGAGAGGCTAATGTAGATACAGCTACCATTCTACCATACTCCTTTTCACCCCCAAATGGGGCTATAGACTGAAAGTGTTACTTTTTTGGTGATTTTTGGTTCACATGTCACTGCAATACATTAGTATTCAAGGCAGGTAGACCAGATACAGAAAGCTCAATAACAAATCCAAGGATCATAACATTGTAAAACAGAAACAATAATAATAAACCACCTTGTATCATACAAGTAACCTTGGAGCCATTACACATATAGCTCCCATGCCATACATAGCCCACAGGTGCAGGGGATTGGCTGGAAGCAGACTTTAAAGTCTTCCGACCTCTAAAAGGTCACTACATCCTATATGCAAGATTAGAGCATCCACATCTAAAAAGAACAGTTACACCTTCCACGCCTCTTTTATTTCTATCCCCTGATAAGCATGAGTAAAAGTCTAACCTCCAAATACCAATTAACAGCAGACAAAATACATTAACTTAATTAGTACATATCCCAAAATGACGAAAATTCTACAGAACCATGACAATGATTTATAAAACCTCTATATATATATATTTTTGAACTCAGGGTTTAGAGTCTTGTGGAGGAAATAATTATTTGATGCAAGGTTTTTACAAGTTTTCCCGCCTACAAAGAATGAAGAGGTCTGCATTTTTTATTGTAAGCACACTTTAACTGTGAGAGACAAAATTAAAAAAAATCCATAAAATCAAATTAGTATTTGATCCCCTACCAAGGAGCAAGAATTCTGTCTCTTTCAGTTCTCTTAGTTTTTCTTTAAGAAGCTCCTCCTATTGTGCACAAATTACCTGTATTAACTGCACCTGATTGAACTTGTTTTCAGTAAAAAATCCCCTGTCCACACACTTACACTTTCTTCAAAAAACAATATTCCTCCCCAAAACATAATATTATAGAAACTAAAATATTGCCCTATAAGTAAAGGACTATAACTTAAATAATACATAGTGATCTTATATTACCACTAGAATACAATTAACTGTAGAACACACAAAGAAATCCCTACATGTAGTCCCTGAATACTCAAAAGGAAATCTCTGTCCACTGTGAGGTGGTGAAGCTCCCTGGGTGCTGGTAATTTACAATACTTTAGTTCCAGGCTGCGGGGATCATCTGTAAGATTTATCAAAGGTGTCTACATTAAAGCTTTATTCATTCACCTTTGATTTCAGAAAGCACAATCCAGTTGTCACAGGGACATAACTTATAAGATGTATCTGTTCCAACTAACATATAAATTCAACTTAAAAGGGTTAAAAGGGTTGTCCTCTTTACCTGATGTTTTATGCAGTGTGTGTAACTGTGGGGTGGGGGGCAGGATATTGGGTAATTTACCAATATATATACATCTATTAAAAGTTCAGCACCATTTTTTTAATATGTAAATTGATCCCTCCTTTCTTGGAAGTCTTCTAGATGTTATGAATGATGCATAGAATAGCAAGTGAAAATCCCTATAACAGATCTTGTACCTTGTACATGGAGGCAGATAAGAAGAGTGTAGTATATCACTTTATACAGATAAATATCATCATATTTCACCTTCATCCTACTATGTACGTGCAGCACATTTCATACTCAAAAATTGTATTAGCTTTTTGTTTAATAGCCCCAGTGGCTTAGCTAAGCAATAACTCATGCTGTATAAATCTGTTAGCATGTAAATGAGTATCCACTTGTTAATTCCTCATTCGCTCATTAGCATAAACAACATTAACATTTCTGGGACATATCAATGCAGCAAAGACCCATGGATAAAGAAAGGTGAACGCCGTAGAACGTTTTTCTTTTCCTTATAGCATTTTGCTCTAATTAAGGTAAATTTCCATAAGGACTAATGATTCATGTAATGGCAGCAATTTTACTTTTATTTTGCAGGAATAACAAACAAGGTCAGATTACAATTACCATTTATACTCGAGTATAAGCCTAGTTTTTCAGCACAAAAAAAAGGGCTGAAAACCCAAACTCAGGGTTTTACCAGGTTTTTGTGGTAAAATTGGGGGCCTCGGCTTATACTTGGGTCGGCTTATACTCGAGTATATACGGTACTTGTATTTGCTAATGGCACATGTAACTGGAACATACAATGATGCACTAGGTGCAGTTTCAGTATGAAGTGTGCAGGGGGTGCCAAATTCGGGATTTGTGACACACGTTCTTCATGAATCTGGTGCCCCCCGCACTGCTCCGACAGAGTGCAAAACTTTTTTTTGGTGCACCTTTAACATGGGGTGTGTGGCATAATTCTGATGGACTCTGCATGATAAATGTGGGGCACAGTCCGTGCACCGGAACGTCTCTTTCAGTGCAGAATTTTGTGTTGAGTTCGGTACAGAGCAGCCACAACACTTTATAAATACATGTGCAACAGTTTGCACTAAAAAAAAACATGCAAAGTCAGACAAAAAGGCAAAAAGTGGGAGAATTATTACCCAGCCACTTCTCAAGGGCACACGCCCATCAAAATGATACCCCGGTGGTTTTGAATATTTAAGTATAGATCAATAAGAAATGAATGCATGTAGGTTTATATAGATGTGTATTTTTCTTAACCCCTTAACGCCGAAGCCACTTTTCACCTTCCTTTTCACCCCATTTTTTCAAATCTGCCCTGTGTCACTATAAGTGGTTATAACTTTGAAACACTTTAACATATCCAAGTGAGTTTAAAATTGTTTTCTCGTGACACTTTGTACTTCATGTTAGTTGAAAAATTTTGGTGGTATGTTTTGCATTTATTTATGAGAAAATCAGATATTTGGTGAAAATTTGGAAAAATCTCTATTTTCAAACTTCCACACATAGTCATAACCGCAAAAAAACGTAATAACTAACATTCACCGAATGTCTACTTTATGCCTCTGTGGTTTTTTATGCATACTCTCCTGCTATTGAGGGACCTGCTCAGGTTTCAAGTCACTTAGAGAGACCTAAATAAAAGTAAAACCCCATAAATTACCCCATTATAGAAACTATACCCCTCAACGTACATAGAACAACTTTTATGAAGTTTGTTAACCCTTTAATTGTTTTACAGGAGTTAAAACAAAATGGGATGCAATTTTGAAAGTAATTTTTTTTTTGGCTAAATTAATGTGTTTTTCATAAAATGTACAAATTCTCAGTGGATAAAATACCAAAACGATCCACAAAATTTGATACCCAATCCCTCCCGCGTATAACAATACCCCATATGTGGTGGTAACCTGCTGCATGGGCACACGCCAGGGCATCGAAGGGAAGATGCGCCATTAAGAGCAGATTATGCATTGCCACCTTTTATTGGCTATACAATCTTTATCTTTTTGGCAATTTGGACATATAAGGGCTTATTTTCTGCAACATGAGATGCACGGGGTTCGTACACCGTACACTAAAAATACTATATTATCTTTATTCTACAGATCACTACAATTATGGTGATACCTCATTTATATAGTTTTTCATTTATTTTTGCAATTTTACTGGAAAAAAACGAATATATAGAGGAAATCTCATTTATTTTTGCATCGCCATATTTTCGGAGACGTAACTTTAATATTTTTTGGTTTACAGAGCTAGCTTAGAGTTTATTTTTTATGTGTTGAGATGTCCTTTCAAGTGGTACCATTTTGGCACACATAACTTTTTTTGATGACTTTTTAGAACATTTTTGTGAAGAGATTTTGTGAAAAATTTACATTTTTGGTGAGTTTTTCGTGTTTTGTTTTAACGGCGTTCACTGAGTGGGCCTAATAATGTTTGTGAGTTATTGTATGGATTGTTATGGACGCGGCAATACCAAATATGTGGGGGGGGGGTTCGATTTTGTGGGGTTTTTACTTTATTACATGTGTATACGGAATGTTTGTATTTAGGGGACTTTAACTTTATTAAATTAATTTTTTTTTTTATTAAAAAATGTTTTTACTCAATGTTTTTAACTGTTATTAATTACTTTTACAGGTTAGCTTGAACAAGCGATCCACTGATCGCTTGTTCAAGCTCTTTTTCACCTTACACAGTGTAATACAGATGTGTATTACACCAGAAGGCAGGACACGGTTCCAGGAAGAGGATCGCACAGCTCCAGACACTGGCAGTCCTGGGGCTGCGATCCTTGTCAAATGCTCCTTGCACGCCACGGTCAGCACAACCGTGGCATGTCAGGGGTTAACACCCGCAATCAGAGAAATCTCCGATCGCGGGTGTTAGAGCCGGGTGTCGGCTATAATATATAACCGACACCGGCAGTACTATTGCAGACACAATGCAGTACTATTACGTCAAATGTCGGTAAGGGGTTTAAGTCTGAAGTGAAAAAAAATTCTAAAATTTAGGGGTTTTTTACATCTAAAAAACTATTATACAGGCAGTGCCCAGGTTACATACAAGATAGGTTCCGTAGGTTTGTTGAATTTCTATGTAAGTCGAAACTGTATATTTTATAATTGTAGATTCAGACAAAAAATCTTTTTGCCCCAGTGACAATTGTAGTTTACAATTTTTTGTTGCAATTAGACCAAAAATTATCAATAAAACTTTATTACAGACACCTCACAGGTGATTATTGCAGTCTGGGACTAAAGTAAAGCATCCAGAAAGCTTCACCAGAGGTCACAGGGGGCAATGGGGTCCGTCTTTAACTAGGGGTTGTCTGTAAGTTGGGTGTTATTAAGTAGGGGACCGCCTATATTGTCTAGGATGTCAAGACAACCCCCGCACACTTACAGTGGGGGACATTTATCGAGACTTTCTATTTATTTGGTGGACAAGCCCTAAAAAAATTGCAACAGCTAGTGAACCACCAGTAATCTTCCCCAAGTGGGCTTGAAGAGGGGTGCGGCTGGTGGCCTGAAAGTTTGCAGGATAAAGCAAAATAACGAATTATCCACCACTTCTGATGTAGTGTCCTGATGTATCCGCTGCTGGGGGGGGGGCAAGGCCTCCATCATACGCCCTAGATACAGTAGATACAGTCTTGCACAAAAGATACTTTCCACACTATAATGGATTTTCCCTTTTTATGTTGTGACAAGTCATGCTAGTCTCTTTGCATTACCTAACATGCACTGTTCTCAGATAATAGTTAATGATACAAACATTACATGTTTTATTCAGTGGAACAGAAGTAGCTTGAATAATAAATGTTCACTATTATTATATCTATAATCATTTATTTAATTAGTTGGCATTTTAATGTACATTTCCCTTCCATTTTAAGATATTCTAAAATATTATTACATTTATACATTTTTGTAATAATCCAACAGCTATAAAAAGATTGTTTAGTATTAGTGCAAAGCAACAATTCATGTGACGTGGGTGGAGGTGGATATACATATTACCGTAAATGAAGAGAAATAGAAGAAATACTTCCAGTAGTGTGGAAGAGCACTTGTTTCGAGCGTTCCCATATTTTACACATTACCCCTAAATGCTGATGTTGGTGGCAGAGCTGCACCAGCACTGGGCATACCTGGGCAAGTGCTGGGGCCCAGAGCTGCTGGGGGCCCACATAAGGAATACATAGGTGAGAGGGGGCTATACCTAATGAATCCATAGCGAGTGAGGGGGGTTTTATATAAAATAACCATATGGGGCTGTTTGGTATGATAAACTACAGGATATTTTAGGGGGCAGGAGATTGAATTTTTAAAGCTGCAAAGGGCACTGCGTGCACTGCAAAGGGGCCTACTGAGGCTCTGTTCCCCAGGGGCTTACTGAAACCTAGACCTGGTTGATGAAGCGCTACATTAATATAGAGTTCTTATGATAAGAAATTATGCATTATGGTAAATGTCAATGTAAGTCATACAATTACACTAAGAAAATGATTTGGAAAATGTACAATTATCTGATTAAGGATTTCAAAATAAGCACAACTCACAGAGTAAGTGGTAAAATGAAATAACCATGGTCAGATTTCTATCCACTGGAAATAAACAATTAAACTTTCTAAAGAGTGATAGCAAGCAGAGATACAGAAAAACATGATGAATTGATACAGAAAGTATGATGGAAAATTTAATAACTTTTCATTAAACAAACAATAGCATTTATTTGTTGAAATGGGAATAGCCCTTTAATATTGGTCCATCAATCCAATAGGTGGACAATCCAGAAATTAATCACTTTTTTGGTGATTTAATTGTGAATTATGAATAAACCTTGTGTATTAATTGCTAGAAAATAGGGTTGTTCCCCACTCTTGTATATGCTGCAGACTCACCTGTCCTGGCTTCAGTCCCCCAGCAGAATGCCGTGCATGCGCGTCCCCGTCTCCTAGGAAATTTAAAGCGCCAGCGCACCGCTGATTGGTGCGCTGGCTGAACAGTCTCCTTATAATTCGGCACTTCCCTTCCTGCTTTGCCAGATCTTTGTGTGCCTATGCCATTGTGAAAGCTCCCATGCGATATTCCTGCGTTCCTGTGTGTTCCTGCATTCCTCTCTGTTCCCGCGTATCCTGTGTTCCTGCTCCTGAGTTCCCGTGTCCTGCATTCCTGTGTGCCTGTGTTCCCATTCCCATCTGCCAGGACCTCCAGTTGCTGACCCCAGATTGGACTTGACCTTGCATCTCTGCCACCTGCCCTGACCCTGTGCCTGGACCTGACCACGAGACTGTCTTCTGCTAAGGTACCTCGACCTCGGCTGCCACCACGGGCTAGTCACACCTGTGGAACGACCTGGTGGTACCCTGCCACAGCGAGACCATCCCGCTTTGCGGCGGGCTCTGGTGAAGACCAGGTGCCACTTAGACTCCGGTCCCAGGTGTCAACTAGTACCATCTCCCGCTGTGGTCTGAAGGATCCACCGTTCCTAATTCCTGACAAGGGTAGCAAGGAACCTCCTGCCAGAAGATATTGGTATAACCTCCTTTGGCAAATAAAACAGAATGAACGAATTGGATTTATTAATAAAGTGTCAATAGAGAAATGGAAAAGAATAATTTTTTTTTTTTCTTTGGTTTTGTTTTTTTTTTTACCTGGTAAGGGAAGAACGGATGGTAGATAAGGACAGAAGGTACATTATAGAGTCATGGGAAATTTCCTATATTGCAAATAATTACATATTTTTACAGTTTGTATGGAAAATATTTCCATTGTATTAGTAAGATCAAAAAAAATTTTTTTTGCTCATTAATGTACACTCTGCACCACATCTTAACATGAAAAAGCAGATATTTTTTGCTAAATTATTAGACAAGAAAAATGAAGCTATCATATGGTCATAATTATTCAGACCCTTTGCTCAGTGTTGAGTGGAAGCGGCTTTTGAGCTAGTACAGCCATGTGTCTTCTTGGGAGTGATGTAAGTTTTTAGGGGCTTCTGTCAGCATACTCTGCCATAAAGCCCAGACTGGTGGAGTGCTGAAGTGATAATTGGCTTGGGGCTCTTCTTTAACTCTATCACCAAGGCTCTTCTTGCACGATCTAATGTGATCTGAAATGCACTCTGAGGTGGGAGGTGTTAGGGTGTATTCAGAGGACCATCGTGGGGATGTAGATATGGCTGCAAGCTTGCAACCATATATATGTCCCCATAGATGGCAATAGGCAATAGGATCCCCGTCGTGTGCCATGCATCCCAATGGAGAGGGGAAAGGTGCACAGCACTCCCCCCTCCTCCTCTCCAGCACATATCCCATAGAGGGATACGTTAGTGTGAATGCACCCATATATAGACAGGTGTGTTCCTTTATCAATCAAGTCCAATCAGTTTAATTTAGCACAGTTGGACTCCAATAAAGGAGTAGAACAATCTCAAAGAGGATCAGAAGGAAATGGACAGCATGTGAGTTAAATGTGAGTGTCGCTGCAAAGGGTCTAAATACTTATGGCCATGTGATATTTTAGTGTTTCTTGTTTAATAAATTAGCAATATCTACATTTATGTTTTTTTAATATCAAAATGGGGTGCAGAATATACATTAATGAGCAAAAAAAAAGAATGAAACAAAGAGTTAAAAATTTAAAGGGACTGAATACAGTAATTTACGTACCCACTGTGTGCAATGGATTTGTGTAGTGACTGAACAGCACATCTCTAAGTACATATTAGACCTGTTTAATAAAATAGATGAATCTTATTTTGAAAACCCGGCTTATGTATGTATTTAATATTTTACACAGTGACAAGAATAAGCTGTTTTGGTGGGGCTCAGGCCACAAGGAAACTTTTAGAAGACCTGTTCTACTGCATAGGCTACACTGTGTAGTTAGTGAGTCCAGATCTGCAATAAGCTTGTTAGTGGATATTTGATTCAGGTTATTGCACAGGGGCATATGGTGAATGATCAGAAGATCGATGTACTGATGACACTAGTATCTTATCACATGACTCATCTCCTACTATATATTATGATCTAATACATTTTTATTGAGTGGGTTTTAAGGTATTAACAGTAATGTCAGCCGACTACAATACACATTTATAAACGAAAATAAAATGATATCAGCATTCGCACAGTTATTTGGTTAGTGAAATAGCACAGAAAGCAATTTACAAGCCATTCATTCAGCTGCAAAAACCTGCCAGCATAAGACACATTCCAGCGAGCACCAGGCTTTAAAAGAAGTTTGTATTATGTTCTCTTTGGAACTTTCATGTTAGAATGTAAAATGTAACAAATATACTTTTTTCTGTTTGGATGTAGGTTTTTTTTTGTTTGTTTTTTTTTCATGCCATTGTTTGACTTTTACTTTAATGAAGTTTAACCATCTCTTCAGAAATGTGTAACACATGCCTTTGCTTGGGGACTCCGGAGCTAAGACTTCTGCCAACCTGAATACACAAAAATTTCATGTAGTTTACATCCATGGCAGGACATGGAGCAATAGACTCCCTCTTTCACCATTTGGACCGTAAGTGTGCATTAAAGGATCCTGAGTAAGGGATATACAAGAGTGTGCCAGGGTCAAGAAAAGATAAATCATGTCTCTACCTTGAATGGAGCAGCTCCCTTCAATGTAATTCCTGATCATACAGAAGGTCTTTCTGCTTCACTATCTTTGCATCTTGTCTGTATAGTGTAAAACCTGGTTAGACTGGATAAGAGATCACAAATGTAGGTAAGGGAAGATATTTACCTCATTGTAGAGATTGGTCCACTTTTAATAAAGGCTGTGGGGCTTATTTACTAAGGGCATCGCAGGCGCATTTTTGGGGATCACGGCAGGGATTGTGTCGCACGCGATCGGATTTTGGTGCATCGGCGCTGGCTTTCATGAGACTTTGAACTTTGAAATTGTGATGCAAGCCAAGTACTTAAATTCACCAGGAAGAAGAAAGTGAACTCCGGCAGACCTGAGCGGGGAAGCGACACATGCAGGATATCGGGCACACAATTGTAGTGAATCGAAGCAGAGTTCATCCTCGTCGGACATTCCGGATCCGGGATCACGCAGGGTAAGTAAATGTGCCCCTGTGAGTTAGTTTTCTGTCCGGCTTTGCACATTTTTTTCAGTGCAAACTATTTGCAGAGGTATTTAAAAAGTCTCCGTGCCACATTTGTTTTGCACGTGACCGTTTTGTGGCGCATCTTCACTATTTTTCATGCGACACAAATTTCTGTAATGAAAGGGGCATTCTAGTGCTGAGTCGGACTATGCTCTACATTTACAACGGGCAGCAGAAATTCTGAATCTGGCGCAATCTGCACACTACAGAGGCAAACTGCATAAAGTGCAGTTTGCACTGTTTTTAGTAAATGTTGGTCATTATCTTTGCAGTCATCAAGGGGCAAATGTATCATTGGGAAGTATCTTACATGTGTCTTAAGATCTCCTGATTATATTTGCTTAGATAGTCTGATAAATGTGGTGCATGTGTTTACAGTGGATATGCAACATTTCAGTTAAAAAGTTGAACAAAAGTCACAAATTTGGTGCAACTACACATGGAGGGAATTGTAGTTGATTTATATATATGCAACTTTTCTCATTAAATTTATGTATCTAGCACATCTGGACTCACATGGAAAATTTGGTGCCCTAGGTTGTCTAAAGTGAAAAGTGAAGATTTTGAAGATAAAAAGCTGACATATCTGCAGCAATACATTTCTTCCATAGAGTCTTGTAAAGTTATAATGATTTTACTAAATTCTCATATGTGATCCCCCCCTTTAAAAACAAACAGACCTATGCCCAAATTGTGTTACTTAACTTTTTCTTTCCAAAGTTATGGTATTTTCCAATCTGAAAGTGTTAGAAAAAAATCTTTCTCACAAGACGGGTAGTGGGTGGAAACTAATGTCTTCCTGTATCTGCGGTCAAGCTGTGTCCAATTAGTTTGCCCATAGACCACATGATGCCTTCTGTTCTCTCTCAAAGTAATTTAGCAGTAAAACTAGTGAGATTCCTACAGGTAAATCCACTGAGCACTGTATAGTATACATAAAGAAAGTATGGTAAGTAGCCTTGTACTCCTGCTGCATGGAACATGTAATAAGTGGTAGAAATCATTAGTGCATGAGGTGTATTGCCTGTGCAGTATAAGCACCAAGGGTTAACTGCTTACAAAGCAGAGTACAAGTTAGGGGAAGGGCTGCAGCATGAGGAGAGAGACAAAGAGAAAGTTCTGTAGAATCACAGACTGGGATGGAGAGACTGATAGGGAACAAGGGAAATCTTGTATCTCACTATTCTGTGTAGGATACATCGGTATCCATAGTCTTGTACATACTCAGCCCTGCTACATACACTCAGAGCGCAGTTACATAATCTCCTCCTCTGTAAGCAGCCCCTCTCCTCCCATGGATCCGTACAGTTTGTTTACAAGACGGACTCCAGGGCTTGTCAGCACAGGCAGACAAAAGAGCTACTTCAGCATTAAGTTAATCTGAGGGGCATAGCAAATAAACTGCTGGATATAGGTAACAAAGATAATAGGCAAAGTTGTTCTACATGCAAAGAGCTACCATACATACTCGAGTATAAGCCAAGACCCCTAATGTTACCACCCAAACCTGGGAAAACTATTGACTCGAGTATAAGCCGAGGGTGGGAAATGCATTGGTCACAGCCTCCCACCAGTATATAGCCAGCAAGCTCAGTAGTATATATCCATCCAGCTCCCAGTAGTATTTAGCCAGCCTGTCCGATGTAGTATACAGCTAGCCAGCCCCTAGTAGTATACAGCCATCCCCTAGTAGTATACAGCCAGCCCCTAGTAGTATAGAGCCAACCAGCCCCTAGTAGTATACAGCCAGCCCCTAGTAGTATACAGCCAGCCCCTAGTAGTATAAAACCTGTCCCAGTAGTATACAGCCAGCCCCTAGTAGTATACAGCCTGCCAGCCCCCAGTAGTATACAGCCTGCCAGCCCCCAGTAGTATACGGCCTGCCAGCCCCCAGTAGTATAGAGCCAGTCTGCCCCCAGTTGTATACAGCCAGCCAGCCCCTAGTAGTATACAGCCAGCCAGCCCCTAGTAGTATACAGCCAGCCTGCCCCCAGTAGTATACAGCAAGCCTGCCCCCAGTAGTATACAGCCAGCCAGCCCCCTAATAGTTTACAGCCTACTCACCCTCCGATGCTCGGCGGCGCTCCCCGATGTCCCCGATGTCGGCTCGTCTTCTTTCTTCTGCGCGCCTCCTCTTCTTTCTTCTGTCTTCTTTAACTGCCGGAATGGACGCGGCCATGTTTTTTTCCAGCAAGCGCATATTATGACGCGGCCACTGCTGACGTCATATTATGTGCCAGCCGGCAGTTAAAGAAGACAGAAGAAAGAAGAGGAGCCGCGCGGAAGAAAGAAGACGAGCCAAGCCAACATTGGGGACATCGGGAAGCCGCGTGGAGCATCAGGAAGCCGGAGGGTAAGTATATACTTGTTTGTTTTTTTTTAAATAGACTTGTGTATAAGCTTATATGCATGTATATATACGGCATTTGATTTCTGAAAAACAAAAAAACTTTACAGTTGTTCTTTAACTGCATATATTGTAGATATTGTATTTTCCATGTGGAAATGTTGTTGCATTGTACTGTAGCACCCAAGTGAATATTATTTGGAAAAAGTTATGTACACAGTGGGGAGATTTATCAGAAGTGTCTGTGAACAAAATTGTTGCCAATGGCAACCATTAAGATCTCAGCTTTCATTTTATAAACTGTTGTGGGAAAAGCAGAGTTCTGATTGGTTGCCATGAGCAACTTGAACAGTTTGTCTCTCAGGCATATCTGATAAATCTCCACCAATTCATTTTTTTCAGGTGGAAATTGTTAGGAAATATACTGTACAACAAGTTTTTACTAAAATTCATGTCAGTAGTTATGACCACATCACATTATCATTATCTGTAGTTGTAGTTGGATGAGAAGAGTCCACATATCCAAGATAAAAACTACGACAAAAGATAAAACAACACCCTTTCAGTTCTTAATGGGCTCTGTAGATGTGTGCAAGATACTGGCATGTCATTTATCCATGGATGTGGTAAACAAATCACTAAATGAAACCCTTCTCTCTATAGCAGCTCATAGTGTGTTTTATAAGATACAAGGGGGCTGTGTGCAACTGAATTGTCATGTGACTCTTCTAGAGGCAGCTTTCTAATAAGAGGCTTAAAGGGACTGGCTGATAGGAGAAGTTGCACACACCCAGAGAAGGAACTACTTCCATAAATAACCAGCAAATGAGTAAGGACATTCAGACTACTATTTAAGGCTTAGGTAGTTATCCCCTATCCACATGATAGGGGATAACAAGCTGATAAGGGAAGTTCTGGCTGCTGGGATCCCAAGGATCAGTAGAGATCCAGAGAAGGGGGCACTGGGTCACTAATGGGTAGAGCAGCTGGACAGGAATGTGTCTTGATGCTCCATCCAGTACTATGGGAGTGTCAGAAAGTGCTGAGCACAGCGTTTGGTTATCTCTGGCACTGTTCTTGAAGGTGAACGGCCTAGCACTGTCTTTGGCAATTTCTGACACTCTCATAGAATTGAATAGAGTGGCAAAACACATGTTTGTTATTAGTGAGAACCTTGTTATCCCCTTTCCTACCTAAGTTGGCACAACACCTTAAATGGTGTGTACACCACATCTATGTCTACATCTATGGGGCATGTGATGATTGCTGGGAAGTAATTTCAGCATATAAAGTGCAGGTATAGCCAAGCAATTGGCTCATGCCACATTCCGCTGTGATGCACTATATGTGATGTGATGTGTATATGTGATGTGTATGTGATGTGATGCACCCATCTAGCTTCAACATAAAAACAAATGAAATATAATAAATATAACAAGTATCTTTTGGTAAAATGTCATCAGTTGTGGAGATGAAAACCTGTTGATTAAACAGAAGGAAGCGATATATTGAAATGAAATTTCTTCTGCCAATTGATGAAATATTTAGATTTATTTTTATTGCTTTATAAGAGGTCTTTAAAGTGATTTCTTGTGTGCTCTTCTTCCTCAAGGTGCAATTGCGGTTTTTGTTTTCTTGCCATTTGTTTTCCGCATGTTGATTTGATCACTTTTTCTTGCTAATTTATCATTTTTCCATATGCCAGTGTGTGGTTTAAAGAAGAGAACAACGTTCCCTCAGGAAGATATCATCATAAAGGTAAAAATGCAGATTTTATATCATATGAAAATATTACCATAATACCATTTTACTATGTGTTTCTGACATCTATCTAAACAAATCTGCAGACAAGATGATGGTATTACAGATACTGAACAAGATTCCCATGTAGCTATAAACTAATCTCTACAATGTAAGTGCAAGCATCAACGCGTTTCCACACAGTGCACCTTAGTCATCTGAGTATAAAACAATCTGGCTATTTTTATCTTTGCTATTTTTGTTAACATGTTTCCCAAAAAACAAGAAAAATGGACCATTAGGGGAACTTCCATATGCATAATCCATAGCACAGATACCTGAATAAGTTCAGACACTTTATTTTCATCCTTAGTTTTACATGCAGTAAGTTGGTTTCAATATTTCTCATTCGTAAAGTTACTTTAACTCGATAATAAAGCGCACATTTAATATTGAAGACAAGAAGTACGACTCGAAATGTGAATGTTCCAGCTGAGCAAATCTGAAGCGGCTAAGATCTATTGCTTTATGTAAATAAGAGTAGATCCAGCTGGGGAGACGGAAATACTCTGCAATATTGTCACATAAATGTGATGGATACCGGAGCTGTAGTACTGAACCGAAATGCACCCGGCTTCAATCATGGGACATTTCTGACACCATAAGGTGAAATTTTTACTTTCTAGGGGTGAAGCATAGTTTTACTTAAACATGAGCATATGCTTCAACTCTATAATAGGAAGATATTTGGGAATCGATCATCAAGACGTTATGACTTCCATGAGTCCATCATCATCAGAAGACATATGGAGAGCACTGCTGCATTCAAGTATATTTTTTGTATGTTTTAAAAAACAGTCTAAAAATTGTATTGAAAAGTCAGTTCAGCCTTGAACTCCCCCCCACCCCCCTTCTACCACTGGAGTAACGTGACAACCTTATTCAGAGCAAAGATTTTATCCATTTATTATATAATGAGATATGATACCAGGTAACAGGTCCAAAGAGTGAGTTAGCAATACCGCAAGGCTCAAGGACTTTAGATTTTTTGTCATTTGTCATTCTGGGTAAAACTAAGAAGTGCATACCTACCACATAAAGGGTTAACAAACTTCCTTAAAGGAAACCAGCACATTACAACTTCACTAAACATTGACACTTCTGGGTAGCTCTCAGCCGCATTTTATGTTTTATGCATGTAATCCTTATGAATGTGGTAATAAACTTAATAAACCTTTATCTTTATTTAAATTAAGGGGCGTAACCAGAGCCTCTCCAAGCTCCTAGGTCTCTGGCTACTAAATGCCACTTTGAAGCACTTGTGAACCTCCTCTCTGCTCCCTCAGCCCTCCCCCTCATGCTGTCTGCAAAAGTATTGCGAGAGCCCAGGCATTACATACAGTACTCATTGCTGGCGCAAGTTTGGCGAGGTTGGAGCACAAAAGGATGCAAGGAGGTGGGTCGCAAGGGCTTTTTGATTTTTTTTTTATTTCTAAAGCTTTATAAAGCTGCGAGACAAATCATATTTTCTAGTGGCACAATTTAATATTCTAGAAAAGGGGAGGAGGAACCCCGGCATTCCAGGGACCCTTCCCGTCATCCATGCCAATCCGTTTTATCATGTTATTTGTATATCTTTAATAAAAAGAATCTTTGATTTTACCTACCGGGATCGAAGTTTACTTTTGAGCCGGAGTTCCTCCTCCCCTTTTCTTGATTAAGTGCCTCCTGTGAAGCGGGCGATATCCGAGCTTGAGTTCACTTCTCCATTAATCCACTGCGTCTCAGGTGAGCTGACAGAACTGTTTTCTTTGTACAATTTAATATTCTGTGCCATGTACTTGGAAGCTGTAAAAAAATCTCCTTAATTTTTTGGATCAGTATAATCACTGAGATACCAAATTTATATGGTTAAATTATGTCTAAATGCCTTTAAAAAATGCCTTGCATCACCATATTCTGATATGCATAACTTTTTCATACTTCAGTACACAGAGCTGTGTAAGGGGTCATTGTTTGTGGGATAGGATGATGTTTCATTGATAACATTTTGAAAATTGTTATACATTTTATAAAAAAATGTATTGGTGTCTCATCACTTATACAATATACTGCAATACAACTGTATATTTATGGCAATCGCCAAAGGGTTAAAAATCATGCCAACATGTGCTCGCTTCGGCAGCATATATACTAAAAAAAAAATCATGCCAACATAAAGCTGACATTTGGTAAATTATTATGTTAGTTATTTGGGTGGTATGACAATCTACCTGAAAAGCAAAAGATTTTGAGCTTTTAAATGGCAAATTTTTCAGAAACAGATCAATCTAAATTTTCAACTAACATAAAATACATTGTAATAAACAAATTACACAGTACTGTTTATGTAACCAGAAATAGCAATAAAAAGTTATAGTAACTGTAATAGTTTTTCCACTATTCAAAAGCTCTTGGGATGTAGAACAACTTTGCCTATTATCTTTGTTACCTATATGCAGCAGTTTCCTTCCTCCCCCTGATAAGCCTGTAAGTCTGTAGATTGTTTATAGTTTATCAGTCAGTTTCATGGGAGGGGAGGGACTGCTGCTCCCTGCTCACAGAGGAGGTCATGTAACAGAGCTCTCTTTGTGTATGAAGCAGAGCTGGAGGTGTTCAGAACTGTGGATACAGATGTCTCCTGCAAAAGTGAGGTACAAGATCTCATCTGTTCCCTCCATCCCAGTTTGTGATTCTACAGAACTTTCTGTCTCTTTCTCTCTCTCTCTGCACCTCATGCTGCTTCCTTCCCTCCACCTTGTCATCGGCAATTTGTGCACTATTAACCCTTAGTGCTTACGCAGCACAGGCTATAGACTTCATGTAACTGGTGTACTTATGATTTTTACCACTTATTACATGTTCCCTGTTCCTTTATGCCAGGCTGGTCAACATATACATCCTATATGTGCACTGTGCAGTATTCAGTGGATTTACTTGTGGGAAACTAAATGGATTTAAAGGGAACCTACCACCATGAAACTAACTATAAAGGTAGATTGGGTTATAGATACATCTGTAGGATATGAGCATAGCCCTTTTAAGTGCTATTCCTCACATCTCCTCTATCTTTTGATAACTTTCATTTCGCTAATATGTAAATTTTCTAAAGAGGCTACTGGGACGTGGAGTATCCAGAGCTGAGGCTACATAGCAGGGCTACTCCATGCCCCAGTAGCCTCCCTGATCCTCCTACCATATGACTTTGGTGTGCAGCTCCTCATAGCTTAGTGTCCTCGTCCGCCAAGCCAGTCACTGCTCAGAAGCTGGAACCACTGTGCATGCTATCCTCACGTCCTACAGATGTATAGGTAGATCCGGGTACTACTAACCTAGCCAAAAATATAACAACAAACAAAAATCTACAGTATACCTGTGCTGGTGAAATGTCAACTATGGTTGATCACGCCATGAATTGTGGTAAAAATTCTGCCGCTACCAAAACACTATGGCAGTGATGGCTAACCTATGGCACTGGTGCCAGAGGTGGCACTCTGAGCCCTTTCTGTGGGCACTCAGGCCATCACCAGAGAGGACTCCATGTATCTTCCTGCAGTCCCAGACAGCCCAGGACTTGCTGTGCACAGAGGTATTTTAAAGTGACAGCTCTACCTGGGGCTATTTCCTGCTTTATTGGTGTCCTCAGGTGCTGGTATCAATGAAAACTGTGACAGAGAAGGCAGTATAAATCACAAATGTTGTAGTTTGGGCACTCGGCCTCTAAAAGGTTTGCCATCACTGCACTATGGTATAACTGATATACACTGGGAACAGCCCTAAGCAGTCCATCAATATCTAGAGCTATATTGGTATGTATGGGTATGGGCTGGCTATGTTCAGCACTTATAAGTGCCACCACATAAAGAGACAGATATCAGATTTGAAAATTGGCTTTGTCAGAAAAGTTAAAACTGGTTTTGGAGACAAGGGTTAAAGGGGTATTCCAGGAATATAAAAAGAAACCATGATACTATAAATAAATGATTATAACAAAACTCAATGTCATTAAATTACAAAATGGAGCTTAAATAGTTTGTTTCTTATGATTCACAAAATTTTATGGCCTCTCTAAAGTATGCAGAGTTACATGATCCTCTAGTTCTCAGTTACTCCTCCTCCCTCTTATGCTCTGCTCCCAGTGATGATGTAACAGACTGTTCTGCTCTGTTACCATAGTAATGATGTGTAACTGCCATCACCGCACATGATCTCACTGAGATGATGTCTAACCACAACACTGGTCATATTAAGTGCGCTACAACCAACCGACCACAGCCAAACATAGTGGTGATCACATGACCTGCCCAGGAACGTGCAGAACATATGATGTGGACATGTGACCAGTGGCCATCTTCTGTCCTGTGTATGCTCTGCTTGGAGGAAATCAATGGACTGATTAAAGGGCCAGTAGCATTTTAATTCTTCATTACAGTTTACGTCCACAGCATTTTTCTGCTAAGGCAAATAAATAACAACTAATTACATATTAGCTAATAATAATAATAATAATATAATAATAATTCTTTATTTATATAGCCCACACAGATTCTGCAGCGCTGCACAAAGCATGTCAAATCGGTCCCTGTCCCAATGGGGCTCACAATCTAAGTATGTTTTTGGAGTGTGGGAGGAAACCAGAGTACTAGGAGGAAACCCACGCAAACATGGAGAAAACATACAAAATCTTTGCATATGTTGACCTGGGTGGGATATTAAGGACCTGGATTCTGGATACTGGATGCTGATTCCTGGAATACCGCTATAAGCCTTTAGACAGTTTCAAGATATATTTGTACAAACAAACATAAATAATGGGGTCAAAAATCAATTAGCACATCTGAAAAGCAAGTATATAAACCAAGAAAAAAAGGAAAGCAGATGTGATGTAAAAGTGATCAATCTTTAATTAATACACAAATACACAAAAACGATTTATAAGTCCCACAATGGGAAAGACAAAAATAAAAGATCCCCCTAGACCCAGTTATTCAATTGAAAATGGATAATCCTATTGTAGGATGTAGCAAAAATAAGTGTAACTCGACTCAGGAAATTTTAAGGTACAAGATATAATGCTGCAAACAGTAAGTTCCCACATACAGAGAGAGCAATAGTGTAAAAAGATAAGGTTATCTACATTACCAATAGGAGTCAGACCTTGGAGGACGGGAGATCACAAATGCCCCACGCTTATCGACCATCAAGCGGCCTTCCTCAGGGGTGATATATTTGTAGAGAAACAGTTCCCCGATGTACAACTGAGGTATGAAGCATCCATTCCTGCAACCCCAATTTATTTCGTACAATCCTGTGAATATGTCATAAATATCTTAGATGGAAACACATCCTTAAGGGTAGACTGGAGGGGTGCAAGATGGGAGGACTTGCAGTAGTCTGGGTAGGAGATGAGGAAAAAAAGATGTTTCGAGATGGATGTAGTAGAAGGGGCTAAGGATGTGGCTGTGTGGTTTGAAAGATTGGGAACTCAAAGGTTACCTTGAAGCTGTCAGGATTCGGGGGTATTGGACCCACTGTACCACTGCAGATGATGACATAAGCTGACATCTAAGAGCAGAGTCTAAGTGGCACCCGGTTTTCACCAGAACCCGCCACAAAGCGGGTTGGACTTGTTGCGGCATGGTACCACGTGGACATGGATCGCAGGAGCACCCGTGACAGAAGCAGCAAACTTGTGAGACTAGGCAAAGGGTACAGCTTTAGTATTAACTGTGATTCACAGGCTTGGTGCAGAATACTTGCGATGTGGAAAGTGTAAAGGTCATACTTTCTTCATGTTGACATTTTGAAAGTGGAAATAGAAAAAGAAGGATAAATTGTACATAAGATGACTAGTAAGTGTAACTGAAAGCCTTGGGACTGGGACATGTCTCTGGCCTAGGAATAAGATAAAAAAGAACAAGACAAACACAACAACAAAGAGGGGTCGATTAACTCCTCTCTGACCTCTGGGTGACACCTAAAGAACCAAGGGAGAAGGGAGATGTGGTATATTACCTCTGCTTCCTTCTCCACTCCTCACTGCGTCGTGCGGTGCTGCCACCGGCTCTATAGACTCGGCGGTCATGTGACCGCTGGGTCTAAAGGGGTTAATCAGAGTGGCTGGGACTGATCAGACCCAGTACATCTCTAATCAACATCAGCCCTGACAGGTGGTTGTTTCCTCCTGTAAATGAGGCTCTTGTAGATGCCCCAGTTACAGGGGAAACTTATGAAACAAATAAAAATGTTTAAAAACAGTGAAAATATCCCCCATGGATCTTTTATGATCTCATGGGGGACATATAAAGTAAAAACACACACAGAAAAAACATTCAGAAAAATGCATTCACATTTCCCAATATAATAAAAAAAAATCTCTCGCTAACCAAAACTATACATATTATATATCAAAATGACCAAAATTAAATAGGGAATTCAATAATAATGTTCATTTACATTTAAAATAAAAAAAAAAAAATATGCTATTAATAAATGTGGTATAATGAGGTGTACGGTAACCCTGGTCATGTGATATCACATAGGTGCACTGCTCATTATAACACACAGCTCTGATTACGCTCTATGATATAACGAGCCGTGCACCTGTGTGACATCACATGACCATGGACAAGCTTATATCCAATGGAAGTAAAGAATGAAGCTTCCTATTTAGTGACAACAAGCAGAGATTTTGAAAACGGTAAGGTGAATGGACATGTGAAATTGATTGATATATTGGAGAATTGTATGAAATCAATTATTGCTGAAAGTGGGGAAAGCCTTTGAATATCTGGAGAGAGAGGTATGAGGAGATTCTGGATAGGGGAATGTATCAAAGATAGAGGCAGAGGTAAGGTCTACCAGGAGTAGTGTTTCTGTATTATTACATATTGGATTAGAGGATCTTCTCGGTACAAATATAGAAGTATAAATCTGTCTAATTATCTTTATAGTATAGAGATTAATTAGGCTTTGTGTAGAATGATTTTTAATATTCTGAGCTGATGCTGACCTTTCACTTCAGGGAATATAACCAGAGATCCCAGATTGAAAATTGTTGACAGCATCTGATCCCGGATTGCAGATTTAGCAGCTCTGTGAATGTATAGACGCCGCTGTCCTATTATGTCGATGGTTATCTTTGTGCTGACAAAGGTGTTGGCCTCTTACCAGAGAAAAGGTAAACCCATCAATTAAATATCTTCTGGGCATTTTCTGAAACTGTAATATATTCATTAGACAGCGGAGATCAATGATTGTGAAAGCTCCTACGCTCTGGATGTTGTAATTCACACCATGGAATGAGCCTGGTAATTAATTTTAGGTTCAGTAAAGCTATTTTTCCCATGGAGATAACATTAACAAACAAGATCAGGCCAAAAAAAAAAGTAAAACAGGATTGGAGTGACACGACGCCAGCAGAATCTGAACAGGTTTTATGTGCGGATATCTTTTATATTCACAGTTACTGCAGCTGATACAGAGATTTTATACCTGGAGATGAACTTCAGCGATGAGTTGTAAAATGAAAAGACTGGCCTATTGATCCACTGTCCTCATCATATCGGCTAAGGCAAAGACGCAAACCATAGTAAAGAATATCGAATGCTATTAGGGAAAATTGCACAATCCGAAGTATTTAATTTTATGCTTAAGAATTGCTTTGCGCCTCTAATAACAAGTAACGCTCCCTAAGCCTTGCACCAGGGTCATTAACAACTCCGATATAAAGATATAATAGGGCTTGTATTGAAGGAGTTCACTTGCTGCCGATAACAATGAGCAGCAGCCAGAAATATCCTATATGAGGTTTTAAGATATATATTTTAACATTTGAAAACAAAAATTGAATTGTTGACTTCAATTTTATTTCCATGGCTGGAATATGAACCTAAGTCATGTGATCAACCATATGCATTGCCCTAAGCCGTATAAGCTCTAATAACGGTTACATAGTTACAGAGTTATTAAGGTTGAGAAACACACAATACTACATAAAACGGATCGGCTAAAAATGGGGCGCTGACCTCCGGATTAGAATTTCAACGACAGTAGATACTGGCTCAACTCCAAAAAATGTTTATTTGCAATTAAAAAATTTATATAAAAGACTATTGATTTTATAATTGTAAATAAACATACCGAAATTAATATGTTTTTATATATACTTTTCAAAGATTAAGTCTTTTCCAATTCCAAATAAACATTTTTTAGAGTTGCCTACTGTCGTTGAAACTCTAATTCAGCGTTGGTCAGCGCTACATTTTATGTAGTACAACTAACCGGCCCAATATTCTGGGAACTGGTAATCCTTCTTGTGGCTAGAGGACCTGCAGACCGTGCCCGGATATCAAACATTGTGAAACCATTAAAAGCCTACCCCCAAAAGGGTTATATGCACAACAGCCAAGTTGGCTTATGGTGAGCACCCAATTGGGGACCTCTTCTAACATTCTTTTCAGTCTGACGTTATCATCCGAGGCGCCACCCTCTGTTTGTTGTTTTTGTTTCTTTACTAGAAAAACACAAGTCAATTAAGTCCTATCTTTAACTATACAATGCAGACACAGAGTTGGTGAAAAGCCCTATAGGAGGGACACCAATTATCCTATATGCGGCAAAAATTCCTCTCCACACACCAACTGTGGAAATCAGAATAATCCACGGATAATTCTTTCACCTCTAAAAGTCCAGCTGCTATTGGGTTACTACTTTAATTGTAAAAAAAATCTTTTACTCATTCTTCATACTGACCACCTATGTATATATGTAAGTTAGATCTAACTCCCTATAGGCCTGAATATAACAAACTGTATAAAACAAGTGAACAGAATGTCTGCACCAATAAATACACAATTGGGGAGATTTATCAGAAGTGTCTAAGACCCCAATTGCTCTAGATCAGAGTTTAGCTTTCATTTTCCCACAGTTTATTAAAATGCACATGTCTAGGGCAGAAATAATGGAACTGGAACTGGGAATCTAAAATTGTAATGTATCCTCCCTCTCAATCCCTCGATCTCTCTGATCGGATAAGCTAAACTCCTCTCTGAACAGGGTACAATGTAGCGAGAACTTCTACCCCCCACCCCCACACCATCCGTGAAGCTTAACTCAGCCACTAACTCATGGCAATGGATGTGTTTTGTTTACCTCTATGTCAGTGGGGGCGAACCCATGGCACGGGTGCCAGAGGCGGCACTCGGAGGCCTTACTGTGGGCACCCAGGCCATCACCCCAGACAGGACTCAAAGAATCTGCCTCCAGTTTCAAGCAACTTAAAAGATGCTGCTTTCAGACATATTTTGATACTTATTTTGCTACTTGGGACTGTAGGAAGAGGGAGAATGAGTAGACATGGCCAAATTATCTATGGAGGACCTCCTGTTGGCCCCAGAGGGACACTGGAAATAAGCTAAAATGATAAAAATTTTCCATCTTTCTACTGTGTTGGTGTCGTCAGGAGGCAAAGTTACTGCTTTAATTTTTGGTTGGCACCTCATGATAAATAAGGGGGGTTTTGGGTTCAGTTTGGGCACTCGGCCTCTAAAAGGTTTGCCATCACTGCTCTATGTTATATCAATGTTCATAGCGTGTAATGTGATGTATTGTAACTTTGAATGCTTCTGTATATCATATGCACCATTTTCTTGTGCTATTGTTGTTTTTACTTTGGAAGACCAAATAAAATGTTTTATTAAAAAAAAAAAAAGATAAGCTCAGATTAATTGCCATAAGCAACTAGAACACTTCTGCTCTCTGTTTCTTCTGATAAATCTCCCCAAATGAATTTAAGACAAAAAAAACTTGAAATCCTGCTGTCTTTAAAAGCTGCTGACCAGCGTATCTGGACATATCTGTATATTAGAACCAACTTTTATAAATCAATAGTGCAGATGATAACTGTAACTGACACTTTTTTGTCTTATGCTTTATTAAAGAAATCTGTTTCTGTGTCCTTTTTCCTTTTCCTTTCTTTCTTATTTAGGTAGTTTGTGTAAATCTTCTTTCTGTCCTGTTCTCCAGATGAGAGACAAAGGAACCTGTTAAAGCATTTAATGACTTAAAGGGGTTGTCCACTTTCAGCAAATAATTTGATATTGTTTGTGTAATGAAAAGTTATACAATTTTCCAATATACTTCCTGTAAGAATTCCTCATGGTTTCTAGTTCTCTGCTTGCTTTGCTTCTATAGGAAGCTTCTATTTTTACTTCCAGTGGATAGAAATCTGTCCATGTGATGTGATGGACGTGCAGGTGTACGAGCCGTTATTATTATACATCTCCTATTACTCTCTGTGATAATAACGTTTCATACACGTGCATGTCCATCACATCACATGGGCAGATTCTATCCAATGGAAGTAAATAAAGAGCGTCCTATAGCAGGAAAGCAAGCAGAGATCTAGAAAACCGGGAGGAATTGATACAGAAAGTATATTGAAAAATTGTATAACTTTTCAGTACACAAATAACATCAATTATTTATTTATTATTTATAATAAATCTCCCCTTTTAAATCTACGTCTGTTTTGCATGTGCCTAGGCACAAAAGGACATACAGTTAAGTTCAGCTTCTGGCACATGCTCATCTGTATATCACATCTCACACCCTGCTGCAACACCCGCGATTGGCTAGGTTGTTAGTATGTCCTCAATGATTTAATAAAGATTTTGTATTTAATATGTATATTGTACTGATTGAATTTGTATTGGTCAAACTTTTGGGTATTGATATTTGAATAGCTGGGGGTAATTTTGTATAATTGCCCATACACCCAGCTAAACTTCTTTTGGATATTTATTGACATCAGAGTGTGTGCCGGACGGCTAAGGAAGAGAACACCTGCAGGGGGCGGCGTGTTTTGACTTTATTTATTTTCTTGACATGAGTATAAGCCGAGTTTGAGTCTATCAGCACATTTTTTGTGCTGAAAAACGCTGCTTATACGTGAGTATACACGGTGATATGTAAAGTCTCGGGCAAACGGGGTGACTATGGCAATGTTTTTTGTAGTATAGAGGAGGATTTTTTTATTATATTGGGAAATGCCAATGTATTTTTATGAATATTTATTAATATTTTTTGTGTATGTGTGTGACAGGCTCCAGGGGTAGTGGACCGACTGGACCATCGCGGACAATGATGTAAGCCGACACCTGAGACCGGATTCTAAGTGGCACCCGGTTCTCACCAGAGCCCGCTGCAAAGCAGGTTGGACTTGTTGTGGCATGGTGCCACCAGGTCGTTCCATAGGTGCGACTTTGTCCGCTTGCAGCCAAGGCGAGATACAGAGACGTTGAGCAGAATCATAGTCAGGAACAGGCAGAAGGTCTGGACAGGCAGCACAGGATCAGTCGGGGACATAGCAACAAGTCAAGGCAGGCAGCAAAGGAACGTGACAGAAATGGAACCGGGGTCACAACGGGAAAGCACAATAACAGCAAAGAGCATGGGAACAAGTTTTTTCTACAACACTACGCATTCTAGAAAATGGCCAGCACCAATTAACGATGCGCAGGCCCTTTAAATTTTCTGAAGCCGGCACGTGTGTGCCCTAGGAAACAGGAATGCGTGCTCACGCCCAGAGAGACGGGAACAGGAGCAGGGACAGGTAAAAGGCGCGGCAGTGAGGGGCACGGCTGAGCCTGCAACCCCTGATATGGGTCGCTGGATCACTCGTGACAGTGTGTTTTTACTTTATATATCCCCATGAGGTGATAAAAGACCCCTGGGAGACATTTTCACAGGTTTTTTAATGTTAATTTTTTTTTTTCTTTTACAAGTATTCCCCTTTAACTGGGGCATCTATAAGAACCCCAGTTACAGGGGGAAACAACCCCCTGTGAGGGTTGATGTTGATCAAGGCTGATGTTCATCCGAGCTGGACTGGGTCTGATTGGATCCAGCAGCTCTGATTAACCCCTTTAGACCCAGTGGTCACGTAACCTACGTGTCGATAGAGCTCTCTACACTGCCCTATTTCAATCCAAGAAGGAAGAAGCAGTAAGAAACCCGCTACTGCCCCCACAGCTTGTGCGAGAGCCATAAAAAACTGCAGCAAAGCCTAAAGACGTCACCGCAGACTCAGAACCTGTGCCAGATGACGTCTAAAGTCAGCGGGCGAACAGGGAGGAGTTAAAGCCTGTTAAGTCCTGGTCAGAAAGGAGTTGCCTTACTCCACTGAGGCCAGTGAGACACTGCAGTGTTCATGTGCCCATAACATTAGGCTACAGCGGTTGTGTGGGATACTGATGCAGCCATTTCAACCCACATTTCAGCTCTCTGCTTGTACAGTAATCAGGACAATACCTTTCCACATAGGCTTTGAATAGAAATTCTTGCTGAGGGGATGTCATATTTGTGTACACCAGGGAATATGTGTTAATAATATCGCTCTCCAGTGTTTGTTTCCTATTAGCCCATATGCTCATAAGGATGTCATACCGCTTTACAGCCTGAGGGGGCAATTGAAATGGCATCCTACTCATCCATTATTTATCATATCTATGAGAGCTGTGAAGGACAAGGGTTATGTACTATTAAATTTTACATTATTATATCAGCGCTGCCTCTCATGACCTCAATACAATCTCCTTCTATTACCAGTTCTAACTTCCTAACATCCACTCTGTAACTCTTTAGAAATCTTACCTCAAATATTTCCAGTACACTAACCTACTATATAGTGGTGGGAGGTGGCAACATTTATTTCCGAATTCTTATAAAACTAATTCAATATAATAGGGATTCTTTGTGAAATAATTGCAGTGGTAATAAAAGAAAATATTCTCAAGATTATTTTACAAAAATTACAGGGTCCACATTTAGAGTTTTTGCTGTGGGAGGCAAAATGAGAATCACCTCATGGCAAACTACAGGGGAAGCAGACAGTGGCCCACATTTATCAAAAACAGTGCAAACTACACTAGGTGCAGTTTGCTGTTAAAGTGTGCAGAGGGCGTCTGTACTGCTCCGATAGAGTGCACCAACATTTTTTTAGGGCACCTTTAACATAGGGCATGCAACACAATTCTGTCTGACACTGCATAATAAATGTGGCGCATGGTTTGACTGTTCACCAGAACGCCCCTTTGTTGCAGCCGCAACACTTTATAAGTGAAGCTGTATCAAAGAAGCTTGCACTAAAAACCTGTACAATCATAATATGGTAGAGGACAGCAGATATAAATACCATATCAAGTGGAGGTACCTTGAAAAAATGCTAGAACAAAACACGTGTCGGGGTATACAGTGCATTTGCAGCAACTATGCCAGTTGATGCTGGGTAGGGTAGCTAGTTCTAACTTCTCTAGGAGTTCTCCAAAAGTGGGGAACTTTGTAAATGTAGCTGGAACCACTGCCTGGGAGGGCAAGAGTTAATATATCTATTGTCTCTAACCGATGGTATCCTGTGTTCTTATTGTAAAGCAAGCTGGACTCTGGTGTTGCACGTTCCTTGTGTTTATGCAGATTGAACCTCATCATTAGAGATGATTGTCTCTACTGAGATGCCCAACAAACTCTGCTATGTTTGGTTGTAAATTTAGCTTAAAAACAATGGGGCTCATTTATCAGGGCTTTTACGACCACTAAAGTGGCTTAAATGTTCTGACATAATTTTAAATGCTATCATATCACCAAGGTAGTGTGGAGGGGAGTGATGAGGGTGTGTCCATAGGGGTAGTGAGCGTGGCCAGCAGGTGGGCGGGAATTACTGGCAGGGGCAGTGGCATGACCAGGTTTAGAAATAAAACAATGCACACCAGGACGCGGGATACTTTACGAGGCCGAAGCCCTGAGCCGAATGTGCAGCAAGCCTATCATACGCTGGCTTCTAAATTTCACAAGCCCTATAGCTATAATTTGGATTCTCAGAGATTTATTAAGTAAAACATCACCACATTGTTGGTACAAACTGAAATAAAATATGGAGAAAGTGATGTTTGCCAAATTATTTTTTGAAAGGTGTCAAAAACAAAGACTAAGATACTGTAAATTGCAGTCACCTACTTAGAGCTGAATGTGGCTGTATATATGCCATTTACAAGATGGAGTAATACATACACAGCATGCCAAGCAAGCAGCATGTAATATTGTTTAAAGGTTGTAAAGGGTTAAGGTAAATCTTCCAAAATGCAGTTGTCAGGTTCACAGAGAACACTGGGACTTCTGGTCCTTCATCTGATGCTCCTGGTGGTGCTAGCAGCGTTCTCCGACCTCCTGCGCGTCTACACCCAGACTCCACCTCTCATTCATTACCAGCAGTCTCTGGGGTGCTCTGGGCAGCAGCTGCTAAGAGCTTGTGCAGTTTAGGGGTTGTTTTCTGGACTGCTGGGAGTTGTTGTACCTCTGCATGGTGTCTGAGATTGTGCTTGGTTGTTCTGCACCATGAGGGGTTAATTCCTTGAAGTTGTCCAGCTTCTATCAGGTTCTGGAAGTGGGGTTCTGGCTGCATAAATTGCAGCTTCACTAGTCACCTGTGCCAGTGTTTGAAATCCCTTCATCGCTAGCTCTCTGCTATAGGTTTGACTTGCTCTTGTTTTGTATTGTATATTTGGCTAGGTTTGACGTTGACCTTTTTGCTTACTGATTTTGCTCTTGACGTACCCTCTCGTTGTGACTCCTGCTAGTTTACTACTTTTTTGTGTTTTATATTTGTTAGACTGTTCATGTTGTTCCCTTCCCGCACTTAAGTAGTGTATTCCGAGTCTTCAAGTAGTTGCCCCACAATTTAGCATGGGGGGGCAATAGGAAGGGACAGAGCTTGGGGCGAGCTCAGGGCACACTATCCCCTGTGTTCTGTGTTACCCAACTCTAACACCAGTCCTGTGGATTCAGAGTTAATCTTTTACATTTACATTTTTGAAAATTCTAAAGAGTGAAATATAGCCTGGTAGACTGCTAACACCTGTTTTGTCTCTTATACAAATAAATGTTATATCCAAGAGACATTTGTGTTCTGAAATTACAGATGGACACATTCAATTTCGATTTAGGCTACAATTTATCTGCACAGACATAATTTCAGCTATTGTTCTAACATTTTCTTGCAAGTAGAAGCCAAAAAAATGCTGTAAAAAGGTTTAGTCAAGTGTGAGTTTCTTTGTGATGTTCTTTTACTTTAGAACGACTATAGTTTGCAGAACTGTAGTTGAAGAGATTTCATAACCATGTATACACTGCTCAAAAAAATAAAGTGAACTGTCAGGCTCCAGGGGTAGTGGACCCACTGGATCCACGAGGGCGATGACGTAAGCCGACACCTGTGACCGGAGTCTAAGTGGCACCTGATTTTCACCAGTGGTGCCAACAGGTCGTTCCACAGGTGTGACTTTGTCCGCTGTGGCAGCCAAGGCGAGGTAAAGATATTGGGGGTCATTTACCAAGGGCCCGATTCGCGTTTTCCCGACGAGTTACCCGAATATTTCCGATTTGCGCGGATTGTACCTGAATTGCCCCGGGATTTTGGCGCAGGCGATCGGATTGTGGCGCAGCGGCGCCGGCATGCGCGCGACGGAAATCGGTGGGGCGTGGCTGAGCGAAAACCCAAAGGATTCGGAAAAACCGCCGCATTTAAAAAAAAAATTGTGTCGCGAAAATTTCACTCACCTTCATCCAGGATAGGCCGGTGTATTTCGAGGCATTCCAGCGGACTTAAGCGCAGCAGCGCCACCTGGTGGACGGTGGAAGAACTACCATCATAAATCCCGGCCAGACCCGAATCCAGCGCAGAGAATGCGCCGCTGGATAGCGAATGGGCCGGGTAAGTAAATCTGCCCCATTGTCCTTGGGCTTCCAAAGCAAACCCCTTCCAGTCAACCAAGTAGAGCCGGTTATGTCTCAACATTTTCATGTCCAGGATCTCTTTCACTTCATAGATATCAGTGGAGTCAACCTCAGGAGCAGGAGGAGAGAGTTGCTGGGAGAAGTGGTTCAAGATGACTGGTTTGAGTAATGATACAGGAGTTCGGGATGCGCAAGGTGGGAGGAAGCTTGTTTGTAGCCAGGGATCTTTAGCTGTACATACCTGTAGGACAATCAGACTTTGTCGCTCGGAAAGAAAGTAAAAGGAGGCCTGCATTTCCTGTACGCCTGGAGCTTGGTTCAAGCAGAAGCCTGTAGCAGGGAAAGGCGAGTCTGCTCCCAAATGGACTTCAGACCCTGTAGCACCTCTTCAACTAAGGACACAGTCAGAGGAAGTGGAGGGCATGGGTCCAGACCATGGTTGATGTAGAATGAAGCAGAGCTGTCAGATGAAGAATGCAGGGAGTTATAGGAAAATACCACCCATGACCGCAGAATAAACCAGTCATCCTGACGGCAAGAAACAAAATAGCAGATAGCAGCCCAAAGTCTGGTTCACTCTTTCCACTTGACCATTCGACTGTGGGTGATAAGCGGAAGAAAAGTCCAATTTTACTTGAAGCTGGTTACAAAGGGACCACCAGAACTTAGAAACAAACTGCACCCCAGATCAGAAATGAAGTCAATAAAGCCGGAAGATGTGATGGAAGAACAGACTGGCAAGGCGAGGAAGATACCTGTAAGAGGGACAAATTTAGACATTTTGGAAAACTGGACAGTTACCACCCAGATGACAGTATTTCCAGAGTCCGTGATGAAGTCCATAGCCACGTGCGACCACGGGCGGCAGGGCATCGGCAACGGCAGTAGCAGAACAGCTGGTTTAAGGTGAGATGGCTTATTACGAGCACAGAAAGTGCAGGAACCTTCAAAATACCAAACATCTTTTAACCAGGTCTGGCCACCAATAGAAATGGGAAATGAAGGCCACAGAGCATTGCACTCTAGGGTACCCAGCCACATTAGAGTAATGTCCCCAAGTCAATATCCTCTTTCTAAGTGCAGGTCGGACATAAGTCTTGCCAGGGGGAAGCTGTTGAAGATCCAATGGAGCAGCAACAACCAGTTGTTAAGGTGAAATAATATGCCGAGGAGCCGTTTCTTCCCCAATGACATCAGAGGCATAAGAGAGTGCATCAACCTTGACATTGTTCTCAGCAGGACGAAAGTGAATCAGGAGGTTAAAATGTGAAAAGAAGAGCGACCAGAGGGCTTGCCTAGGGTTGAGGCTTTGAGCAGTCTGGAGATATAGGAGATTCTTATGATCTGTAAATATGCAGACCGGATGGTGAGCTCCCTACAGAAGATAACGCCATTCTTCCAGAGCAAGTTTGATGGCTAGTAATTCTCTATCTCCTTTGGAGTTATTCCTCTCTGTGGAGGAGAAAGCCTTAGAGAAAAGGCTGCAAGTGAGAGTTTGGCCTTTGGGCCCTTTCTGGGTGAGCACCTCCCCTGCTCCTACTGAGGAGGCATCGACCTCCAGTTGAAAAGGCTTCTCTATATCAGGCCACGTGAGAACAGGGGCTGAGGCAAAGGCAGATGTTAATCTTGAGAAGGCTTCTTCAGCCGGGGTATGGAACTGAACTGCATAGTTACCAACAGATGAGTCCCCTTAATATAGATTCAGCAGCAGAGTCTCAGCTGAAGATGCCCGAGCAGGTTCCTCAAAAACGGACCGGAATTCTGCAAGGAATGCTGTGAGAGTAACCGTCCCTGTCCCAGAGGGGAGTAGCCCAAGCTAGGGCCTTCCAGGAGAGGAGGCTGATTATGAATGCCACCTTAGACCGTTCTCTGACAAACTGAGAGGGCATAAGTTCAATGTGCAGGGAGCACTGGGTGATAAAGCCCCTGCACAACTTGGGATCCCCATCATACTTTGACGGCATGGAGAGTCTCAGCCTAGGTTCAGCAGAAGGCAGGCTTACCGGAGTAGCAGGAGATTGACTCTGTTGCTCAGTAGCCATCAGTTGCTGCAACATGGCGGTGACTTGACAAAGCTGTTCTCTCTGCGCGGCAATCTGTTGAAATTGCTGGACCACAACGGTGGTAAGATCTGCCAGTTTAGACAGCGGGACTGTGGCGGGGTCCATGGCTGGATCTTACTTACTGTCAGGCTCCTGGGGTAGTGGACCCACTGGACGACCATGAACAATGACGCAAGCCAACACCTGGGGCCCGAGTCTAAGTGGCAGCCAGTTTTCACCAGAGCCCACCACAAAACTTTAGTTGGACTTTCTGTGGCATGGTACCACCAGGTCATTCCACAGATGCAACTTTGTCCGCGGTGGCAGCCAAGGCGAGATACAGGAACAGAAGGCAGGTTCATGGTCAGAGACAGGCTTGGAGAGCCCGGGTTTTATGCTGGCCAAGGGATGGCCAGCATCAATCAGCAGTGCGCCGGTCTATTAAATCTTCGAGTGCCCGCATGCATGCGCCGGGATGCTGGAGCCGGGACTGGAGAGAGGAGAGGTAAGTGCCACGAGCGTGGCGACGGCAGGCAGCAAGGGGCATGGGTGAGCCTGTGACCCGCGATATTGGTCACGGGAGCACTCATGACAGGAACACTCAAATAACACATCCTAGATTTGAATGAATGAAATATTGTAACTGAATATTTTGTTTTGTATAAAGTTGAATATTGAACAAAATCACAAAAATATCATCAATGGAATCAAACCAATGGAGGCCTGGATTTGAAGTCACCCACAAAATTAAAGTGGAAAAACACACTACAGGCGGATCAAACTTTGATGTAATGTCCGTAAAACAAGACAAAAGTGTTGTGTATGACCTCCCTACAATGCTTTTGCAACCCACACAAGTTGCTCAAGTAGTGCAGCTCATCCAGGATGACACATTAATGTGAGCTGTGGCCAGATGGTTTGCTGTGTCTCAGCGTAGCGCTCAGAGGCTGGAGGCGCATGTGTCTGCACAAATGGTTAGATACTAACTCCATGAGGATGTAATGACGGCCCGACATCAACAGATGGGGGTTGTGTTCACAGCTCAACACTGTGCACAGTGCTAATCTGCCTCTGGCGCACAGTGCTCTTCACAGATGAAAGCAGGTTCACACTGAGCACAATGCTAGACCTCATGTGGCTTGAGTGTGTCTGCAGTTCCTGCAAGTTGAAGGCATTGGAGCTATGGACTGGCCTGCTTGTTCCCCAGACCGGAATCCATTTGAGCCCATCTGGGACATCATGTCTCATTCTATCCACCAAAGTCACGTTGCACCACAGACTGTCCAGGAGTTGGCGGATGCCTTCGTCTAGGTCTGGGAGGAGATCCCTCAGGAGACCATCTGCAACCTCATCAGGAGCATGCTAAGGCATTGTAGAAAGGTCATACAGGCATGTGGAGGCCACACACAATACTGACCCTCATTTTGTCTTGTTTTACGGACATTTCATCAGCCTTAATTTTGTGGATGACTCCAATTCCAAAGAATTCAATGAGAATATTTTATATTTCATTCATTCAGATCTAGCATGTGTTATTTGAGTGTTCCCTTTTTGAGCAATATACAATATACTGTGTACTGTATACAGTATACTGATTATACCATTGGTGGACATGATTAATACTGTTTCTAATTTGGCTGTTTTTATCAAATGATATGAACTAGCATTACAATTGTTTATTTGCAAGCAATTTGCTGGACACACATATTGTTTTCAAAACTTTTCATCTGTTTGGCATAAAGTTAAATTGGCTGTTTGAATTTACACTACGGTATTATATATCATAAATAATACTGATAATATTATCCCTTGGAAGACACAAGTGACACTTTCAAGTTTCTCTTTTATTGTGCGTAAAATGTACAGATGAGACGCTGTGGTTTCACTGTGGTTTAACCCCTGAATGCACTCGGATGTTCCTGAACGTCATGTAGCAGAGGGGGTGAATTTTGCGGGATCACCAGCTGAGCTTTCTTCATATTCACTGGGTGTTAGCTGCACAATGAAGCAAACGCCCGTCGCTTACACCTGCAATTGGTGCTAGCGGCATCAACAAGCTGGTGGTGCGTGGGCGCCGCCATCTTGGCTCGGATCCTTGCTCCCCATGACGTCATCGGGGAGCGGCAATCCGTTGCCATGCCAGCCTTGCCTCACACAAAGGCACAATGCGCAATTGGCACATTGCAATTTATGATGTTCAAAATCCCCATTTACGCCCATACTGTAGTATGACAGTATACGGTAGGATCAATCAGACAACCTAGGGTTAGGGGTCTTAAAAATAGTAAAAAACTATTTAAAAAAAAGTTAAAAAAAAATAAATTTAAAAAAATCACCCCCCTTTCCCTAGAACTGATATAAATATAAATAAACTGTAAAAATCATAAACATGTTATGTATCGCCACTTCCAAAAATGTTCGATCTATCAAAATGTAATAATGTTTTTTCCGGCGTTTAACCCTGTAATGGAAAATAGCGCCCAAAATTAAAAATGCCATTTTGCAAAATATAAGGAATTAAATAAAAAGTGATCAAACGAGCATGCACTCCTCAAAATGGTAGCATTAAAAACGCAATCAAAAAATGAAGTTACAAAAAATGACACCACACACAGATCTGTATAGATTTTTGAAGGTGGGGAGTGAAAATTAAAAACGAAAAAGGGCCTGGTCGTTAAGGGGTTAATATACTCAGCTTTATATCTTAGATATATATGTATGTTCTGGAGGAATCTGCACCGTCCAATCACCAAAATTTTGCACAGCACTTTGCACTTTCCAAAATACACTTATTACCCACCATATACAGGAGCCATTGTCTGCTGCTGCTGCTGTGGCAGTTAGAAGCTGAGCCGTGATTGGTTACTGTTTTGCCACAGCTGTGAGCTTTGATTAGTAACTATAGGCAGAGAGACAGACAGGGAGACTGAGTGACAGAGAGAAAGACAGGGAGAATGGGTTGCAGAGACATAGATAGAGAGAGTGAGTAACAAAGAGACAGACTGAGTGAGTGACAGAGGGAGAGTAAGTGAGTGACAAAGTGACATACAGGGAGAGTGAGTGACAGAGAGACAGACAGGGAGAGAGAGTGAGTGACAGAGACAGTCAGGGAGAGTAAGTGACAGATACACAGACAGGGACAGTGAGTGAGTGAGGGAGAGACAGACAGGGAAGTTAAGTGTGAGAGAGAGACAGCCAGTGAGTGTGAGTAAGAGAGAGACAGACAGGAAGAGTAAGTAACTGTGAGTGAGATACAGCCAGTGAGTGTGAGTGAGTGAGAGACAGACAGGGAGAGTAACTGAGAGACAGACAGGAAGAGTAAGTGAGTGAGAGACAGAGAGACAGGCAGGGAGAGTGAGAGACAGACAGACAGGCAGGGATAGTGAGTGAGTGTTAGAAAGGGAGAGAGAGAGACAGCCAGTGAGTGTGAGTAAGAGACAGACAGGGAGAGTAAATGAGATACAGACAGGAAGAGTAAGTGAGTGAGAGACAGAGAGACAGCCAGTGAGTGTGAGTGAGTGAGAGACAGACCGGGAGAGCAACTGAGAGACAGACATGAAGACTGAGTGAGAGACAGACAGGAAGAGTATGAGAGACAGAGAGACGGGCAGGGAAAGTGAGTGACAAGGGGACATACAAGGAGAGTGAGTGACAGAGAGACAGACAGGGAGAGAGAGTGAGTGACAGAGACAGTCAGGGAGAGTAAGTGACAGAGACACAGACAGGGACAGTAAGTGACAGAGAGACAAGCAGGAAGAGTGAGTGAGGGAGAGACAGACAGGGAAGGTAAGTGAGTGACTGAGAGACAGGCAGGGAGAGTGCGTGAGTGAATGAGAGAGAGACAGCCAGTGAGTGTAAGTAAGAGACAGACAGGGAGAGTAACCTAGAGACAGACAGGAAGAGTAAGTGACTGAGAGACAGAGAGACAGCCAGTGAGTGTGAGTGAGTGAGAGACAGACAGGGAGAGTAACTGAGAGATAGACAGGAATATTAAGTGAGTGAGAGACAGAGAGATAACCAGTAAGTGTGAGTGAGAGACAGACAATAAGAGTAAGTGAGTGAGTGAGAGACAGAGAGACAGGCAGGGAGAGTGAGAGACAGACAGACAGGCAGGGATAGTGAGTGAGTGATAGAAAGGGAGAGATAGATGCACAGATAGAGATAGAATATTTTTTTGTTAACTGATTCTATTTTGTTATAGCTAAGATCAGTTATTTACTATCCTACTATCATGGGCAACAATGGGATCTACAGCCAGTTATATATATATATATATATATATATATATATATATATATATATGTATATATACACTCACCGGCCACTTTATTAGGTACACCATGCTAGTAACGGGTTGGACCCCCTTTTGCCTTCAGAACGGCCTCAATTCTTCGTGGCATCGCTTCAACAAGGTGCTGGAAGCTCCTCAGAGATTTTGGTCCATATTGACATGATGGCATCACACAGTTTCCGCAGATTTGTCGGCTGCACATCCATGATGCGAATCTCCCGTTCCACCACATCCCAAAGATGCTCTATTGGATTGAGATCTGTTGACTGTGGAGGCCATTTGAGTACAGTGAACTCATTGTCATGTTCAAGAAACCAGTCTGAGATGATTCCAGCTTTATGACATGGCGCATTATCCTGCTGAAAGTAGCCATCAGATGTTGGGTACATTGTGGTCATGGACATGGTCAGAAACAATACTCAGGTAGGCTGTGGCGTTGCAACAATGCTCAATTGGCCCAAAGAGTGCCAAGAAAATATTCCCCACACCATGACACCACCACCACCAGCCTGAACCGTTGATACAAGGCAGGATGGATCCATGCTTTCATGTTGTTTACGCCAAATTCTGACACTACCATCCGAATGTCGCAGCAGAAATCGAGACTCATCAGACCAGGCAACGTTTTTCCAATCTTCTACTGTCCAATTTCGATGAGCTTGTGCAAATTGTAGCCTCAGTTTCCTGTTCTTAGCTGAAAGAAGTGGCACCCGGTGTGGTCTTCTGCTGCTGTAGCCCATCTGCCTCAAAGTTTGACGTACTGTGCGTTCAAAGATGCTTTTCTGCCTAACTTGGTTGTAACGGGTGGCGACTTGAGTCACTGTTGCCTTTCTATCAGCTCGAACCAGTCTGCCCATTCTCCTCTGACCTCAACAAGGCATTTCCGCCCACAGAACTGCCGCTCACTGGATGTTTTTTCTTTTTCGGACCATTCTCTGTAAACCCTAGAGATGGTTGTGCGTGAAAATCCCAGTAGATCAGCAGTTTCTGAAATACTCAGACCAGCCCTTCTGGCACCAACAACCATGCCACGTTCAAAGGCACTCAAATCACCTTTCTTCCCCATACTGATGCTCGGTTTGAACTGCAGGAGATTGTCTTGACCATGTGTACACGCCATGTGATTGGCTGATTAGAAATTAAGTGTTAACGAGCAGTTGGACAGGTGTACCTAATAAAGTGGCGGGTGAGTGTATATAATTGTAAGCCATTGAATTATAAAGTGTTAATTTCTAACCAATAACCTCAATTACGTTATTGCTTTTATATGCCAATAAATGGCACGTTCCAAAATCTAATATTCTATGATGTGAGCTGTGATTGGTTGCTATGGGAAACTAGAAATATTCTGACTTTCATAGAGCTTGATAAATCTGCCCCAATATATACTATCTTAATAATTTCCTTATGTTTTTATAGATGTCCTAGAAATATCATTTCTAGATCTTGATGGTTTCTGTTATAGACAGAGCTCTTACTGTTACAAGCCATATGACTGTGTCCCCATTACATGACAATGGACCAGTCTTTGGCCTTTGGAAGTAACCACTGAATGACAGCAAGCAGAGGTCTAGAAAACCATGACAGTATAGTGGGAAATTGAACAACTTTTCATCATACAAACACAACAACATTCATTTGCTGAAACTAGATAATCTCTTTAATTAAAGTTAATCTAAAGTAAATTTGCGCTTGCAGGAAATAAAACTCTCCTTGGTGATGGTAACTGATCGCTTGAGGGTTCAGAATTTACTAACACTTTACTCAGATGGCAGCTGGTATCACTAACAAAATGTCAATGAACAAGAGGTGGAATTCATGTATTTTAGGTATTTATGACGTATCCTAAGGATATGTTAGATGGAAACCCTATATGACTATATGTTACTGCTTTTTGAAAGCACACATTGGGGCACATTTACTTACCCGGTCCAGTCGCGATCCCGCTGCGCATTGTCCGATGAGGATACGGGTCTGCCGGGATTCACTAAGGTCGTGCGCCCAATATCCAGCAGGTGTCGCTGCTGCTCCAAGGTCCGCCGGATTTCACTTTCTTCTTCCTGGTGCATGTGAGTGCTTGATCTTGCGAAACAAATCGTTTTTTAAATTCTGTGGCTTTTTCGAATCCGTCGGGTTTTCCGATGGCCACGCCCCCCATTTCTGTCGCGTGAAAGCTGATGTGCCACAATCCGATTGAGCCCGCCAAAATCCCGAGGCAATTTGGCGCAAAACAGAAATATTCGGGAAACCTGATGAAAGTGCGGCTTTCAGACCCTTAGTAAATGAGCCCCAAAATTATTAAATTCAAAGGGTGCACTCAATAAATTAAATATGGAGTTTGCTCTATATGAATACTAACATTAAAGGGCATGTCCAGGAATAAAAAAAAATGATATATGGCTGGGCGAGGGGGAGGGGTTTGTAAAAATCATAAACCTCTTATACTCACCTCCTCGTTCACTCATCACTGCTGGGTCTTGGTTTGTACCCAGAGGCTGGCATTGCTGTCCCGACTACAGTCACCTGCCTCTTACACCATTAGTTTCAGGATGTAGAAGATGGGCGGCTGTGGTCAGGACGGCGTAGCTAATCTCTGTATACAAATAGGCACTCTTAGTGATGGGTGGCAGAAGTGAGTATTTCCAGGGACATTTTTTAATGCAATGTAATCATAAAGGATACAAAACATCTGGAAATGAAACGTGTGGCTTAAAATGACAAATCCTTCAGTGACCTCTAGTGGTGATAAAATAGAATACCTTACTTATACAGCAACCATTCAAAATATGTCAATGACTGAACATTGAATGCATCTGATGCTTTTCTGAAAATTTTACACAAATCTAAGTATATATAGAAAGTATTGCCAGTATTTAGCCTGAGGCTAAAATGATCAGCGGCAAAGGTGTCTGTAATTAAGCTATATTGTTAATGCTGGTTCTTATGACAACCCAACATTTTCAAAATCCAATTGTCACAGATACCCAAAAAATTTGGGCTGGAGTTACAATTATAAAATATACAGTTCCAACCTACATATAAATTCAACTTAAGAACAAACCTACAGAACCTATCTTGTACATAACCTGGGAGTGCCTGTAAGTCGTTGCAAGAGTTCATGCCTTTTAGAGTTCTTGTTTCCAATGTTAGTATCCAGTATGCTTCTCACACCAGCCTCCAGCTCTTCTGAGCTTGAATACTTTCTCAATTGGTATGACTTGACTTGCATCATGCTGAGGTAGGAATTGTTTGGTTGCACATTGAAGTCATCACTCCTGATATGTGTTCGGCTATACAATTTTTCAATTTCCTTATACAGTAGTGCAAACCACATATTAGGGCTTATTTACTAAGGGTACACGGCCGCACTTTCGTCAGATATTCAGTCATTTTCAGGTTTTGGGCAGCTATGACAGGTATTTAACAGGGGATTGTGTCTCACGCGTCGGGTTGTGGCACAGCTTTGCTGGCTTTCATGCGACAGAAATTGGGGGGCGGGCAGTCGGATGATCCAACTGATTCGGACTGAGCGCAGGATTTAACTTTCAAATTGTGTCGCAAGATCAAGCACTTACATGCACTGGGAAGAAGAAGGTGAACTCTGGCAGACCTGAGCGGGGAAGCGACACATGCAGGATATCGGGTTATCGTCGGGCAATGCACTTTCGGTGAACTGCTCCGGATGGTTAAGTAAATGTGACACAAAGGGGCTCATTTACTTACCCGGTCCAGTCGCAATCCAGCGGCACATTCTCCGATGAGTATTCGGGTTCTGCCAGGATTCACTAAGGTCGTGCGCCCGATATCCACCAGGTGTCGCTGATGCGCCGAGGTCCGCTGGAGTTCACCTTCTTCTTCTCGGTGCATGTAAGTGCTTGATCTTGCGACACTTTTCGTTTTTTAAATTCCGCTGTTTTTCCAAATCCGTCGGGTTGTCAGATGGTAACGCCCCCCAATTTCTGACGCGTAAAAGCCGGCGCTGATGCGCCAAAATCGGATCACGTCCGCCAAAATCCCGGCGGAATTCGGGAAACGAGGAGAAAGTGCGGAGTCCGGACCCTTAGTAAATGAGCCCCAATGTATCGGGCATTGTGTGCAATTTTTAGTGTATATTACATGGTGGGAATTGCAATTAATGACATTTTTTATCTTGTATGTTTTGGATGTAATTTTAGATGTATGGGTTTTGGTCTGGAATACATGTTTGCATTTGTTACATCTTGGGCCATTCCATTTGTAGCTACCGTTCAAGGATGACCAGTCAGACTCGGAGTAATTTTCTCTAAACTGGTTAGGAGCTAACACATTGCCCAAGGTTTTAGATCTTTTAGGAACATATCTACATCCTCTTTTCAGGATACGGGCCAGCGTTTTATCCTGATATAAAATGGGTAAGTTTCATTATATTATAAGTAGTCATAAATGTAACAGGAGGGTTATCGTTGGGCATATCTTGTTTATTTTTTCGTTTATTGGAGTCCCGATATAAGAGATCTTCTCTATTTTGTTTGGAAAAAGTATACTTTATTTTTCGTAGGGTATTTTTAATACAGCCCCTATTGTGCAAAGTTTCTTCCTCTGCGTGACTGTATTTGAGCATATCCTCTAAGGAAGAAAGCAAAGAAACTGCATGACATAATGGCCCACATTTGCCATGTGCAGTTTGCCTGTGTAGTGTACATGTTCCCTAATAAGTGAATGTAATTGGTAAATTGTCCTACATGGCAAGAGCTATTGCCTTTTGAAAAAAAATAATAAACATATCAGATGGTTGTTTTGACATAACAAAGCCAGATGTATTACACAATATTTTCCATAGAAATTGTATCATTTCACTATGTGAATGGCAGTATTCTGCAGACAGCTAAACCCTATCTTATATAAAACAGACAGTTTTATTTCTGAGAATTTGTATTCAGAAATGGTCAGTAGCAATTTTAGGTTTCCAATTAGTCAGTCAGTGTAACAAATGTGAGCTGTACCTTATCTGTTGCATTTTTACAATGAACCTGATTTCATAGCATTGCGCAGCCAACAATGTTTTGTTCAACAGATTTGTCACAATACAAGGCAATCAACCGTGATGGTAGAGAAGCTGAGAATTTGGCTGGAAAACTCTGTAACTAACATTTAAACAATGCCGACTTTTTAACTCATTAATCTTTAGAGGTTTTGCTGACATTTTACCAATCTGCAAAGCACATTGTGCTATCAGTGCAAAGGAAAGTGGATTGAGTATAAATATCTGGACAAGCACTGCAGATATATACTTAGACACTGCTTAAAGGGGAGTTCAAGGATTATTTTTCTGAATTTCTTATCCTTATATACTATTAAATTGGTAGGGGTCAGACACTCAGCGTTGGCACTGATTAGCTGCTGGAATAGACTAAAACCATACCTCTTTAGCTATTGTGTAAGGCAGCTCCCTTGACATCAAGTATGACCTTCAGGAAGCGTAATGACATGATGCGGGATTAAAACCAAACCAGTATATCTATTCCAGAAGGAACAGACTCCCAACTGTAGACTGCACTGTTTGCACCTGGTTGGGTCTCTTCAGTACAGCGCAGGGAACTGGTTTGGCAGAGTAAGAAAAAGAAAAGGAAACCCAACGAAAATGCACTCCGCTGACCCTTAGTAAATGAGCCCCATTGGTACTGCACAGAACTAGATGAATTATAATGTGGTTATAAGGGTACAAGGTGTATATACACTTGCATCTGACTTCTGACATTGTACTAACACACTGACAAATAGAAAGAGAGAGATGAGACAGATGAGAGATGCATGAGATACATATTACACAGAGGCTGACAGACTTTTACACTGCTACACTGTGAGCTCTGCTACATCTCACAGATATGTGCCTGCGTCCCTCTTCCCCCTGGATTGCTTATCTCCTTGTAGTTTGTAGTTTGTAGCTTCTCTGTCCTCACAAGTCAGTGTGAGCTCCGTGCAGGGGGCGTGGCTAGAGGCTCAAAGCAGAAAGACACATAAACTCAGCAAGCACGGCTTCACACAGAAATCCAAGATCGCGGCCACCGGACCCTAAGTCAGAAGTTACAGGGTCGTGTCTAGGGCTGACTGATAGGGACAGGTTGGACTTATATCTGTGAAATGCTGTATTTTTGTTAATAACAGTGAATTAGAATGTGATATTTTGTTATCCTGAGAATAAGAAACTTGTCTTTGTGGGAATATCCCTTTAACTTATTAGTGCCCAATATATGCCCATAAATTGCTGTAAGGGCAAATGTAGGACCTGCAAAAGAGAAATACCGCTAGTTCATATTACCCATCAATGTTATTTAGCTGTAAAAAAGAATCTAGGCCCTTCTTGAAACTCTCTGCTGTCTCTACTGTGACCTGTCCCAGTGTACACTGTACGTACGCCTGGTTACCATGGGTCTCATCACTACTATATTACAGATTCCAGGACCTCATATCACTACCAATTGAAATCTCCAAGTACCCATCCTGCCCAGCCAGCAGACACTGATTATTTTTGGGTCAAAGTAAACATTTACAACACCCTGTCTAGCCAGTGTAATATTTTTATTATATACCAATACCTCTGGTCTATATGGAGCAGCGCGTTCAAGAACAACCTGTTGTTTTTCTAAAAAAACCGATTTCACATTCAGTCTTGTCTATGGTTTGATTTTACCTGGATCAGGGGCGGACTGGGAAATTAAAGAGGCCCTGGAAAAAATTCTAAGAGTGGCCCTATTTTGTGGGTGGAATCAAATGAAGTAGGTGGGGTCATGTGATATGGGTGGAATTTGCAAAATGCTACTTAGAGTCACATTGTTGGTAGATTGACTTAACTCAAACAATGTTTTGCTAGTAAGCAGGGCAAATCTTTATAGCTTTTCTTTCTTGTAGCACAGGAAGCGGCTTCAGCAGTATATTCTCCTACAAGCGATCATGGGTATCTAAGGATGCTTTGCTGGTAAGATCGCTCAATCGCCCTTGGATACCCACGATTGTGCATGGCATCGGCTTGCTGGAGGATGCAGTGCTGAAACCACTGCCTGCACTAAAAGAAAAAAATGCTAAAAAGCTTTGAGTAACTAAGGACAAGCATCCTTGGTTACCTGTGCTGTTGTATGGCAGCGGCTTAATGGAGGGCAGAGCGCTGAAGCCGCTGCCTTTGTTAGTAAGAGAAACATTGTGGGCTTGTCATCACAAGCATCCTTGTGCCCTTTCATGTACAAGAATCTAACTACTACAATAACACCCCCATGTACAGGAATATATCTCCTATAATACTACCCCCTATGCACAAGAATATAACGACTATAATACTGCCCCCATGTACAAAAATATAACTACTATAATACTGCCTCCTATGTACACGAATATAACTACTATAATACTGCTCCCTATGTACAAAAATATAACTCTTGTAATACTGCCCGCTATGTACAAGAATATAACTACTATAATACTTCCCACTATATACAAGAATAAAACTACTATAATACTGCCCTCTGTGTGCAGGAATATAACTACTATAATACTGCCCCCTATGTACAAGAATATGACTACTATAATACTACCCCCTATGTACAAGAATATGACTACTATAATACTACCCCCTATGTACAAGAATATAACTACTATAATACTGCCCCCTATGTACAAGAATATAACTACTATAATACTGCCCCCTATGTACAAGAATATGACTACTATAATACTGCCCCCTATGTACAAGAATACAACTACTATAATATTGCCCACTATGTACAAGAATATTACTAAAATACTGCCCCCTATGTACAAGAATATAACTACTATAATACTGCCCACTATATACAAGAATAAAAATACTATAATACTGCCCTCTGTGTGCAAGAATATAACTACTATAATACTGCCCTCTATGTACAAGAATATAACTACTATAATACTGCCCCCTATGTACAAGAATATAACTACTATAATACTGCCCCCTATGTACAAGAATATGACTACTATAATACTACCCCCTATGTACAAGAATATAACTACTATAATACTGCCCCCTATGTACAAGAATGTAACTACTATAATACTGCCCCCTTATGTATATGAATATAACTACTATAATACTGCCCCCTATTTACAAGAATATAACTACTATTATACTGCCCCCTATGTACAAGAATGTAACTACTATAATACTGCCCCCTTATGTACATGAATATAACTACAATAATACTGCCCCCAGTACAAGATATTTCCATGGAAAATATTACACAGTAATATCTACAGTACGCAATGTACTTGAAGCTGAAAAAAAAATCATACTTGCACAGACTTGCATAACACGTTTACGCGAAGCACCAAGGTTTTGGAAATATTGTGAAATATTCTCCTGCACCAATCGGCCCTAGATGACTCAGTCGGGTTGGCCCACCGGGATTTTCCCCAGTGGAGTTAATAGCCAGTCCGCCCCTGACCCGGAACAACTTTCCACCATATTTTTTGTATGGACCATTTATATATTTATATAAATTAATCATGTCCCCTCGTAGTCGTCTCTGTTCCAGACTAAATAAATCTAGTTGTTTTAATCTTTACTCATAACTAAGATCCTCCATACCCTTTATCATTTTTGTGGCTCTTCGTTGAACCCTCTACAGCTCCAGAGCAGCATTTTCATGGACTGGTTCCTAGAATTGGGCGGCATATTCCAGGGGAGGCCAAACCAATGCCTTGTACAGTGGTAATATTACATCGATATCCCGAGAGTCCAGACCACTTCTGATACATGACAAGATGCTACTGGCTTTAGAGGCAGCTGATTGACATTGCATGCTGTTATTCAATTTATGATCTACTAGTACACCCATCTCCTTCTCAACAAGGGACTTCCCAGATTTACTCCCCCAAGGACATATGTTGCATGTGGATTATTAGCCCCCAAGTGCATAACCTTACATTTATCCCCATTGAACCTCATTTGTCAAGTGGATGACCAAACACTCAGTTTGTCTAAGTCCCCCTGCAGCCTATGAACATCCTCCATAGACTGTATAACACTACACAGTTTGGTGTGCTCACCCGTGCCCTGCTATCCCCGCCAGTGCGTCGCACGCGCAACTCACAGGTCCCGCCTCCTGCTCCATCCCCTTCGGTTGTGCGCACGCGTTGCCAGTTCCTAGAGCGCGCCACTAATTGGCGCTGCCCATTTTCAGGTAATCTATTTAACCCTGCCTCTTCCTGCAAACCCTGCCAGATCTTTGTGCCTATGCCTTAGAGAAAGCTCTTCAGTGATATTCCTGTGTCTTCTGCGTTCCTGTGTATCCTGAGTTCCTGCTCCCATGTGGTCCTGCTACTGAGTTCCGTTGCCCTGCGTTCCTGTGTCCCGTGTGCCTTCGTTCCCGTTCCCATCTGCCTGGACCTTCCGTTGCTGACCTCGGATTGAACTTCACATTGCATCTCTGCCGCCTTCCCTGATCGTGTGCCTGGACCTGACCACGAGACTGTCTTCTGCTAAGGTACCTCAACCTCAGCTGCCACCATGGGCTAGTCTAAGCTGTGGAACGACCTGGTGGTACCCTCCCGCAATAAGTCCATCCCGCTTTGCGGCGGGCTCTGGTGAAGACCAAGTGCCACTTAGACTCTGGTTCCAGGTGTCGGCTAGTACCACCTCCCGCAATGGCTCAGAGGATCCACTGATCTTGACAGGTGCTATTAATTCCTACCTCTATATCATAAATAAATAAATTAAATAGAAGTGGGCCAAGCACAGAACCCTGGGGTGACCACAACTCTCTGGATATGATCCTTCAGCCATTTTTCAATCCAATTCCAAATTTACCCATCGGGCATGTATTAGCGACAGTTTCAAATGCCTTTGCAAAGTCCAAGAACACAATATCCACAGCAGCTCTTCCATCCAGGCATCTGCTCACCTCTTCATAGAAGCAAATCAGGTTAGTCTGACAACTTCTATCCTTAGTAATTCCATGCTGGCTGTCACTTATTATACTATTTGATGTCACATACTCCTGTATCTAGTCTTTTGATAACCCTTCCAATATTTTCCCCACAATTGAAGTTAAGCTTACAGGCCTGTAATTGCCTGGCACCACATTCGCCTTACGCCGGTCTCTTGGCACTGTACCAGTTATTAGGGAATATGTGAAGATTTTAGACATCCGCAAAGCATTGACAGAACTGAGTTCTTTAAGAACCCATCTGTGCAACCCATCTGGTCCAGGAGCGTCTATTTTATTGAGTTTACAGTACAGTATATTCAGTCTAGTATATTATAACCCACACTGGCACCACCCACTCCAGATGTTCTTTCTTCTATTGTATAAACAGAACTAAAAACCCATTTAGTATCTCTCAAAATGTTACATTTTTCTACATTTTATTGCAGCATATGATGGATCCACATTAAGTCAAAAATCATATGTAATCTGCCTAATTTGGTGATTTACTCTGGTTGGTGAGCAAAATCAGAAGTAGAAACTACATCCTGAGATGGGTTTATCATGCTGATCTTTTTTTTGCATTTTTATACATTTTTTATTGTCTTTACAAACATACAAAGAAAAAACAAACAAGAAAGCAAGTCGTCAACTTCTTATAACATTTTAAATTTACAAATATTACAACTTGCTGAGGTAAATGAATTTACTATTTTTCAAATAAACCTTTTCACTGACCCACATGTTATGCCCAACTCATGCCAGGGTGTAGCGTTGAGAAGACCTTAACCACCAAGAGCTGGCTCCGATTTCAGGCCTTAACTCTTTAAATGCCACTGGCAAAGTCGCAGCAGCATTTAAATCCCTGTGGCCATGAATGGCAGCACTAGCATGTTAGTGCCGGTGCATGGCCGACTGCAGTGTTTTGTGCAACAGCTCTTTCGTCACAGAGAAGATGACCCCTGGGTAAAAAAAGTTGGCTGTGCATGAATAACGTGCGCTAGAAATCCTGAATCGCACCTAACACTATACTGGAAATGTGCCCTATTAATTAATTTCCCCCGTAGTTGGGAATTTTGCAATGGTAAACTGTTGAGATAAGAGGGAATACTTGATAGGACATTTTACGCTGTACCTGAGGGGCTAGTAATATAATGGGGTAAAATCTGATGACAGGTTCCCTTTCAGAGCAAGTCCAGTACTAAACCTGAGGTTAGTAGTAATGACTCTTATCAGTTACATCTACCTTATGGACTGAGATTGGCTTTCTCATATTTTTGAACGTGTTTTTGAGAAATGCCTTTCTGTCAGAGAAAATACATGAGTTTTCATTTGATAAATATATGATTTCTAGCAGTTGCAGGGCAAGTCATGATTGAGTACATGTACATGTGCATCATTAGTATTATTTTTCCAATGGAAATTAATTTGGTTTTGACTATATGATCTACGTGATCATCCTTTTACATGACTTCAATTCTTTTACTGTATTCCTCCAGGCTTATTTTAATAAATTGCTTTAAGTTTTGTTCCCTTTACTGGCAGTAAACACACTGCGTAGCATAATTGTTTATTGTTTAACTTTATTTGATCCTTGAGGCTTTTTTAAGTTCAGGTTATTTATTGTGCTGTATGAGATATATATATATATGTACACATAGAAATACATGCTGCCCTTTATTATTATTATTATTATTTCTAGCTTGCCTTTGATTATGTGTACGCTTTTGTATATTAAAGCGCTTTTATTTATCTGAATATGATTGCAACATTTACAGGTTTGTACTACTAAAACCCAAAAAGTATGTTGTTACTAGAGGGGCTGAAAGAAAGTACCAGTCTCATAGTACAGAAACAAAACGGCATAACATTTAGCAGTTTTGGCTATTAGCAGTATACTGTAGCTAAGTATAAAGGCAGTCCCCAGATTGCGTACAAGATAGGTTCTGCAGATTTGCTCTTAAGTCGAAATTGTATGTTAAGCGGAACTATATATTTTATAATTGTAACCCCAGGCAAAAAAATTGGGATTTTAAAACTTTTGGGTTGTCATAAGAACCAGGAGTGACAATAAATCTTAATTACAGACACCTGTGATAACTGTTATAGCTGATAATTGTAGCCTGGGACTAAAGTACAGTAAACTTTGTTTGTAACTATGGGTCATCGGGTAAGTCGGGTGTTCCGCCTGTATACATCATTCCACTACACCACAACACATGCAATATGGAGTTGAGGTGAAATAAGGTGTTTTGCACAGTGACCTCTGTAAAATAAAAATAAAAATAATGCATGGAATATTAAGGGGTGCAACTAGGAAATACTTTTTTTTTACAGAAAAAACAAGCCCTCATACAGCTCTGTAAATAAAAAATAAAATGTTATGGCTATAGGAAAGTAGAAAAAAAGCACATTTTGTTAAGAGGATTAAAGAGGAAGAGCAATTATGCAACCTTCATTCTAAGATCTAGAGATCCAGACTATGGTCCCATAACACACTCCAGGCTTGATTTCTGCTTTTCCTGTATCATCCCATGACCAAAGCATAGCATGGGATGTCATAAGTGATGTGGTTGTTTCGAGTGGGGGGAGGTGCTCATCTGTATGTGGTGTTGGCTAACGCCAGTACAGTATGGATTTACTCTAGCAAAATCATCAATATACATTCAAATATATGAACTGTGGAATTTGGTTTGCTAAAAGAAGCATTGTTCCAGGTAACTTATGCGGTTTATAAGCTATTTATGTATTCCTATTATATATACATAATATGACTCATTATATGTCCTGGCCTGACCATCACCCCATCCTATTCCATAATTCTAAGGGTTTGTCAGGGCAGAGAAAAAGAAGCAGGCCCTAAAGTAAGCCAAACCCCTGTACCTGCCCAAGGCCAAAAACAAAGCAAGGGCCAGAATACACAGATAAGCAAAATAGAGACAGTGGTACTACAAGTAGCAAGAGATCTGTATGATGACCCACTGAGTGAGGCAAGGAACAGGTATATGTGGATTTCCTAGACCAAGCAGCACGGGTATGGTTTACAAGATCAGAACGTTGAACCAAGAACCCTTTATGAGCGTTCTGATAATGTCAATATGTATTTGCTCTCACAGAATTGATTCTTCTTGGATCACTTTTGAAAATTGGTAAGATTTTTGATATATTTTTCCATTCAGCCAAAAGAGCATTTCTGAAGCCAGGCAATGATGTTGCCCAAAAAATTTAGCTCACAACAGTGGCGTAACTAGGAGAGTCAGGGCCCCATAGCAGATTTCTGCATGGGGCCCCTCTCCCCCTTAAAAAATATTCATACATACACAAACGTTTATACAATCACACACATTTATACTCTTAAATACACACACACAACATTCTATACTCACTTTTATATACTCGTACACACATACATACATACATTTACACTCATATGCACACATTAATGTACTCATATATGCATTTATACACTAATACATGCAGTATATACAAATTCATACTGTATATACATACAGCATATATGCATCAAAGTTGCATACAAACTGTTCATATATATATATATATACATATAGCATACATACATCATATTCTTTTACATACGGTATACACCCACTGTGTATACACATACATACAGTATAAAAACATGCTACACACATACTGAATCTATATACAGCATATACACACATTTTCTGTCTTCTTTAACATCGCGTTGGGCGCCGCCATTGTTCTTCTCCCGCGCGGCGCCTAGTATGACGTCAGCAGCGGCGCGTCATACTAGGCACCGCACGGGAGAGAACAGTTGCGGCGCCCAACGCGATGTTAAAGAAGACCGAAGACGGCGTGGAAGCAAGAAGAGGAGCCGGGAAACCAGAAGAGGAGCAGCGATGACATTGGGGGAGCAGCGCTGCGCATCGGGGCCACCGGAGGGTGAGTAAATAAGTTTTTTTTTTTAAATTCTGGGCTGACTGTATACTACTGAGGGCAGTGCTGTATACTACTGGGGGCAGTGCTGTATACTACTTGGGGCAGTGCTGTATACTACTGGCGGCACGCTGTATACTACTGGGGGCACGCTGTATACTACTGGGGGGCAGGCTGGGGTGGCTGTATACTACTGGGGGCATGCTATATACTACTGGGGGGCAGGCTGGGGTGGCTGTATACTACTGGGGGCTGGCTGGGGTGGCTGTATACTACTGGGGACAGGCTGGGGTGGCTGTATACTACTGGGGGCAGGCTGGGGTGGCTGTATACTACTGGGGGCAGGCTGGGGTGGCTGTATACTACTGGGGGCAGGCTGGGGTGGCTGTATACTACTGGGGGCAGGCTGGGGTGGCTGTATACTACTGGGGGCAGGCTGGGGTGGCTGTACACTACTGGGGGCAGGCTGGGGTGGCTGTATACTACTGGGGGCAGGCTGTATACTACTGGGGGCAGGCTGTATACTACTGGGGGCAAGCTGTATATTATAGGGGGCTGGCTGGCAATGTATTTGGCTGGGTCTGTGACCAATGCATTTCCCACCCTCGGCTTATACTCGAGTCAATAGGTTTTCCCAGTTTTTGGTGGTAAAATTAGGGGTCTCGGCTTATACTCGGGTCGGCTTATACTCGTGTATATACGGTATATATATATATATATATATATATACACCATATGCATATAGATATATATTTATATGCATGTGTCTACATACAGCATATAACCACACATACAGTGTATATACAGCATATACACATATACAGAGTATATACAGTGTTTACACACATTTGCATATACATGCAGTATATGCACACTTACATATGGTATATACAGCATATACACACATACATATGGTATATACAGCATATACACACATATAGCATATACACACATACATACAGTATATACTGTACAGCATATACACACATACATATGGTATATACTGTACAGCATATACACACATACATATGGTATATACAGCATATACACACATACATATGGTATATACAGCATATACACACATATAGCATATACACACATACATACAGTATATACTGTACAGCATATACACACATACATGCAGTATATACTGTACAGCATATACACACATATGGTATATACAGCATACACACACATACATATGGTATATACAGCATATACACACATATAGCATATACACACATACATACAGTATATACTGTACAGCATATACACACATACATGCAGCATATGCTATGCAGCACAGACACACATACATCATATACTGTACAGCACATACACACATACATACAGTATATACTGTACAGAATATATACACATACATACAGTATATACTGTACACCATATACACACATACATACAGTATATACTGTACAGCATATACACACATACATACAGCACATACACACATACATACAACATATACTGTACAGCACATACACACATACATACAGTATATACTGTACAGCATATACACACATACATACAGCACATACACACATACATACAGTATATACTGTACAGCACATACACACAGACATACAGTATATACTGTACAGCATATACACACATACATACAGCACATACATACAGTATATATTGTACAGCATATACACACATACATACAGCACATACACACATACATACAGTATATACTGTATAACACATACATACGGCATATACTGTACAGCACATACACACATACATACAGTATATACTGTATAACACATACATACAGCATATACTGTACAGCACATACACACATACATACAGTATATACTGTATAACACATACATACATACAGCATACATACATATAACTATACATACATATATAGGGACTTACACGTCTTGCAGACCGGCTGCTGTGGGAGGCTGTTTCTTCGGGAGGGTAAGTGGCCTATGTGCCCGGGAACACACAGAGGTAGTAGGTCGACCACGCGACCGTGGATGGGGTAAGCCTGCTGGACGGCCGCGGATGGGTGGGGGGGGGACGCGGATGGGGGGCTGTGCGGCCGTGGATTGGGGCGGGGTGGGGCGGATTCGGCTTCATGCCCACGTGCAGACTGAGCCATGGATGAACTAGGCCGGGCAGGCGGAGTCGGCAGCCGCGGACGGAGTGGAATGGCTGGGCAGATAGAGTAGGCGGGCTGCGGACGGAGTGGGATGGCCGGGCAGATGGAGTAGGCGGGCCACGGACAGAGTGGGATGAGTGGGACTGCCGCAGAAGGACTAGACCGGCTGAGTGGGGACTGACGGAGTGAGCCAGGTGGGCGGACACAGACAGAGGGACGGCACAGGGGCCCGTATTTCGGTCCCATCGCCCCAGTATGCATTTGTAAGTTTTGTATCTGCTGTTCATCCGGGCCCCTGTGCCGCCCCGGGCCCGTAGCAACCACTGGCTCACAAGCAACCAAAGTTAAATAGCCTTAAGTTTGTTCGAAGGGTCAAACACCCAACCCCTCAACACCCCAGTTTTCATCGCCTTACAGATGTTGCGCCCACACCAGTGGCTAAGATGTCCGCCTCTGACAAGCCTATCTGCAGCTACCTCAGAGTTCCTGCTCACCTGTCTACTACACTGTGTCACGGGTGCACCTTTGACCCTTGTCTCGGGTTGCAGGCGCACCTGTGTGGGCCGCTGCACTCACCACGCTACTAACCTCACCGGGATCCAGCAGCATATCCTGCGACTCCTTGCGCGCGTTCCCGCCGCCAAGGGAGCTTGCGTGCCGGCTCTGTTAGATTTAAAGGGACAGATAATTGGCGGTGGCCAGCTGCCCTTCCTGATGAATTCCCAGCCCCTTCCTGTGTTCCCTGCCAGATCTTTGTGCCTCACAACCTTAGAAAAAGTTTTATTCCCATGTCCTTTGGGTTTATAGTGATTTCCCGTTGTGTCCTTGATTCCATTCCTGGCTACACTCCTCTGCTGCCTGCCTTAACCTGTTGGTACCAAGTCCAACCCGCTTTGCAGAGGGCTCTGGTGAGAACCGGGTGCCACTTAGGCTCCAGTCCCAGGTGTCGGCTTATGTCATCATCCGCAGTGGTCCCGTGGGTCCACTACCCCTGGAGCCTGACATACTGATTCTGCCAGGTACCAGGCAACATGAAGAACTGGCCTCTCATCACTGTGCTGCAAACTTTCTGGACCTTCTTTTCTTAGGCTGGTGACCTTAGTCTCTGACTCATGGCGCCCGCTGCACCACATCTGCCTGCTCGGCCCCACTGCAGATCAGTGCTAGCCACCATCTGTTCCATTACAGAACTCTTACTCAGCTACAGCAACTGATAACCCCAGCATACTCACAAGCATCCTCCAGTTCCATGGGACTGGCTGTCTCCTGTGAGTTTACACAGACCATGAGCCTCCATAAACATGCCATCCTCACCAGGGGGAAATGTTTGGTATACCCAGACAGAAGGCAGGACAGGAGGTAGCCTGAGAGCTCTCCGTGAGTATGGGGCTGGAAGCCACTTAATCATCAAACCCACTCCACTAAGCCCACTGTCCCCTGAGGGGACTATGACAAGCCCTATGTTTACAACAACCGACGCCTCACTGCCTTCTTCAGTATCATCTGTATCCTTTCTGGCCTCAGTGAGGGAGACCCCTACAGCCTCCTCATCTACCTCTCCTTATATGCTGAAAGAGAGAATGCCTGCCATATCTGACATCTGCAATCTGTGTGCCTCCCTGTCTACTGAAGTTAATATATCTAATTAAGCTGCCCAAATACGACTGAATATAGGTAGGAATTTGCTAAACTACACTCTGAACAAACACTGGATTTGTACCCAATTTGTTAAAATGCATCAGTCAGCTTAAAGGGTTTGCCAAATTAAAAATGACCAATGGTGTACTGGCTTCTGTACACTACTGGAAACCCTCCATTTAATTTTCCTATGTCCTATTGCCATTCCCGCTGTTACTCTGCATTGTTTACAAGCCTGGCATCGGTTCTGTCCCTTTCTAACACCTCAATATAACCAACCCAATCTGCATTGTGCTATATCAGTATGCTTGGCAAGTCCATCTCCCCTCACACAGTATTGGACCTCTCAGACATTGGGGCTTATTTACTAATGGTCGAGGATCGGAATTTCTTCAGACTATTCTGCGTTTTTTATAGCTTTGACAGATATTTAACAGGTGCAGGGATTGTGTCGCATCCGATCCGTTTTTGGCGCAGCTGCACTGACTTTCATGTGTCAGAAATCGGGGCGTGCCATCGGACGATCCGACTGATTCGGACTGAGTGTGGGATTTAAGATTCAAATTGTGTCGCAAGACAATGCACTTACATACACGTCGGACCTAGTCGGACAATGCACTTTCTGTGAACTCTGTGGACCGGGTAAGTAAATGTGCCCCATTGTGTCATTTCTCCCTGTTCACCCTGTTCTCCATACTCACCTCTCTACCACATACCTGATCACTCCTGGGCTCACTTTCTCTTCTGTTCCCTTGTCCTTCCTCCCTCTTGCATACTCCTGCTCAGTCTTTCAGTTTGCTTCTAGCATTGCCCACACACAGCTCCGCTATGTCATTTTTAAAGATGAGCACCCCACCCCAAACAGACAAATCGCGAGTGACATCCCTCACTCCTTTCCTGCTTGAATTCTGATTGAGACAGAACTTGGGATGTCAAAGGCAAATAAAACAAAATCCTACCAAAACGCTCCTAAATCTAGTTTGAAGAAGAATGAAAGCTGTGAGGGCTATTCCATGCTTACATTCATAATTTTGGAATAGGATGGAGTGATGGTCAGGTCCAGACATCCTTTTGGTCATTTAGTGTAAAATAGGACTACATATATTGCTGATAAACAGAATTGCTGCATCCTTTAACAAACCACTTGGCATGAGCACTCACTTGATAGATCTATCACATTAAAATACATAAAAATAGTGAAATGTCCCTGGCATTGCAGGTTTCGATTTTACAGGTATCATTATGTTACTGGCTTTGGCAAAATCAAAGCTACATTTTAAAATTCAATTTATGAATACATTTTGATGGTGTTGCAAGAGTAAAATAATATTTTATGAATGCACAATTTTAACACAACCGTACACCACTCATTGTTTGCAGCTTTCTGAAATGGTTTGGATAATGATGTCACTATAAACCATCTAAACCGTAACAAATGGACACAGAAATACATCAAGTACATATGTGAACTCAGTTAATTTTGTCTAGATCCTGGGAAAAAAACTATCCCAAAAATTCTGAACTTCATACAGTCGATAATATTTCACTGGCAGAATCTTTTCCCTTCTTCTCGTCTCTTTGGTCAATGTCAATAACATGGATGGTTCCTGTCTTAAGGATTAAGTCATCATTATCATCATGGCTTCTTATGTCATCCACCTCGAGGTATTTCCCTTTTGTCTTCTGTTTAGCTTTCTGAAGAGCTTCCCTCAAATGTTGCTTGAATTCTGTATCAGGACAGTATATATAATTGTAGGCAGCACTTGCACAAATAGCTCCAATAATTGGTCCTATCCAGTAAATCTACATGAGAACAAAGAACAAAACAAATAATACAATTTTTAAGGGAGTGGATTTTTTTTAACTTAACTCCTCAGGTCCCAAAAATTCGCTAAAAATGCCCGGTCACTAGAGCCTTTTTTTTAGGCCGCGTCACTAAGGGGATAAGAAAATCCTAAAACAAATGAGTTTAAAACATAAATGTAGATCTGACAAGATTTTAAAGAGGTATTGATGACTTTTAAACCTTCCATTGCTATTGACACCATGGTGCAAAACCAGTTGTGGAAGAATCCTCACATGTTTGAACAGATAGTGTGGTTACTCGCTAAAGTTAGAGACTTTTTGCTTGAGGCGTCTAGAGCTAGTTTTGAGTGCAAACACTTCCAAATCCTTGCCCAAACCATGTGTGAACATACACGAAGGGCCTTTGAAGAGTAGGACTAGTAGGACTAGACTAGTCTTCTGCTGTGCCTGATCTATCATAGAGTCTGATGCAGAATGATAATTGTGGCGTATACTGTCGAGTCATACTTTGCACCAGGGTCGGACAGGGGGACCAAGGGCCCGCCAGTGAAATTGATTTTGGGGGCCCACCTACTGCTACATGGGAATATTAAATGTACCATAAATACTCGAGCATAAGCCAAGTTTTTCAGCACAAAAATTACGCTGAAAAAACCTAGTGGAAGTCCCGAACAGATAAAAGAGGGCAGAGTTGGAGTGCCAAGGGGGCAGAGTCGGTGCAATGACGAGCCGGAGCCAGCAGGTTCAGGGCCCACCGGTGCTTTCCCTGGCACCCCGGTGGGTCAGTCCGACCATGCTTTGCACCATCTGAGAAGTTTTTGGGTGTACAGACTTTTTATAGTGAGGGCACAACCTTTTCAGAGACCACAGCCCCTGTATGATACTAGTTGGAAATAATATATCACTCCAGTATTCGGGTGCAAATTGACTGATAAATATTCCTCATCTTCTTAAAAAAGTATTTAAAAAAGTTAACTATTATCAACAGCACTATGGATTTATGGAATTTGGATTTAAAGTTAAAGGGGTATTTTCGTCTGGACATTCACATCCAGATTCATTAATCTGCCATATATAAACATTTCTTCAATTAGATTGAAGTTATTAAAAAAAATGTTCCTGTGTGAAGATAATTTCTCATAAATGTAGTGATATGGTCCCTTAGAAACGAGACTGGCTCCTCGGATACGGCCACCTCTGCTGGAGTGATTGTACAAAGAAGCAAAAAGTTTTTTGTATATGAAATGTCCTGGAGTTATTGCATATCCAACAGCCGTCCTGTGGTAATGATCGCTGAAGTCAAGTGGTCACGCAGGACTCAATATCGCATGTCTGGCCACTGCTGCCAATATGTGAGGTGGTCGTATCTGAGGAAGCCATCTCGTTTCTAAGGGACCAAATTACCACATTTATGAGAAATTATCTTCACACCAGGAACATTTTTTTAATAACATCCAATTGAAAACATGTTTACATATGGTAAATTAATTAAATTTAATTTAAATGCCCAGATGGGAATACCCCTTTAAGTAACACTCTAAATATTTATGGGATTTAAATAGTTACCCAGTGGTTGTCCCACTTCCATATAATGACAGCTGGTCCAAGGGATCTTGCTGGGTTCATGCTTGCTCCAGTATAGTTTATCTTAAAAAAAAAAAATATTCAAAAACAAAAACCAGTTATATAAAGATGTCTCGAAAAGGTAAAAAGCACTGTTCACTTATGTGCAAAAGAACTGTTTTGGCTCCAGCACTCTAAAAAAATCGATATCCCTAAAACTTCACATTTCTTTCCTCATAAGCTAAAAAAAACATTATCCGATGCATAAACCAGTAATGACCGACGTATTTCAAAAAATTCATATCCAGTTCTTAGTCATGGTCTTCTTAGTTATTAGCTTATGAGGAATAAAATATGATGCTTTAATAAATATTAATGCAAATTTTGGAGTGCCGGAGCCAAAACATGTATTTTGCACATTTGTGAACTACCTCAGCTGGTCGACACAGCTTTACTAAGTTTCGTATAACCCTGTGCCACATTTCTACTGTGAATGCTGCTACCCTTAATGACTTCTGTTGAGACCATCGAGGATGCACAGGTAAGGAGGGATTGCAGTGGCTACTGGGTTGTGGAGTACCCTTTGCCCAGAGAGGCTACTTCACGTCCCAATGGCCTCTCTGAAAAATGTACATATTAGCTAAAGTTTAGTTTATAAAATATTATAGGGTTATCTTAAGATAGATTAGGTTAATAGGAACCTAACATAAGATCTTCCATAACAGGTTGATTTCTGATTGTAGGTTACCTTTAAATTAAAATATACAATGGTTATTCAGACCCCTTTACATTTTTCACTCTTTTTTTATTACAGCCAATTGGTAGGATCAAAAAAAGTTATTTTTTTGCTCATTAATGTACATTCTGCACACCATCTTGACAGAAAACAAGAAAAACTGACATATCTCATGGTTATAAGTATTCAGAACCTTTGCTGTGAAAGTCACATACTGTCCATTTCCACCTGATCCTCCTTGAGATGGTTATACTCCTTCATTGGAGTCCAGCTGTGTTTAATGAAAATGATTGGACTTGATTAGGAAAAGCACACACCTGTCTATATAAGACCTTACAGTTCACAGTGCATGTCAGAGCAAGAGAAAGAATTGTGGAAAGGCACAGATCTGGCCAAGGTTAACAATTAATTTCTGCAGTACTAAAGTTTTTCTTCCTCGACAGGCTATCCTGCCAAACTATCGTGGGAAAAGAGCCCTGGTGAGAGTGGTAAAGAAGAACCCCAAGATCATTGTGGCCTCAGCTCCAGAGATGCAGTAGGGAGAATGTTCCACAAAGTCAAATATCACTGCAGCCCTCCACAAGTCAGGGCTTTATGACAGAATGTGCAGAGATATCCAAGATGAAAACCTCCTCTAGAGTGATCTGGACCTAAAACTGAGCTAAAAGTTCACCTTCCAAGCATCCTGCTTCCTTCTTCCTTCCTAGGCACACACCTAAAATAACAAAATAGTGGCTTCAGAACAACTCTGTGGCCATTCTTGGCTGGCTCAGCCAGAGCCCTGACCTAAGCCCAATTGAGCATCCCTGGAGAGACTTGAAGTTCACGGGAGCGGGGCTGGGGCAGCCAGTGACACCCAAGAAGACTCATGGCGTTACTAAAAAAAAGTGCTTCTACTCATCACTGAGCAAAAGGTTTGATTACCAATGACCAGGAGACATTAAAATTTTTCTTGTTTAATAAATTAGCAAAAAAATCTACATTTCTGCTTTTGATGGTGTGCAGAGTGTGCATTAATGAACAAAAAAGTTTTTTTTTATCTTACCAATTTGCTGCAATGAAGTGTGAAAAATGTAAAGATGTCTGAATACTTTCCGCACCCACAGTATGTGCACCATTTGTCAACAAAAAAATGTGTAAAATATATGAAAAATTGCACCCTATACAAATGTAAAATCATGTTGTTGATGGAATGCAAATAATGAGTTGATATCCCGAGTACAAAAGTAATTTTAGTTTAGAAACACTGATACTTACTGCAAATAAATGTCCAATTACAACAGAAATTCCAATTGCAAGTGCTGGGTATTTGTCCTTGATTTTTGGATCACAACTTGAGCAAACAGTAAACACTAACTGGAATGTAATTATAATTTCTGTTAAGAGTCCATGGCCAATGGAGAGCCTTTCATTTATCTGATGGCAAAGTAGAGTAAAATGAGAACTTATCTGAAGCCAAAAATATTTGAAATAAAGAAAACACCAGCAAAGAAATATGTTAATGTTGGACATGATTCCCTGATTAACCGTTTCCTGACAGCAAACCTTACTATCCCTTTATACTGTTGCTTAGGGTGTATGAAGAGGCAGTTGTGCCTCCACCCCTTTAGGTGCATTTAGCCGTTGGTAATAGCATTTAGTAACCCCTAAAAAACCCTGCAGGATTGTAGTGAAAACATACCTCAAGAAAAAGTTTTAGAGTATATTGTATATGACAACAAACCCCTAAAGGGAAGTGGTTATGGGTTGCAAACATTTTTTAAAAATCTAAAAATCCAAATCAATCCCCTTTTTGTAGAACACATATAAAATAATCAAAATAAAATCTCAAATATATTGGACATCCTGGGGTAAAAAATGCCTAATCTATTAAAACAGGAATAAAATAATCTTAAATAGTAAAGACTACAATGAGAAAAACTGCTAAATCTCTGTTTTCCCACTATTTCATGAGCATATATACGGCAGTACAAAAAACGATGTGAATATGGTCATAGGAAGAAAAATATTTTTATATATTGAATAAAGTCACTAAGAAATAGCAAATTCGCACCAAAAAATCCTAATACCAAAAACTTCATCAAATATCAGACAAAAGTCACTAAGAAGGAGCAAGTTCTGATAAGGTTCAACCATGTAATGAATTCCTTGTATTTGACAGAAAATTGGGGCAGACTCATTAATCTGTTCCAATGCCTTGTCCCACATTTGTCAAAAGGGCCTCAGAAAACGAACATGGATTTACAGAAAAAGGGACATGCACCAAATATTATGGAGATGCACCAAAATAATATTGCATTTTTTCGGCATAAACTAAGCCACTAACAGGAGGTGCAAAATTAGACTTAATAGTCTTAAACTATGACAGAGTTATCATGCAGCTTCAGACTGCTCTGTCTGGTCTCACTTTGCTTGGTCTTACTCTGGCACTTTTTATAAATCTGCCACTTTGTCTCAAAGGTAGATATGAGCAGACCCAAAGTTTGAGTTTGGATTCAGGGATTGGGTGCATCCCGTGTGAAACTGACATATTGCCAGTTTTGCGGCTATATTTTGCGGCATATTGCCAGTTTTGCAGCCAATAAGGCAAATTGACGCCCCAAACTATTAGCCATAGCTGTGACTGGTCAGGGGTCCGCTCATCTCTACTTGTGTACCATTAACAACTATGAATCTGCTATATCATTTTAACAAATGTTTTCAAAACTTTGGACCAGAGTTACAGCAGATCTTTACTTCATATATAGTGGTTTATGGGAGTGTGAAGGCCCATGCCAAAAATAATGTAATGTAGGGGCCCTAAATAGGAACGGAGACACAGATTGAAATTCACCAATGATGATGCAATGAAGAGATAATCTGGTTCTCATGAGTCACTTCACATAGCTATCACTTTAGTTGTAATTGACAAGTAACACAAGTGTCTGCATAATTCCAAGTTGGTATTCCTCAGGTTGTGGACTCAAAGTTATTTTTCTATGCTCATTGAAGGGAATATTATAGGTTTAGGAGGCATTTTTAGGAGACAGATTTCATTTCATTAAGGCCCAGTAGCAAATTAAATTTCCACCTGTATTTGGAAATGGGAATTTGAGAATGTGTTTTTGAGATTTTTGTTTACACTGTAACTAAACCTTCAAAGCAAATATGTTTTATATTGCAGTTGATTATAATAAACTTTGTGTAAAGCAGCTTCTTTGCGCATTTTTTGCTCCTTCTTTCTCCTGTAGTGAGCAGTGTACCTGACGTTCCATACACATCATAGAGATAAAGTATGCAGACAAAAGATTGAGATTACACTTTCCTGTTACTGTCATTGGAAATATTATCAGGTTCCATTAACTTTCAACTGTCAGTGGAGAACAGGACAGAAAGCTGATTCACACAAACTGCTTAAATAGAAAGGCAGAGGGAAATAGAAGGACATAGGAAAATCTTTAATAAAGTATGTTATAAAATTTACTATCATCTGCCCTATCATTTTATGAAATTATGTGAAAGGTTTAATTATGAATCTGAACCAACCAGACAGGATCTGCAAAATCTGCTATTCATTAAACTTCACATGCTCTGGTTTTTAAGAAAAAAAATATTTTACTAATTATGCAAATGAGCCCAAGGGGGTTGAGGAAGCATTAATATATATGGAGCCTGTAGCACATCAGGCTAATTTACATAATTTTAAGGACAGAGCATAAGAAGCTAAAAGAAGAGCTGATCCTGCGGAGGGGGCAACAGAATGTCAGTGTGCTTGGTTTACAATGCTTCATCCTGGTGGTAAATGTCCTTTAGGTCTCACTTTTCTAAGCAAATTTAATAAGAAGTTTGTAGATTTCTGTTCTCATTGTGGACATATGAAAATAGGATACCTTGACCTCTATGTTTTGATGGAGAGGAATGATGATGATATTGACTGTAAAATTAATGGTCAGATCCAAGAATATTAGAGTGACTTTATTTAACATACTTTATACTTCAGAGACCTAAACTAATCCATATTTGAGTATTTGGTATATAGTTACCATTGTCACACCTAAGTTTCCAATAAGGTTGGGTGGTGTTATAGTATATAGAAGTCCTGCTCCCAAGATTGCTCCAAGACATTGGGCAAAGATGTAAAATAGTGCCTTGGCAAGTGTAATATTCCTTGTGCATAGAAGGGCAAGAGTTACAGCTGGATTTATGTGAGCCCCACTGATGTGTCCAAAACAGTGCACCATTGTGGCAATACCAAGTCCGAAGCACAGTGATATTTGTACAAGATCCATAGGTTGGGAATTGTCTGTTGTACCCCAGCTGATTGTTGATCCAAGGCCAAGGAAGACAAAAATAAGAGTTGCCACCAATTCTCCAGAAACAGCTTTCCAGAATGCCTGTGTCCATACACCTTTAAAAGCCACCATGCTGATCGCTTCTATGGAATTCCTGGCACGGAAAAGAAGATTATTTTAAGATCCAGTGGCAAGTGTTGTTGAGTGATGAATGTGAAAGGATAATTCAGTATAGATTATTTAAAGTATGGACATTCCTGAAATCCTATATATACAATATATGAGAATAGCTGGTCTCATGGTCCACATCTGTGGTATGGAATGCATACAGCTTTTCTACACATGGGGCTTTATGTCTTGTAGGACATGTAGCTGCTAAATATTAAAACAGATGATTGCCCAGATGGTAACAATGACATTTAACTATTTTCTTGCAATTGATAGGATTATGTATAATATGTGGATAATTCATCAAACCACAGAAGCATTGAGGACCTACAGTAGACTCTGTGTACTTGCACTTATTTCACCATTTAACAAAGTATTCAGTATAAATTTGTAATATACAAAATGGCCCCCTGCAGTGTGTGCTATTGATATCTGCTACGGGGCTTTTGAAAAGAAAGGTCAATTTTAAGTGGGGAGTGGTGGTCTTAATTCAAACTTAGATTAATCATAATAATAACATAGTATAGTATATTTTTAAAAAATATTTATTTGTTTAGTAAGTGATAGATTACGAAATAATAGCAGGTCCGTTCTAAAACACAAGGTGACTCGGATCAAGTCTTCCCATCTGCTGAGAATTCATTGTTTCACTGGTAGTTCATGACTCATGAAAGTGACTTCTATTTATGACCCATCCATAGGATAATCTTCAAAAAATTCACTGGTTTGCTATCTATCGTAGGTGGAACTAATGGCCAGCATTCAAATTGGAGACTTCCTACTCCTCTATAGCCATTGCAAAACTATATACCACTGACACATGCCATTTGAATCCTTCCATTTTTGAAAAGCAGGTAACTTTACTCTATTGTTCTTAAGTTGAATTTGTGTTTAAGTTGGAACTGAATGTTTTATAATTGTAACCCCAGCCAGAATTTTTTTTGGTCTCTGTAAAAAGTGGATTTTAAAAATGTTGGGTTGTCATAAGATCCAGGATTAACAATAAAGCTTAATTTCAGACACCTTTTATAATTACTACAGCTTATTATTGTAGCCTAGGGCTAAAGTACAGTGAATAACCAACATCCAGAGGTCCGTTTGTAACTAGGGGTCGTCTGTAAGTCGGGTGTTCTTAAGTAGGGGATCGTCTGTACTTTCTTAAAAATCTACAGAAAAGAATTTTGTTCTTACTGCACATCAGTCCATCATTTTTTTCTATGGATAGTTTTGGCATTCAATTCTGCAGGAGAGTTCTGTTCACTGAGGTATTGGGAGCTTTTGCAACGTTTTAGAGGTTCCGCATTCTTCTTCAGGCATACGCCATAGCTGTATCCTGATCCTTAAATATTGCTATTACCTTAACACAATGCTTATCTTAGATATATACAGCTGAACAATTCATATTTACAACAATTGCAAGAATACAATTAAATGACACTGTTCGTTCAAACCATTAGCCATCTTACGTCATAGACAATGGGGGTCATTTACTAAGGGCCCGATTCGCCTTTTCCCGACATGTTACCCAAATATTTCTGAATTGCCACAGGATTTTGGTGCACGCGATTGGATTGTGGCGCATCGGCGCCGGCATGCACGCGACGTAAATCGGGGGGCGTGGTCTTAAAAAAACCTGACAGATTCGGAAAAACCGCCGCATTTTTTTAAAAAAAGTGTGGCTCGACACGCGCTTACCTTCACCCACAATAGGACGGTGAACTTCAGTGCATTCCGATGGTCTTCAGCGCAGCAGCGACACCTGGTGGACGTCAGAGGAACTGCCTTAGTGAATCCCGGCCGGACCCGAATCCACCGCAGACAACGCGCCGCTGGATCGCGAATGGACCGGGTAAGTAAATCTGCCCCATTGTGTCCTTTATCTTTGAAATGCCGTTTCATGCTTTTTTTGTGCATTTTTTGTGTTCTAGGTTTACTTTCTTGTATCACCATGCTAAATTTAAAAATTGTGGTATTTTACAGCACGACCCTAAATTTGGGAAATTGTTTAAAGAAAAAACAGAATTCGTGTACAAAAAGGTAGATCCATAGCTAATTAATTGATAAGATCTGATTTACGTGATTTTTGATCTAACAAAAAGTGTGTACGTAGAAGAAGGGCACGTTTGGGTGCCTCTCCTGTCAGCATTGTACTGCAACAATTAAAGGGGCCAAATTCAACCATCCTCGTAAAGGCTATTAGATTCCAGTAAAATGTAATTTACATGTTGAAATGCCCTTGCAGTATGGTTTATATAGGTCAAACATCACGTAGCGTTCAGATGAGACTTAATGAACACAAATCTATGATTAAGCAGTTTCTTACTAAAAGTTCTGTAGATCTGACACAAGAAAGTAAAAAAAGAAAACTAGAACACAGAAAAGCATGAAACAGTAAAAGGATTTCAAAGCAAATGGACACAAGGTCTATGACTTAAGATGGCTAATTTTGGAACTAGTTACAGTTAGCAATTCCGCTATCATAAAAAAGAAATTGTTACAAAGAGAAGTCTACTGGATAGATAGATTAGACTCTGTATATCCAAATGGTTTGAACCGGATACAGCAATGGCGCATGCCTGAAGAAGGAGGCGGAGACTATGAAACGCTGCAAAGGCTGACGATATCTCAGTAAACGGAGCCCTGCTGCAGCATGGAACGCCAAAACTATCCAAAGAATGGGCTGAAATGCAGTAAAAACAAAATTCTTTTCTGTACATTTCTAATAAAGTAAAAGAATAAAGTTACCTGCTTTTAACAAACAGAAGGTTTCATATGGTATGTGTTGGTGGTATATAATGTAGCCATCCATAGGACAAGTCATGTAATGGTGATCAATTAGGGACATGCAACATCACCCACAATGATTAGCTCATTGGCTCCTACATTGAACATGGATGGCCACCATGGAGCAGTCTGCTTCCAGCTCTGTCTGCAGTATTAGCAGTTACACAGACCCATCTGCAATCAGCTGAATAGCTTGATTATTTTAGGGTGAGATTACTGGTATGATATTGTCCTAATATAACCTTATTCAGGTTTTATTGTTTTAATAAAAAATTATTTTCTATATCCCCGCACCTATAGCCACATTAGTAGTTCATTGATCTCTTTTTCCTCTTATCACCCTTTGATACCAGGGTGTAGCATTGAGCAGGTGAGTGTATGAATTGTTAATAGGTATCCTAAGAAGGTGTGTTTCTATATATTTTCCATCAAGGTTTATTGACAAAAGAACACAATTCTCTAGTGTAGGCCAGACATGTGACTATGAAATCTGTTTCTTGAAATAGTCTTATGCTTGTTTGATGCTTTTATAAGGATTTAATAAAAAATCCTACATCATATCTCATATAGTTACAATTCTGCAAACCAAAGCAATATCTCTAGCTTTAAATAGCTTTTGAATCACTACTTCAGGTTACACCTTCTCATTTGGTGGCCATATGGTTCAAAATGAAAAATGTTTTTAATTGGAAACAGATTCTTCCCACAACCCAGATGTCTGCCCAGACCCGTCATCTAACAGCTTCACACCCTTAATTTAGCAAAAATCTATTCTGTCAATTTCCTGTTCTCTTGACCCCATTGCTTCCCATCATAATCTGGACATTTCCAATACTAGTATCTTCCAATAAGTCCAATAAGTTTTTTGGCACACGATTGTTTTTTTGGCACACGATCGGATTGTGTCGCTTGACACGCACTTTCATGCACCGGGAAGAGGATGTTGAAATGGTGAACTCCGGCAGACCACGACGGAACTCGACGCAGCAGCGACACCTGGTGGACATCGGGCGCACGACCTTAGTAGATCGCCGGAAGACCTGAATCCTCGTCTGATAATGTGCCGCTGAATCGTGACAGGATCGGGTACGTAAATGTGCCCTACTGTTGTTAAAGCGTGCACAAGCAGAAACCAAGTGACCACCCGACGGGTGAACCATTTGGGCCCTTCTTTTCAATACTAAAGATCACGCTTCTCTTGTCAGAAATGTTAACTAGTCCTTGCCTCTTAACTTTTCCCCGGAAAAACTGTAGTCCGGCATATTTTTTGCGAAAATGTTAAGATAATATTAGAAATCAGTGAATGGTTTGTGCCAGAAATGTCTATGTGTTTTTTTTTATTAGCTTGTGTGTTGTACAACCTGTGTGTCACGGGTGCTCCTGTGACCCATGTCGAGAACACGCACCGGCTTCAGAAGATTTATAGGGCCAGCGCACCATTAATTGGCACTGGCCATACCCTGAATTCCTTATAATCCTGCCTCTCCCTGCACACCCTGCCGGATCTTTGTGCCTTGTGACTATGAGAAAGCCTTGACCTGTTGCTACGTCCCTGACTCTGATCCCATGCTGCCCATCCTGACCTCCTGCCTGTTCCTGACTATGATTCTGTTCAACGTCTCTGTACCTAACCTTGACTGCCACCGCGGACAAAGTCGCACCTGTGGAATGACCTGGTGGTACCATGCCACAGCAAGTCCAACCCGCTTTGCAACGGGCTCTGGTGAAAGCCAGGTGCCACTTGGATTCCAGTCCCAGGTGTCAGCTTACGTCATCGTCCGCGGTGGTACAGAGGATCCACTCCCCTTTGAGCCTGACACTATGTACTGAAAGCAACAGCATGGATACAGCAGGTATTTCAACAACCAGGGGCATAACTAGGAGTGGCAGGGCCCCATAGGAGACTTCGAAATAGAGCCTCCGTACTCCCCTCAGATAATATACATATTTTCATACTCACACATTTATACACTTCCAATTCTCAAATTAAAATAAATTCAATTTATTTAACTTTGAATTTCACATTAAACCAGCAAACGGATAGTTGCTAATGTGATCTGAATCCAATACTGGATCCTATTCCGAAGTTATGACAGACTTTACGGTGTATTGGCACTGGAAATCTGTAATCATACCTTTTTGTAAGTTATTAGCAGCAGAATTATTTTATATAATCCACTGGTATTTGAGATCTCTTCACTGGGGCACAGCACAGACAGTCACTCCTCACAATGCAGTGCATTAGAGTGCAACAAGTCCAGCTACAACACGTTAATACAATTTCACTGTTCACAGTTCTGCTGCTACTAACAACACACACAAGGGTATGGTTACACATATCTACAGGGCTACTACCTAACATTGTCTACCGTTGGGCTACTACCTAACATTGTCTACCCTGGAAAAGATAGGACATGCCTTATCTTTCCCCGTATAACGGCACAGTGCACCATGAATCTCCAAGGAGAGGGGCGGGGGTGAGCTGCGCTCACCAGCCCCTCCTCTCCTGTGCACCAACTTGTGCCTGCCATGCTACGGCACGGCGGGCACACATTAATGTGAATACAGCCTTCGTTTGTAAAGTAACAGATTGCAATGTGCTCCTTAGTAACTATGTTACTTCTACATTGCTATGGCAAATCTATCCACGTGATTGAAGACGGGTCTCATGTTTGTTACACAGCTGTGAGTATTAACCCTTTCTGCTCTCTCCTTGGCTGTACTATGCTGTGAACACTAAATTCAAACATCAAGCTGAAAGTAAAGGGGTTAATCCTCACTGCCAAAGCTGTTTAAACACACACAGGAAGATTAAATGTGAGCTCATGCAGTCTCCATCGACGCACTGTACAGGATGGAATACACATCTCTATGGGAGGAGGTAACTTAATTTTGCTTACAAACTAAGAAGAATTTGTTATTGAAGTATATTAGAAAAATGTTCACCAAATCTTCATCCCTCACACACAATATTATAAATTATCTCAAATAACGGTTACGCTTCAAAGTAAATATAGCACTTAAATGTTGCACTAATACAACATTCTATATTCAATGTGGGTCATTTATCATACTTGTTATTCCTTCTTTTCCCTCTATTTGTGCTTTTTCTCCACCTTTATTCTACCTATTTCAACGGTTGCACAAAATTGGAGAAATTGTTTTCTGTGTTAGGTTTGCCCTATTCATCTTAGCAAGGAAGATGTGCTTGTTTGATTTGCGCAAATTGGCTGAAATGCACCTAAAATAGGCACAAAACTAAGCCCCAAAACCTGAGCTTGAGATTTTTTCATGGAAGGAGAAATAACCTTTTGATTGATAGACATGAGTCTTTTGTGTCTAAACAAGGTCAACATAGTGTTATCACTAGAAAATTAGTAACTAATTTAGGTCCCCAAACTGAGTTACTGCCACTGTAGGAGTCCATTATGTCTAATAGGAAACTAATGACTAGTTTATTACAGATTTGGCCTAAAGTTAAGAACAGTGAACACGATGTATGAAATTACCACATCATGGTGGTATCCGCTCTTTGACTTGGCCCTGGCCTTCACTGTGTGCAGCTTTGTAATTTATGTTTTACGTGAAATACTGCATTGAAAGCCTCATGCTGAGATCTTATGTAACATCCTGAATAAAGTTCCATTTTGTGTTCAGTAAAAAATAAAATCTTACCATAAAATAATAACATTTCTTATTATGTCTGTGATCTATCATCTGGATAACTTCAGAAAGAGTCCAGCTGTACAATACTGCACATGATGTAAAGAAATCATGTGACATTTGAAACATATTTGTGCATTTCTTTTTATGTCTGCTAGGGAGCAGTTGCACATCTGTGCCTTTTGTAACCTTGGCCATTAATAACTTAGTCAAGCACTTTTACAGCTTGACCTCAGCTATTTTTTCTGCCGGTTTTGTTATTTCTTTGTAGAATTTTGCACCTGCACATGGAAAAATTTCAGTGCAATGGTAAATGAAACTTTTTGGTCTAGGCCAGTGATGGCTAACCTATGGCACTGGTGCCAGAGGTGGCACTCAGAGCCCTTTCTGTGGGCACTCAGGCCATCACCAGAGATGACTCCAGGTATCTTCCTGTAGTCCCAGACAGCCCAGGACTTGCTGTGCACAGAGCTATTGTAAAGTGACAGCTGTACCTGGGACTATTTTCTGCTTTATTTGTGTCCTCAGGTGCTGGTATCAATGAAAACTGTGACATAGAAGGGAGTATAAATCACAAATTGAATTTCTGTGTTGGCACTTTGCGATAAATAAGCGGGTCTTTGTTGTAGTTTGGGCACTCGGTCTCTAAAAGGTTCGCCATCACTGGTCTAGGCAGACTCTGCCTAGACAACAGAAGAAAGGCATATACCGGCACTATACCGGCCTCACCCAGTGACACTAGTGGTATGACACCATTCAGCAGCAAGGACCTCAGTACGAAGGAGGACCTCCAGTGGAGCTCAGTGGAACAGATTGACACAAATGCAAGAAGATGGGGCACTCAACACTCATGAACAAAATTATTCCTTTATTCGTGGGTGGGTTGCACAGTCACAAGCTACTGTAAGGAGCAAGGCAGTGGGCCATTTGGCATCCTCTAATTATGTTCCCCACGCACAAATAAATGAAGAGTTTTGTACTTGGGTGGTGAATGCCTGGTCTTCTACCTACCCCAGAAATGACTGTGGGGCAATTTGTGAAGCTGTTTAATATTAGATGCAATGTACTGGAAAGCTGTAAAAATACATCAGTGATCTAGTTACAAATCTGGAGGGACAGGCCTAAGAATCGGTATGCAACTACAGGCTGTCATGGCAACTGATTGGCGCTATTCAATAACATCACAGGGGGCACCAATCCAAGAAGGCGTCGCCAAACAGCAACAGTGTTATATGCCATGTGAGCTCACTCCAAACAGGTGCACCTCCCTTCATGTCCCTCCACGTCCACTTGCCATGGAGTTGATGCAAGTGGGGAAGTAGCTACAATTCCCAGCCTTGCACCAGGAATTGCAACTACTTCAAGGCTTGTACCCTACTTTTCAAGCCCCAGTTTATTTCTCTACAACATGCTGCCAACAAATTCTAATGCTTGGGAGAGGAGGTAGATTCCCTTTATGATTATTTTTATGCTTCTGATATAATAATTAAACTAGGAGCTGAGCTACAGTTATTCAACTTGGTCGAGAGGCAGAGAATTCTTTAGGCCTTGCTTTCTGTATTAATAAGCATCATTAGCAGTTATTAGTGTTATAAACCCACTGATCAGATAAGGATTACTGCCTATCCAATGGATACATCATCTAAACCAATAACCCCAGAAAGCGATTAACTTGACTCAGTCATTGGATAGTCTTTATAATACACCAAAAAAATATAAAGTAATAGTAGCAATATAAAGTAATAGTAGTAATAGTAGTATAATTGTATAAAGTATATATTAAAGCCTACAGCTTGTAATTAGGTAAAAAACATTTACATACCCTATGTAATAATAGTAATATAAAGTAATAGTAGTATAATGTAAATAAAACTATTAAAGCCTACAGCTTATAATTATAGGTAATAGTAGTAATATAATGTAATGGTAGTACAATAGTATAAAGTAATTAAACTATTTCAGCTTAAAGCTTATATTTGGGTTCAAAAACACTAATATATCCTATGTTCTAAAAATAATCTATTCAAATCATTGCTCTGCTTGTACAAATGGATTTTACTTCCGATGAACACTTTTCTCTCTCGTAAATGTCTTACATCAAAAATAAATACTAATTTATAATATATTTACAGGGCATTTTACCTTAAAATGTGCAGTTCTGTGCTGCTCTACAATTCAATTTTCCGTTTTTTCCTGAAAGTCTCTCTGTTTTCTAGTAACGTTACATAAGATGGCAACAGATCCACACTAAGTCCTCCCACAGCTGAGTCTCTATCTGCCACCTCATCTTGTATGTAATTACTGGTGAACACCTGCTCCACAGCGGACTGGCTGTATACCTGGCACATGATGTATATATAACCAGCATAACTGGTGTATACATGCAGTATAACATAGCTAATTAAAAGCACTATCTAATTCAATACACTACAATACAATACATTTTTTACACACACATACATTTCTATATAGGTTTTTGTGTGTGGGTATTCAGTGTCATTACTTAGCATTTCGGTATTGAGGCACTATAGTATTGGAAAGGATGAAGGGAAGCTAGTAGCTTCCTATGTTACTATGCAACCACTGTCTATTTATGAACAGAAGCAATCTCGGTGGAATTTACATCAAGTATTAGCCGTGTCATTCACCTATAATAATTGTACAATTCCTTATGGCTTTTTGTATTACTCAGTAACAAAATATTTTTATGGGTTCACTACATTTTTAACACTTAGAGAGGTTGGCCACTTTCAGCAAATAATTGATTTTGATATGTAATGAAAAGTTATACAATTTTCCAATATACTTTCTGTATCAATTTATCACAGTTTTCTACATCTCTGCTGTCCTGTTATAGAAAGCTTCTATGGTTGAGATCTGTCCATGGTCTTGTGATGGTCACTCAGGTGCATCAGGGTTGCCCGAGTTTTGAAAAAAAACTATATGTGGCCGGGAACGGGCTGCCTAAAACAATAAAGATGTAGGTGCCCTCCGGTATCCAGCGCTGCTGTCGCTCCGGTCCAGGTGCCATGTAAACAAACATGCAGCACCGCTGCATTAAGCTTCCGGCCAGCCGTAGCCGGGTACGGCTATCCGTCCCTATACACAGCATTGAGTATGGGGGCCGGAAGGTTGTCGGGTCCGGCCGGCAGCTGATATACCTGGATATAGCTGGATACCGGAGGGCACCAGAAGGTAAGTACATCTTTATTTTTTTAGGCAGCCCGCTCCCGGCCACATATAGTTTTTTTTCAAAACTCGGACAACCCCTTTAACTCCTAATCTCATCTAAGGCATTTCAAAGGCAGATGAAAATTCTTTCCTTACTTCTGAAGGCATCTTGCATCTCCATCATGTGGTACCACTATACCATTTATAAAAAATACATTGTAAAATTACATGACAATTACATTGTTTCAGACACTGTGATACCAAATAGGTGGGTTTTTTGTACTTTATCACATGTGTATAGAGAATGTTGGTATTAAGGGGCCCTTTAGTTTATTATTTTTATTTAAAACCTTTATTAATTGTGTCAAACTTTTTTTTTCTTAGAGGTTGGCGTGAACAAGCGATCTGCTGATCGCTTGTTCAAGCTCTTATTCATCTACCAGTGTAATATAGATATATAACACACTGAACTGCCAGGTCCTGCATGGAGGCAGAGCTGGCCTGGTGAAGAGATCGCACAGCTGCTGCCACAGGAGGATCGGACCTACCCAGTTAGCAGCAGGGGTTAAGGACAGTAAGAGGTTAACTCTCCAATCATGGGTGTTACAGGAGGGTGTCAGTTGTAATATACAGCTGATACCCGCAGCTTCTGGCACCAGCCCCCAAAGGTTACTGCATCCCCTGCAGTAATATTACATCAAATGTCAGGAAGGGCTGAAAGCTCCAAAATTATAAATACTTTAAAACTTGACACACAAAATAAATCACAATATTCAGAAAAAATTGTCAGTATAAAAATCTTGATAGAAAAGGTCCCCAATGACGCGTTTCAGGTCCCCTTTCTCAAATTACGGAATCCACCTACTTGTCCTGAATTTGAGAAAGGGTCGAGTACCCAAAATGCGTTATAGAGGACCTTTTATATCAAGATTTTTATACTGACAATTTTATTTGAATATTGTGATTTTACGGAATAAATGTGATATACTTACGCCAGTGGCTGTTGGTGCTACTGGCACTATTAGCGCACCACCATAGCTCTTTCCTTTTCTTTTACAAATATATTTTTTATATACCAGTGGTAAATACAGCAACGCATGCATATATTATAATTTTGTATGAGCACGGATTTCTTAGACCTGTCCTGCTATGAAGTATTCATTTTCAAGCAGGACAAGTGAGGTGTTCATCATAGCAGATTTTATATCTGTTGCAGCAGAAATTGATGGTGATTTTATTTGCACTTTAATAAAGCTGAAGAGTAGCTCGCTCTTCAACAAACTGTGAAGAATGCAGTGAATGAATGTGACTATCTATAGCCATAAGAGTTGTAGTTTCTAGATACATCACTAGATGGCATGGCAGGCTCATGTAAAAGGTAAAAAGTATTCTGTAAAAGTATAAATAATAATAAAGTATATAATGCACCACAACAAATATACACATGAAGTTACTGAACCAACACAAATTAATGTGAACAAAATATTCTGAAATACTAGCTGAAATTACCACATTTCTTTAAAGAGAAGACATGTAACCAAACACTTGTTAGCTCCTTAGATTTTCCTTCTACAACTTTCCCAAATCTGAAATTAGTGGCTTGCTTGACTTTTATCTATTCTGTATGAGCAGCTTATAAGGGTTGTACCATGTATTGTTATCACCAATCCACAGTATAAGACCTCTATTGACATGAGAATGGACCCGCACCATTCAAAAGAACAAGTGTTCAGTTGTCCCTGCAGCTCCATCCAATACTTTGGAGTGGTTAGAAATTGCCAAACACAGTGCTCTGATACATGCTTACTGGAAATGCCAGAGATAGTATGCCAGACCAATATGACTATGCCATTCAATGCCATGTGTGTAGAGGGGTGAGGCTGTCGGTAGAGAGGGCAGGCACAGGGCATACCTGCCCTATGCCTGTGTACTACTTAAAAACCTGAAAAATTAATTTCACAGGTTTTTACACATAGTTACACAACTATGTAAAGTCGGACCTGGCATAGCTTTGCCCAACGGATACGTCAAGGGGCCTAAGCCTCTTGATGTATCCGGAGGAACATGCGGGGGCATGGGCTCTATCATACGCCGCACCACGAGTGCTGGCGTATGATAAATTACCCCCATAGTATCTATGTAATGAGTTTAGTTATGCTTTCATATCTGTGGTATCTATGTAGTAAGCTTTGCTCTATTACCATATGAAACTTTACACGGTTGGGAGGCCCATAATCTTCATATACCCAAGGGAGCATTGGAGCCTAAATCCGCCCCTGGCTGTGTGAGTGTATATATGTTGTTTACATACTGTATGTATGTGTATGTGGTGTGTTAATGCTGTAAACGTGTTTATGTGCCCTTCTCCATCTCCTGCTTGGACTACTGCACTAGTCTCCCAGCTAACTCTCTAACACCCCTCCAATCCATCCCAAACTCAGCAGCCCTGTTAACCCATCCATCTCCCCGCTTCTCCTCTACCTCGACTCTCTGCCAGTCTCTCCACTGGTTACCCATTGCACAACAAAATCAATTTAAAATATTAACTATGACCCACAAAGCGATTCACAACCTGCCGCCTGCATACATCTCTGAATTAATCGGCCAATAATGTCCTACAAGTAATCTCCATTCCTCACAGGACCTTCAGCTTCACTCTACGTATTACCATCCGCTCTTCTCACAACCGCATCTTGGACTTCTCCGGTGAATCTCCCATATTCTAGAACGCTCTAACAAAATGTGTCACACTGTCCTCTGTTTTCCAAACCTCCAAACGTAACCTAAAAACCTACCTGTTCACCATCACCTACGACACACAATAACTGCACTGCTCCTCTTCCTCACCTCGTGTCTCCATCTGCCCTCCCATATAGATTGTGAGCCCTCAATGGCAGGGTCCTCCTCCCTCTTGTTTCCTGATCTCTGTTGTTTTGTATTTTGTACTTACATTTGTTTGTCTTATAATGTAATATATGTGAACAGATATGTATATTTTGTGTAATAGTAAGGGAAGCCCCATTCAATAGTCTGCTAAGGGACCCAACCACAGCTAGGTATGCCCCTGCTTTTAACACTACCCCTGGTATGAAAGTATATGCTACAACTGTATTGTGATTCTGGCATACACAATAATACGATAATAATGAAATGAAACATACACTTTATTTTTCAAGTGAAATAATTTAAATGCCGTATATTTTGGCTGGTATTACGTAGGAGTACTTTTAGAGCATTGCACAGTTGATCATTACTATTACAATCCATGGAAATCATTTGAGAATTGACCTCTTTATAGTTGTCTTTCTTTCAACTCTTAACATATGTTTTTCATCACGTCCTGACATATTATGGTACACATTTTAGTTGTCTTGGGTGTTCATATTTAAACCACATGTATTATTAAATGATATACTATTTACTATTTCCACATATAAGACAAATCTAAATCATGCATTGTGGTAAATTATATTTCAGAAGGAAAAATCTGTCAGCAAATGGGTTCATAAAGCCTCATGAGAAGAAAGAATTGGGTCATATGTTTCATCCCAGATGAACTGTTAAAGGGTTATGAAAGATGAAAAATTTGTTGTGACTACTCAAGTGTATTTTCACATATGAACTAATTAAGACATATTTCATAATTTGGTTAAAAAGGAGTTCTACTCAGGGACATAGCTAAAGGTTCTTGGGCACTGGTGCAAGAATTCAACTTGGGTACCCCTAGCTTAAAAATGAGTTTTTATTATTGTTTCTGTGACCAAGTGTAACATTTCGGCAAAGACTGTCTTTAAAAAACACATATGCCGCTTATAGAAAAGGAAAGGAGATGTCAGGCAACGGGTTCATTTAGAAACAAGCACTTTATGGGATCGAGCAATTCATACAGCACAGACGTTCATCAAATAGTGTGCTTGTTTTTAGATTAACTTTATCCCACACTGTGCTCCTAAATGATATACTGTATGCCAATCACAACACAGAAATTGTTCAACTTGTTCAAAATGTAAAGAGAGCAAAAGATCTTCCAACCGACACCAGTGGTGAGGCATTTGACTATAGTCCACCAAGGAAGAATCAGTGACCTAAAGGGATAGGGCATGTCAGAAGAAATTGAACACAAGAGGAGGAGACCTGGATAAGTTCTCCTACATACGGAAAGTGAATGGATATTTAAAATGAATTCTGCTAGCCCCAAAGGGTTAAATGGATCCTTCAATTTTGGATGCTTCTTATAAAGGATGGATAAGCATTACCTCCCCAAAAATTACAAAACAACAATAACGGAGGAATGGATGCTTTGGAGGAATGTGGGGATGGGGTCACTATTTGAGGTACAATCGAGAAATAGACAAATACAAAATTTAAAGAATAAAATATTAATGAAATTTGAACAAGTAAAGTAGAAAATAAAAACTAAAGATAAAGAAGAGATAAGGTGAAAAATAAAAATTAAAAAGAGAGAGATCCTGAATTAATATTAATACTAATGTGAGAAAAGGTACAAATAAATTGAACACACAAAAATATTTTAACCCCCGCAACATTACATCCCACTTCAGATCCTCCTCTGGTTTCTCTTGGAGACAAGAAAACTTTTAAGTTGACGAGAGGAACTCTTTTGAGTAAAAAGAACATCAATAGAAATCATTTTATAAATAAGATCTAATATATTTTTAAAAAGGTAATATACAAAAAAAGATTAATATTAATATATTATTTAAAAATATTCAAAGAGCTAAGTATAATAGATACTCGCTATTAGTTTTCTCTATAAATCTAAGAATAACGAGCGAACAACATTATAAGTTTATCCATACATAATAGAGATTCTAATTGAACCTGTCAATCACTTCAACTTGAATAAGAACACCAGACAATAGGTGCAAACACCCCCAGCGGCGAAATGGCCATAGGTAAAAAAAAAAATTGAATGGAGTGTTAGACTAGGAATAAGGCACAAGATGCTTTCAAATAACATCAAGACATAACGAAAGTATAACAAATAGTATATTATTTCATATGACTCCCCGCTGAATTTTCTGCAAAGATGTTGTTAGCTTTTGCAACAAATTTTCAGACTGCGCCCCTGAAAATAGCACAGTCACTTCAAGTACAATGTCCCCTGGATTACAAGTTTGTCCCACACTGTGCTCCTCTTTGTCTTTCTATGCTTACTCTAGCCACCATTGAGGTTTTATTCCACATTAGCCCCAGTTTGCACCATCATTCATGGAGTCAATCGCTAAATTCTATTTTAATGTATGGCAAAAATAATGAAAGCTTCAACGCTATTTTTGCTGTTTTAAATAACGGATGTGTAAGGAAAATAGATGCGAGTCAATGGAATGGATGGTAAATAATAGGTCTTCCATTTATCATGAGTTCTAAGTGTCCGTTATTCTATTCCATAATAGAATAAACTAATGGACACCAATAGCAGTGGTGTGAACGTAGCCTTCCTGTGTACATTCTAGGGCGGTAATATGTGGAAAACCCCCCTGAAGTTAAATAAAAGAATTTGACACACTGACATGTGCTTCTTATTTAACCTAACTTTTAACACATGAAATGCTGAAGAGGATTAGTGAACTATTTGTCCCAGTAGACCGTCAGCCCAGGCTGCTGTGGTGGGAGTAGGTTATAAGCTTTTTGCGAATCTTATTAAAATTTATTGTCAACAAGACCAATAAAAGGAGACAAAGGTCTTGTAGTAACAGTTATCAGCTGTGACATAACATATAGGAAGCCAGATGTGTGTCTGCTGTATTACAATGTGTTAAAATTGTTATTGCTGATTTAGGAGTCAAGGGCTATAATAAATAACAGTAATACGCATAGTGATCAGCATAAATATACTGGTAATAGACAACAAAAATGTTCCGACTCTCTAGTCTCAGTAAGATTTTAATAATTGTTAGTATAAAATATTTTCACAAACATACATTGATAAAAATAAAAAAATAGAGTTGCATAAAAAATAAAAAAATAGAGTTGCAAAATATTGCATAAATTGTTTTAATACTTTGGACTGGTTACTGGACCTTTGTTAAACCACTATTATTCTTATAATTAACTAGTTTACCTATAAGTTATAACGGGTTCATATATATATATTCCCATTAACTACAACACAAAATCTTTTTATTGTAGATTTGGGTTCTCCAGAAAAATATTTATTTGACCTAGATCTTTTTCAATTTTGGTGAGAGATGGTGCTATAATTGTCAAAAATCTGAATGTGTATGAAAACAATGAAAAATTGGATAAATTGACAAATATACTTTAGATGCAAAATCTAAAAATAGACCTATGCAATATTTTTCTTAAAAACGAATACAAATAGAAAGAGGAAGGACAGCACTCACCCAAATTCTGCGTGAAAAGAGGTTCTTCTTTATTGGGAATAAAATCCAGACATCAACACCAGGGTACAGTGGGGAGGGAGTGATGCATGATGCTCAAGGGAAGGCGACGGCCGTTTCGCGCTGTCTGCGCTTCTTCCGGCCTCCGTACGGATCTCCGATCCAACCCTCCGTGAAGCCGTCTACCTTGAAAGGGTTATTGGAGGTGCCGCTATCACTATCTGTTTCTATTGAAAGACTCTTTTTCTAAAAACGGTTTTACCAAATGTGAGCACTAGATATAGAGTATTTGATTCTTTGTTAGAAACGAGAAAATTCCCCATCTTCAGAGGGGAGGAGACTTAAAGGGGAAACCATGATTCTAAGCAAAAAAAAAAAAAACATAATTCTACTCCAGGTGTCCCTGGGAATCAATCCTCAAAGTATTTTGCCCATTCCTCAGTCCCCATTTAGTACCTTTGTGGCCCATAGCAACCATAGTTTGAAGCACTAAAGAGAACTACAATCAGCAAGATGGAGGGGCGGGATCTGCCTCCTGTGACATAATCACAAGCACCTGCTGCTGACCAATGAGATCATAGCTTGTGCATCTCAGACACAACCACACAGATAAGTGTGGAGCATGTAGCTAAGAGGTGGAATGATACACATAAGTGAAAATGTGACAGTTTATTCAATGATAAGAAAAGTTTTAGTATTAAAACTTTTGAAACTAGAGAAGAGTGAACATCGATAAAAGTAATAGAGGGCACAGAAACAAAATACCCCACTAGATTAAATAGATTGTTCCCAAAATCAAATAAAAACAGAAAAATGGAAAACAAAAAACAAAAAACAAAATATGGAAAGCATAAAATAACACTTTATTAGATCAATTAAAACCAACCCATTTAAAAAGACATACACAGACAAAGTCCACCCATGGTCAAAATAGCTAAATATACATAATAAATAGATCATAGTAACCTGTATAGAAGGTATAGAAGAGGTCTAGTCCTCAGAACAAGTCAAGGTATTTGCTAACAAATGGGTTTTGCACTTTGACCAGTGGAATAACAGAGTGTAAGGGACACATACACAGGTACATGCACAAATAACCCTGATGAAACAAGGGGAAACGTGTCTGGTATATGTGTCCCTTGTCCTCTGTTATTCCACTGGGTAATGTGTAATACTTGTTTGTAAGCAAATACCTTGACTTGTTCTGAGGACTAGACCTACTCTATACCTTCTATACAGGTTACTGTGATCTATTTATCACATTTAGTTATTTGACCACTGGTGGACTTTTCTGTGTATGTTGTCTTTTTAAATGGATTTGTTTTAATGTATCTATCCATCTATGTATATGTATATATAAAAAATAGAAAAAAAGCAGCACTCCAAACCATCAAATCAGGAAAACGTGGTCCTTTTTATTTCATGTGCAGCAGTGACGTTTCGGCTCAGTTTGAGCCTTTCTCAAGCTTGTTAACACTTAATTTCTAATCAGCCAATCACATGGCGGCAACTCAGTGCATTTAGGCATGTAGACATGGTCAAGATAATCTCCTCCAGTTCAAACCGAGCATCAGTATGGGAAAGAAAGGGGATTTGAGTGCCTTTGAACGTGGCATGATTGTTGGTGCCAGAAGGGCTGGTCTGAGTATTTCAGAAACTACTGATCTACTGGGATTTTCACGCACAACCATCTCTAGGGTTTACAGAGAATGGTCCGAGAAAGAAAAAACATCCAGTGAGCGGCAGTTCTGTGGGCGGAAATGCCTTGTTGATGCCAGAGGTCAGAGGAGAATGGGCAGACTGGTTCGAGCTGAAAGGCAACAGTGACTCAAATCGCCACCCGTTACAACCAAGGTAGGCAGAAGAGCATCTCTGAATGCACAGTACGTCGAACTTTGAGGCAGATGGGCTACAGCAGCAGAAGATCACATCGGGTGCCACTCCTTTCAGCTAAGAACAGGAAACTGAAGCTACAATTTGCACAAGCTCATCGAAATTGGACAGTAGAAGATTGGAAAAACGTTGCCTGGTCTGATGAGTCTCGATTTCTGCTGCGACATTCGGATGGTAGGGTCAGAATTTAGCGTCAACATTATGAAAGCATGGATCCATCCTGCCTTGTATCAACGGTTCAGGCTGGTGGTGGTGGTGTCATGGTGTGGGGAATATTTTCTTGACACTCTTTGGGCCCCTTGGTACTAATTGAGCATCGTTGCAATGCCACAGCCTACCTGAGTATTGTTGCTGACCATGTCCATCCCTTTATGACCACAATGTACCCAACATCTGATGGCTACTTTCAGCAGGATAATGCGCCATGTCATAAAGCTGGAATCATCTCAGACTGGTTTCTTGAACAAGACAATGAGTTCACTGTACTCAAATGGCCTCCACAGTCACCAGATCTCAATCCAATAGAGCATCTTTGGGATGTGGTGGAACGGGAGATTCGCATCTTGGATGTGCAGCCGACAAATCTGTGGCAACTGTGTGATGCCATCATGTCAATATGGACCAAAATCTCTGAGGAATGCTTCCAGCACCTTGTTGAATCTTTGCCATGAAGAATTGAGGCAGTTCTGAAGGCAAAAGGGGGTCCAACCCGTTACTAGCATGGTGTACCTAATAAAGTGGCCGGTGAGTGTATAGCTATCTGTATAAGTCTATCTATCTAAGAAAACTGTAGCACAGCACATGTGACAGATTGAAGACTTGCAGAGGACACAAAGAACATGTCACTGCTCTCTCTCCTGCCTGCCATTTCCTCTGCCATGAGGTAAGGGGGGAGGAGAGGCTGTATATTTGTTTATATACAAGTGTAGGGAAAGCTGACAGTGTACAGGGAGAGAAATTTACTAGGTTAGTTAGGGAGAGACAGGGAGCGTACATGAAGATTGTTACTATATTAGTTAGAGCTCCTGAGAGCAAATGGCTTCCTTGAGGTAAACAGCTAAGAGCAGGGAGAGGGGGTGTGCCTCACATGTACATTCTCACTCAGTATTCAGCCAAGGGTGGACAGGAAGTACCTAGCAACAGCCATCTGAGGAGTCACCGATAACAGGGGCAAGTCTGCTAAATAGCAGTGAAAGGAGCAAGATTTGGGTAACTAATCCAATTGCAAAATGTATTAAAATTGCCTTCCTTACAACATATCAAAAGTTTTATTTTATAACAAACTTTCCGAGAGGCAAGGGGACTCACCTGAAACCAGCACCCAAAGAGAACAGAAAATACTAAATCAATGTTGTTGCCCCAGGGTTATGCTGAATGTAGTTTCTAAATTAAAGATTACATCCCCCCCAACACACTCCCAGAGGGAAAAATACAGGATCAGCTTTAGTTTTATTGGACAGGTTAAGGACGCAGCATTTTCTTGCTTATTTTTCGCTCCCCACCTTAAAAAAATCCATAACTTTCTCATTTTTTCTGTGTACAGAGTTGTGTGAGGGCTTATTAATTAGTAATGAAGTGAAATTATTTATTGTGGTGAAATTGGTAAAAAAAAGGCATGTGACACTTTCTTGTGAGCTCAGATTTTATAACTTTCACGGTGAGCTCCAAATGATACGTCTACTTTATTCTATGGTTTAGTACGTTCGCGGAGATATCAAATTTATGAGGGTTTCATTGTGTTTTAATATATTTTCAGGAATTAAAACAATGTGTATTCAAAAAAAAAAAAAAAAAATCGCCATATTTTGACCCTAATAACTTTTTCATACTTTGGTGTACAGGGCTGTCTAAGGTGTCGTTTTTTTGAGAAATGAGCTGATGTTTTCATTGCTACCATTTTGATGAATACGCAACATTTTGATCACTTTTTATTACATATTTTATGTTATGTAAAATTGTATAAAAGTCATGTTTCAGACATTCGGGTGCTATTTTCCACTATGTGGTTCACTGCCGGCAATAACCATTTTCATATTTTGATAGATTGGGCATTTTGGGATAATCTAACATGTTTGTGATTTTTACTATTTATTTAGTTTTATATCAGTTCTAGAGAAAGGGAGGTGATCTAAGTTTTTCAATATTTTAATGTACTCTAGGGTACTTTCTGCACCTCATCTTCACAGAAAATAAGAAAAACAGACATCTCATGGTTATAAGTATGAGATGCTGTAACACTCACATACTGTCCATTTCCACCTGTTCCTCCTACTCCTTCATTGGAGTCCATCTGTGTTTAATTAAACTGATTGGACTTAATTAGCAAAAGCTAACCAAAGGAGCCCATTTTAACTCAATGGTAACAGTGTTGAAGGTGGCATCCAAAATCTTAGTTTCACCAAGTTCTATTATAGAACTTTGTGTACTCCCATAATATAGTTGGACCTCTTTTAGCTGGGCTAATTCCACTAAATAATAAAAAAAAATAATGTTCGGCCAATTTAACCCTTTTGCACTATTAAAATATAACCTTTATTTGAGAAGTTAAAATACTTGACAGAGAACACTATGGGGCAAATTTACTTACCCGGTCCTGTTGCAATCCACAATCCAGACTGTCCGACGAGGATGAAGTCCGGCGCAATTCACCAAGATCGTGCTCCCGATATCCTGTATGTGTCACTTCCCCACTGAGATCCGCCGGATTTCACCTACTTCTTCCTGGTGAATGTAAGTGCATGTCTTGCGACACAACTTGAATTTTAAATCCCACGCTTAGTCCGAATCAATCGGGTTGTCCGACGGCCACGTGCCCCCGACTTGTGTTGCATTAAAGTTGGCGCGATTGCGCCAAAATCCGATTGCATGCCCAAAAACCCATGTTAAATGTGGCGCAAATCAGAAATAGTCGGGAAACCCGACAGAAATACAGTCCGTGGACCCTTAGTACATGTGCCCCTATATGTCCACACATATATCTCAGTTGGATTTTAAAATTATCAGGTAGTGCGAGTTAGAAGTTGGAAAAATTTGTTGGTGATATGCCTATTGGCGGCTGTTTCCTTCATTGTCACGGCCGAGACATATTTCTTATCCCTTCATTATGATGGCATAATATCCTTGTATTGTGAAATGATGGTGTGCATTATTACTGTAGCCTTTTCATCCCTTTTCCTGTGACATCATTGTATTATCTGTATACTTTGACATTACTATATATTAAATCATTAATTTGACATCATTATTCCTCTATTATGACATCATTTTGTGCATTATTCATCTATTATGACATCACTGGGGCTCATTTCCATTGTGTTTTCCAAATTTTCCGATTTGCCCTGAATTGCCCCAGGTTTTGGCTCACGTGGTCGGATTTTGGCGCATCGGAGTCGGCTTCACACGTGACAGAAATCGGGGGCGTGGCAATTGGACAACCCGACGGATTCGGACAACGAGCAAGATTTAACATTTAGAATTGTGTAGCAGAAGATGGTGAACTCCGGCAGACCTCGGCGGGGAAGCGGCGGATTCAGAAACTCGGGTGCACGATCTTCATGAATTGCGCCGGACTTCATCCTCGTCAGACAGTCCGAATCGGGGATCGCGACAGGACCAGGTAAGTAAATTTGCCCCACTGTGTGCATTCTCCCTTAACTGTCACATCACAGTATTAGCTCTGTACTGTGACATCACTGTGTGTACGATCTCTTTACTGTGACACTACTGTGTGCATTATCCGTGTGCTATGACATAACTGTGTTTCAAATCCCTGTACTTTGCCATGACTATGTTTGTAATCCCTGCACTGTGACGTTGATGTCTTTATTATTTATGTACTATAACTGTACTGAGTAACTCTATATTGTGACATCACATTGTGCATTTTCTATTGAAATGTGCATCTGAAGTCTCATATTGTATTGTAGACCCCATTCCAAATTTTTCTATGGGTCCCCATGGTTAGTAGTTTCGCCCCGATTTAAATGTTTACATCTTTCCATCAGACAAATGAATGTATGACAGTAGTATAACCTTATATATACAGAGCCCAAAAGATTGAATGTCTTAGACATTTGATGTCAATTTTAGCTGATTACTAGCAGAACAATCTGGGAGCCAGTTAACATGGATACTGATAGACACCACATGGGAGCAAAATCATCTGAAATGTCAGAACATTCATGTTCGGATTGGACTGGTAGATAGGCCATGTATAATATATAAATGACACCTCCCTTTATTCTTTGGGTCTTCACTATAGTTTGATTCTTTACAGAGTTTTGTTATGTCTTAATACCTTTTAAAAATATGTAATCTTTTAAAAAAGAAATTTCCATTTTGTACGCCATCAGCAATTTTTTCATACTGTGTACTTTTTCTAAGGTCCAATTTTTTTGCATGATTCATTATTACCATTTTAGAAAATGTACAACCTGTTCATCAGTGTTTATTGAAATTTTTGTGGTTGTCGAAATGTCAAAAAGCATAAATTCTTTTTTTTTCTGTTATATTTCTGACCATATGGGATAATGTTTTAAAAATTTTTAATAGATTGGGCATTTTAAGATGTGGAAATGTCTAACATGTTTTTGATTTTATTTGTTTAATTTTTTATATACGAGGTAGAGGGAGTCCTGTGAATTTTTGAATGTTTCGATTTTTTACAATTTTATTTATTTTACTATTTTTAAAGACACACTGTGGTGTTTATAAGCCTAAGGTGTCATATTGCTTATACAATATACTTCAATACAACTGTATAACAGTTAAATGAATATAATGCTAGACGGTAATAGATGTATTGAGCTAGACGGTAATAGATGTATTGAGCTAGATGGTAATAGATGTATTGAAAGACAGGTTTACCAGCCTAGGAGAGGCTGACACCTACCATTTATAGAGAGTCCTCTGCATACAGGCTCAACTCCAGCACATAGTACAGCTACATCATGGTGTACTTAAAGGTTAATCTTAAAAGTTTATAAAGCCAAAGTACAGCATCTTGCACAACTCGAAGGGGTATTCCCACAAAGATGGACTCAGGATAACAAAATAACACACTGTTATAATATACGTCCAACCGGTCTATCAGTCCTAGTACACAATTTCAGTTGTCCCTAGACACCACCCTGTAACTTCTGATTTAGGGTCGGGCGCCATCTTGGATTTGTGATGCCATGCAGCTGAGATTTCTGTCTCTCTCTGCTGTGTGGTTGTAGCCACGCTCACAGACACTCACTCACTTCCTGTCAGCAACCAAAACATTGTGAGGAGAGAGAAGCTACAAGCAAATAAGTTATCCAGGGGAAGAGGGAAGCAGGCACATATCTGTGAAAATAAATATGTAGCAGAGCTGACAAAGTGTAATAGGCATCTCATGGATTTCATCATCTCATCTCTGATCTGTCTCATCTATCTTTCTATGTGTCAGATTCTAGTACACTGTTTAGAAACTAAATGAAAGTGTATACAAACCTGTACCCTGATAATCTAAACACATTTTCAGCTCACAGAACTAGATGGATCATAATGTTTCTGTTTACAGAGTCTTCGCCCACACTCTGAAATTTTGTTCTGAACAACCTAGGGAGTGATAGGACCCAAAACAGCAATAACACTGAGTAAAATTGTAAGGGTTTTAAAATATCTTTACTGTGGAAACATCACTAGGAGATTAAGATTTGAGAATTTTCTTTCTGCAAAAACAACTTTAATCACTTACAAGAAAATAATCAGACTAGTAAAAATCTATGCTTTACAAACAAATATTTTGTCATCCAAAGACTTAAAACAGTGAATATCATATAAAATCGTAACTTCTACCTTCTCTAGATCATTAGCATTTTCCATTCTATCCTCAAAGCTGCTGCTTTGTTAAATATCAACTTTTGATCCCCTATTTAAGAGCTTCAAAATTCACAGGAAAAGAACTTTATAAAACATACATAAGTAAGCCTGCTTGCTCAGGCTGACGTTACCTAAGTGCCTCATGGCTTAGCCATCCACTAAACTGTGCACACCCCTGACACTCAATATGCACTCCTCTTTCACAGACAGCCGGTGTCTCGCATGTGTGTGAACATACCTCCTTGCGCAGCCCGCAAGTTAATAGTGTGGCTGTACATGAAAGGATGTTCTTACGCATGCGCAAGATTTGCAGAGAGCCAGCTGACGTCACCAGCTGTCTGAAAACAGTGTACGAACAGAGGAGTGCATATTGAATGGCAGGGGCTTACATAATTTAGTGGATGGCAGATCCATGAGGCAGGATGATGTCATAGGCTCATTTACATAGTTTTAGAAAGTTCTTTTCTTGCCGCCTTCTGTGTCCCCCCTTCATTCTCATAGATTGTAAGCTCTGGCGAGAAAGGTCCTCAATCCTATAGTTTCATCTAAATATGTTATTGTTCTGTAATTTCTTGTTTCATTTGTGTATGGCCCCCATGATCTATACAGCGCTGCAGTATTTTATGGCACTTTATACATAAAAAAAATTTTAAGAGGGAAGGAGGATCCCACTCAGAATGCTCATATGGTGTCTCAACTCTCCTATTTACTCCCCTGGCAGCAGATCTATAAAAATTCATTTGTATTTCAGGATTGCAGTACAAGAAGGAAAACTAGACAGACCAAGAAAGGTCGATCAAATTCAGTTCTACAACAATCATAGATGAATATGAATTCACCAGCCAAAAATTATATACAAGAAGGGTGAAAGACAGGCCTAATGAGATTAAAACGTAACTTTTAATAAGCACAATAAAAGATTAAAACGTACCACAGACCAAGGCCCCTCTCCATCTCATCACAACCAATTGATGGAGAGACGCAATATGTCAGCCATAATGCAAAAATGCACACAAAAGAGAGAATCTCAAAATTAGATAAGATAAATCAGAGAGATCTCACCCATATGGAAGAACCAGGAGCCTGGGTAATAGGCAGGATAGCAGGGTTGCTGTAGTCAGATAGAGTCCCAGACCAGGAGTAGATGGAGGCACTGCATCCGGAAATCACTAGAGCTACTCTATCCCTGGTCTCCAAGTCAAGCTCCCGCCCTTTAAAGGAAAGTCCCAAAAGGTCCCTAAACTTTCACAGATGCCTAGGATTGCCATATGGTGTCCTCCCACCATTTGGCAATCCTAGGGACCTATGATCCTGGTTCTTCCAAATGGGTGAGATCTCTCTGATTTATCTTATCTAATTTTGAGATTCTCTCTTTTGTGTGCGTTTTGCATTATGGCTGCTATATTGCGTCTCTCCATCCATTGGCTTTGATGAGATGGAGAGTGGTCTGTGGTATGTTTTAATATATGTTATTGTGCTTATTAAAAATTATGTTTTATTTAATCTCATTAGGCCTGTCTTTCACCCTTCTTGTATATATTCCAGGGTTGTTCATGTTTCTCCAAGTGTAATGGCTGACATCCTCACACTGCTGTACCTTTTAGCTCTGTGCATTTTGCTGATCCACATCCCTTCCCCTCTCCCTTACAGCTGTACTATTCAACCAGAAGCCTGCAACAGATTTTACTCAGATCAATACGTAAAGCACATAGAGCTCAAGAGCACAGCAGTGCACCCTATTACTACAACCTGAGAATATGAATGAAATGGGTGGTCCGAGACATATAATGCTGCCTGCTACCTAACACTGTTTGCAGTTTTGGTGATGAAAACTAATAGTCAATTCCCTTATAGGATAGAGACACATAACCCAATACCAGAGGTGCATTCAGCAGTAAAGATATGTCTCATTCTTTTTAGAATTTACCCCTTACACAAATGCAGCACAAAAATCCCAAAAAGCAACAAAAGTGTGTCTCCTGCCTAAAATAAAATAAAATAAATTGAGCGTGTCTAATGATTATTGATCTGAGGATGCCATGTGATGAACAGAAATGTCTCAAATTGTGGATTGTGATGTATTTTCCACAGAATTATTTTCCTTGGCTTGACTTCAGTCCTCCTCAGTAAATTCTGAGCAGAAAACTTGCCAAGGGAATTTTGTTATCTAATAGAATCATTTTAATCTACCACTAGATGGCAAAGCTACACATAAGTTCTTGTTATTTTTACTAAAAATATGTGCCCTTATAAAATTACAAAAAAATTTGGAGATCCTGTTTGCAGCAGAAAGTCAATACATTTTAATCACTATGCTATTTTTACCATAATAATTAACCCTTTGGTAAATACAAATCTTACCACAAAAACAAGCCCTCATAAAGCCAATTCGGATACAAAATAAAAAAGTTGGATTTTTTGGAATTTGAGCCAGGGGAAAAAAAGGCCATTTTAGACATTGCCCTCAAGGTATTAAAGAAAATCTACTATCAGAAGTAGATCTCAAGGTAGATTCCTCCTGCCTGCCTCTAACCTAATCTTTATTTAACTAATCAAGCACCATTCGTTGCGACAACTTTCTATAGAGCTACTGCGCATGCTTCCGTGCTCAGTCGAGCAAAAAATGTTTGTGTTTGCTCTGCACTTTTGCACATGAACATTCTTTGCTCAACCCCGCATAGGAGCATGTGCAGTAGCTCCATAGAAGGCAGGACTGCAAAGGCTACTGGGCATCAAGTAGCCTATGACGGCCAATATGGCCTCTGCAGGTAATTTCCATATGACTTTATTAAAGGTTTTGCATGTTAGGCTAAATTCTAGGATTAGTAAAATAAAGATTAGGGCAGAAGCAGGCAAGAGGAATCTACCATAACTTCTACTTCTGATAGTAGATTCCTTCTGGTAAGTTTCCTTTAAATGTCTTTTCAAGATAGCATTGGCTAATACTAGAGATGAGCGAGCACTAAAATGCTCGGGTGCTCGTTATTCGAGACGAACTTTTCCCGATGCTCGTGTGCTCGTCTCGAATAACGAACCCCATTGAAGTCAATGGGAGACTCGAGCATTTTTCAAGGGGACCAAGGGTCTGCACAGGGAAGCTTGACCAAACACCTGGAAACCTCAGAAAATTATGTAAACACCACGGAAATGGACAGGAAACAGCAGGGGCAGCATGCATGGATGCCTCTGAGGCTGCTTAATCGCACCATTATGCCAAAATTATGGGCAACAGCATGGCCATGACAGAGTGACCGAATGAGGCTAGATAGCATCTAAAACATCCAGTAATTGACCCTGACACTATAGGAGACGACATGCAGAGGCAGCGGCAGGCTAGAGAGTGTCATGGCGACATACCCTAAATGGACTCAGGCTTCAAACCAATGGGTGGCAGTTAGGAACCAAAGGAGGTGAGCAAGAAGCGCTGAAATGATTTCCTATGTCAACAAAAGGTTGACGGTATATTTAGTCAATAACACAGCATGGTGGCGACATAGTGACCAAGTTCCATAACGTATCTGGTGAAACACCCGAAAAATTAGCCTGACACAGCTCGTTTGATAAGGGGACGACATGTGGAGGCAGCCATGGAGACGACTTCCATGATTAAGAGTGACAGTATGGGGCATCCATATTGCGCTGCTATGATTGCAACTTCAGGTCTCCAGCATGGCGGCGACAGATGGGCTGAGTTCCACTATGTATCTGGTGAAACACCTGAAAATTCTGCCTGACACAGCTCGTTTAATAAGGGGATGATGTGCTGTATATCCTCTCGTACTCCAGCGTCTGGGGTATAGAGAGTTGAAAGTTGCACATGGAGACATTGGTGGACGCTGTGGAAGATCGTGGAGGCAAAATGGACAGGAAGCAGGGATGCATGGATGCCTCTGAGGCTGCCTAATCTTGGGATGGAGCTGGCGGTCCGCTGAAAGGTGAGCTTTCGCCTGTCCAAGCCCCTGTCTCTTGGCTCCTCCCCAAACAGAACTTCTAAGAACCTTTTGTATAAGATCCAGTGTAGTAGTGTTCTTATAAGTTTGGGTTATGGCGGGTAAGGGGAATGTAAACAGATGCGCAAGAAGCGCTGAAATAATATCGGTAAATGATAAAAGTTTGTCAGTATATTTTGTGGATAACACAGCAGGGTGGCGACAAAGTTAACAAGTTTGATGTGGAAGCCATGAAAACAACCAAAAATTCTGCCTGACACAGCTCGTTTGATAAGGGAACGATGTATGGAGGCAGCTATATGGACGACTTTGGGAGGCAGCTATGGAGATGATGTGTGGAGGTAGCAATGGAGACAACATGTGGAGGCAGCTATAAACACGACGTGTGGAGGCTGCTATGGAGACAATTAAATTTAAATAGTGCCTGTATGTGGCAGTCCAAAAAAGTTTTCAAACCAGAGGAGCAGGTAGGTGGTCCTCCAGAAAAATTAAATACATAGAGTACTATAGCTTTCCTCTGCTTTAGTGTACAAAGAGGAGGAGAAGGAGGAAAATGAGGAGGAGGAGTGCATACATTATTCAGGTTGAGCTTCCTTCACCTGGTGGAGAATGGAAATCCTGAGAAATCCAGGCTTTATTCATCTTGATAAGCGACAGCCTGTCAGCGCTGTCAGTCAACAGGCACGTACGCTTATCAGTGATGATGCCACCAGCTGCACGGAAAAACCCGCTCAGACAACACGCTAGCGGCAGGGCAGGCAAGAACCTCCAAGGCGTACAGCGCCAGTTCGTGCCACATGTCCAGCTTTGAAACCCAGTAGTTGTAGGGAGCTGTGTGAATATTTAGGATAATGGTATGCTCAGCTACGTACTCCCTCACCATCTTTCTGTAAAGATCAGCCCTACTCTGCCGAGACTGGGGACAGGTGACAATGTCTTGCTGGGGTGACATAAAACTGGCAAAGGCCTTGTAAAGCGTACCCCTGCCAGTGCTGGACAAGCTGCCTGCTCGCCTACTCTCCCTCCCTACTTGTCCCGCAGAAGTACGCCCTCTGCCGCTAGCGCTGTCAGAAGGGAAATACTGTTTCAGCTTGTGCACCAGGGCCTGCAGGTATTCATGCATTCTCACACTCCTTTCCTCTCCAGGGATGAGAGTGGAAAGATTTTGCTTGTACCGTGGGTCCAGGAAAGTGAATACCCAGTAATCGGTGCTGGAATAAATTCTTTGAACGCGAGGGTCACGGGATAGGCAGCCTAGCATGAAATCTGCCATATGCGCCAGAGTCCCAACTCGCAAGAATTCACTCCCCTCAACGGCCTGACTGTCCATCTCCTCCTCCTCCAACTCTTTTTCTTCTGCCCATACACGCTGAACAGTGAAGGTCTGAGCAATGCTCCCCTCTTCTTTCTCGCCAACATTCTCCTCCTCTTCCTCCTCATCCTCCTCCACCTCCTCCGATATGCGCTGAGAAACAGACCTGAGGGTGCTTTGTCTATCAACAAGGGAATCTTCTTCCCCCGTCTCTTGTGACGAGCGCAAAGCTTCTGACTTCATGCTGGCCAGAGAGTTTTTCAACAGGCCAAGCAGCGGGATGGTGAGGCTGATGATGGCGGCATCGCCACTGACCATCTGTTTTGACTCCTCAAAATTACTCAGCACCTGACAGATATCAGACATCCACGTCGACTACTCATTGTAGACTTGAGGAAGCTGACTGACCTGACAACCAGTTCTGGTGGAAGTTGACATCTGGCAGTCTACAATCGCTCTGCGCTGCTGGTAAACTCTGGATAACATGGTTAATGTTGAATTCCACCTCGTGGGCACGTCACACAACAGTCGGTGAGCGGGCAGTTGGAGGCGGCGCCGTGCTGCCCTGAGAGTGGCAGCATCTGTGCTGGACTTCCTGAAATGCGCACAGATGCGGCGCACCTTCGTGAGCAAATCAGACAGATTGGGGTATGTCTTGAGGAAACGCTGAACTATGAGATTTAACATATGGGCCAGGCATGGCACATGTGTCAGTCTGCCGAGTTGCAGAGCCGCCACCAGGTTACGGCCGTTGTCACACACAACCAGGCCTGGCTTCAGGTTCAGCGGTGCCAGCCACAGATCAGTCTGTGCCGTGATGCCCTGTAATAGCTCTTGGGCGGTGTGCCTTTTATCGCCTAGGCTCAGCAGTTTGAGCACCGCCTGCTGTCGCTTAGCGACGGCACTGCTCCTGTGCCTAGAGCTACTGACTGATGGCGCCATGCCCACGGATGGTAATTCGGAGGAGTAGGTGGAGGAGGGGTGGGAGGAGGAGGAGGCATAGTAGGCCTGAGAGACCTGGAACGAGGTAGGCCCCGCAATCCTTGGCGTCGGCAGTATATGACCAGACCCAGGGTCAGACTCGGTCCCAGCCTCCACCAAGTTAACCCAATGTGCCGTCAGCAATATATAGTGGCCCTGTCCGACAGCACTCGTCCACGTGTCCGTGGTCAGGTGGACCTTGTCAGAAACGGCGTTGGTCAGGGCACGAATGATGTTGTCTGACACGTGCTGGTGCAGGGCTGGGACGGCACATCGGGAAAAGTAGTGGTGGCTGGGGACTGAATACCGAGGGGCGGCCGCCGCCATGAGGTTTCGAAAGGCCTTGGTCTCTACAAGCCTATAGGGCAGCATCTCCAGGCTAAATAATCTGGAGATGTGGACGTTGAGGGCTTGGGCGTGTGGGTGGGTTGCACTATACTTCCTTTTGCGCTCCAGCGTCTGGGATATGGAGAGCTGAACGCTGCGCATGGAGACATTGGTGGATGCTGTGGAGGATTGTGGAGGCGAAGATGTGGTTTTTGCACGGGAGGTGTTTGGGCCGGGGTCCTGGGCAGGGGGCTAACTAGCAGAGGCAGCAGATGACACAGGGGAAGGAGCAGTGGTGTGCCCGGACGGAGGTGAATGGCCTTGGTGCCATTGAGTGGGGTGTTTAGCATTCATATGCCTGCGCATACTGGTGGTAGTTAAGCTAGTAGTGGTGGAACCCCTGCTGATCTTGGTGTGGCACAGGTTGCACACCACAGTCCGTCGGTCATCCGGTGTTTCTTTAAAGAACTTCCAGACTTCTAGCCCTCGCCACGGGAGCTTGACTACGTGAAACATTTGGCGCTGATGCACCAGCTCTGGCCCTGTCTCTCCGTCTGGCCCCACCACTGCCTCTTCTAACCTGTTCTCGTTGAGGACTCGCCTCTGTCTCAGAAGCACTGTGTTCACCCGGCCTCTCAACCCAGCTTGGGTCTGTCACCTCATCATCCTCCGATCCCTCAGTCTGCTCCCCCCTCGGACTTCCTGCCCTGGCAACAACTTCACCACTGTCTGACAACCGTGTCTCCTCATCCTCCGACACCTCTGTACACACTTCTTCCACTACGTCAACAATGTCATCATCACCCACAGACTGCAACCGGTGGAAAACCTGGGCATTGGAAAAGAGCTCAGCAGCAACCGGACAAGTGGTTTATGACTCTGGGAAGGGTCCAGAAAACAGTTCCTCAGAGTATGCCGGTAAAAAATGCCAAATTTTCCTGCGATGGTGCAGACTGGGGGGAAGGAGGCTGAGGTGGAGGACTGCTGATTTCGGTGACATGGGTGGACTGCGTGGAAGACTGAATGGTGGACAAATGGCTAGATGCATTGTCCGCAATCCACGACATCACCTGTTCGCATTGTTCTGGCCTCAACAGTACTCTACCACGAGTCCCAGTAACTTGATACATGAACCGAGGGAGTGTAGCTCTGCGGCGATCCCCTGCTCCCTCATCAGCAGGTGGTGTCTCACCCCGCCCAGGACCACGGCCTCTGACCCCTGCAGTAGTTGGATGCCCACGTCCACGCCCTCGTCCTCTACCCCTAGCCCTCGGGTTCAACATTTTCAAAATTAAAGTGTAAACTTTTAATTTTTTGATTTTTTGTTTTATTTGTGTTTTTTTTTACAAAACGATGCTATCCTATTGCTATGGCTAGTTTCTAAACTACACTGACAGCACACAACTGGATTTTGTGCTGTGCCTGATGACTTTTTAAAAAAAAAATAAAAGTAAAAAAAAAAAAAAAATCAGCAGACTGTGCCTAATTCAATCAAACCCCTAATAAATTGTTCCACTTAGGTGTTTGAGATGGATATGTGTGTCACTAAGAGCTAAATATAACGTTCCCAAGTCTCTCTGCAAATTTCTCACAATATGGTACTAGCTGCACTACTAGTGCCAGCAAGGCCAGCCACAAGCAAAAAAAAAAATATATATATATATATAACGCTATTCTAGCCCTAACAAGGGCTGTTGGGTTCTTGTAGACTCACTCCTGCCTAACAGTAAGCTAATATAACACCCTAACGCTATCCCTGCAGCAGCAGCAACTCTCTCCCTAACGGCATCCAGACAGAGAATGATGCGAGCAGCGCGGGCAGGGGCTAGTCTATTCCAGGGTCACCTGATCAGGCCAGCCAACCACTGCTATCAACGTGTAAGGGTACCACGTCATGCTGGGTGGACTGCAGAGTCTCCTGGCTTGTGATTGGCTCTGTTTCTGGCCGCCAAAAATAAAAAAGGCGGGAGATGCCATTTTCTCGAGTGGGCAAAGTATTTGTCCAAGCAACGAGCAGTTATGAGTACGCTAATGCTCGGACGAGTGTGTTCGCTCATCTCTAGCTAATACCACCCAAAATTTCACCAAAATAATTGTTTGTGAGGGAAAGTTAGAGATTTATCAGTGTTTGATCCCACAGGCTGTGCCATATAAACCATACATTATATCCAGTGCTTGGCTGTGCAGCTGGACAATTCTATGCCAGCTCCGGCCTGGAGTAGAGTTGGTCTACGACAGGCAATAGCTAGTGCACAGGGGAACAGGTGGCATAAGGGCACACAGACAGGAATTGTGATTTTATCAAGGTTTGTATGTCAGTACGCCAACCTTATGACAAAACTAAAGAAGTGACTAAGAAAATCTATGAAATAAGTGATGATGGCTCATAGATGACATCTTGATCCCTCTGCTACACATGATTGTTATTATCAAAGCCTGGTGCTTTGATAATAGTTTGGCTTGGAGACAACTCTTAGTCAAGTAAAGCAGTTCTACTTACCTCAGGTTGGAGAGGAAATGGAGGCAACAGAGGCAACAACAGGCAAGTCATATAAGTTATATAAGTCACCATTTATGGTGGATCAAGTAAGCAGGAAAGGCCTTTGGTGGGGTGTGTGTTTATGGCTCACTTTCCTGTTTGTCTTCCCTGAAATTAGTCATTACAACTCTATTTAAAACTTAACTAAGTCTTTGACAAAGTATGACAAATCAATAGTGCAGATGAACACATGGGTTTTGTATTTTAAATCATTATTATTATTAATGTTAACAGGCAAACACATGTGGACACTTATATAAATAACTTTGATGAGTTTTGCTCAATGCATTTGCAATGTGTTTCAAAATAAAATCATGTGAATCCATCCTAAGTGTGTCTATATTTTAATTAATTAGAGTATGCTGTGTGCAGCTAATTTAGGGGATTCCTGTATATATTATACATTTGGGATGCTGTACAGTGTGGTCAGTTGTGTTGTGGAATTAGTTAGGAGCACTGATTTCAATTTGACATTATATTATAAGTGACTGTGGTATTTTTAGGTGCTTAGTGTAGAGACGTACTGCACAGAGCTGATATCTAGTGGCGAATTCAACAGTGATAAGTCATGACCGGGACAAGTTGTAATGAAGTTCTCTTCCTTTTGGAGCAGATTGTCACATGTAAGGTACTAGATGCCTCAAATGCCTGTGTCACTGAATAGACTACTTGTGTGTGAGACTGCTCTCAACAAGTATAGTGAAAAAAAAACAGGTGGTGGTCCCCAATTAATCCCTTTTTTAAAATAAATTAAATACTTAGTACCGTATTTTTCGGACTATAAGGCGCACTGGATTATATGGTGCACCATCAATAAATGCCTGCTAAAATGTCTAGGTTCATATATAAGGTGCACCCGATTATAAGGCGCATCTGATTATAAGGATGGATGTCCAGCAGGTGGCAGACCTGTGCACAGTTCAAGGCAGCTGTTGTCTGTAAGTACAGTTCATATATAAGGCACACTGCACTATAAGGCGCACCTTTGATTTCTGAGAAAATCAAAGGATTTTTTGTGCGCCTTATAGTCTGAAAAATACGATACGTACAAATAATAGTTCTTACAGACTTCTCCAGAGATCCCTATTCATATTATTGCCCAAAAATTGGGCAATTGAATAAAAATTGCAACTTATTGACTGAGAAACTCATAATAGAACATCATGATACATACCGCAGCTGCTGTAATCATAATTTCCACATACATGAATAGGAGTTATGGAAAAATGTAGAGCAGCCTCGTTTGGCTATTTCCCTTACTATGACTACTCCAGATGACACAGGGCTAATTAGAATATCCAAAAAGGTAAATTTATCTTTTTATTGGCTACAGTGAAACAAAGGCCCCCATAGCTGGAAAACTGGGTTGTGTTGCTGGAGCCAATAAAAGGACAAATTCCTTTTATGTCTCCCAAACATCAACCCATAGATCAGTATAATGCAAGGAGTCCCATCCCCAGCACTGTGTTCGGTCTGTGACACAGAAGTCTACACAGTGATCGTAGGCTGATCAAGGACAGTTTCACACTAGCATGTTCAGTCTTCAGTTTCACGGACCGAGCACAGTGCAGAGGATAGAACTGCGAGCATCATAGTGATATACGTACATATGGAAATCATGATTACAGCGTTGCCGCTACTGTTCCGTGGTGATGCAGGGACTCCCTGCATCATAGTATCATAGTATATAAGGCTGGAAAAAGACACAAGTCCATCAAGTCCAACCTGTAAGAATTAAATAAATGTTTTATCCCCATAACCCGTGATATTTTTTCTCTCCAGAAAGGCATCCAGGCCTCTCTTGAACATGTACATAGAGTCCGCCATAACAACCTCCTGCGGCAGAGAGTTCCACAGTCTCACTGCTCTTACAGTAAAGAACCTTTGTCTATGTTGATGGTAGAATCGCCTCTCCTCTAGGCATAGAGGATGCCCCCTTGTCCTGGTCACAGGCCTAGGTATAAAAAGATCTTTGGAGAGATCCTTGTACTGTCCGTTCAGGTATTTGTACATAGTAATGAGGTCTCCCCTCAGTCGTCTTTTTTCTAAACTGAATAATCCCAAATTTTGTAATCTGTCATTGTATTCTAATCCCCCCATTCCCCTAATAATCCTGGTTGCTCCTCTGCACCCGTTCGAGCTCTACTATATCCTTTTTATACTCTGGTGCCCAAAACTATACACAATATTCCATGTGTGATCTGACCAGGGATTTGTATAAGGGCAAAACTATGTCTTTATCATGAGAATCTATTCCTCTCTTGATACATCCCATAATTTTATTTGCTTTGGCAGCAGCCGCCTGGCTCTGGTCACTAAAACTAAGCTTACCATCCACCAATACCCCCAAGTGCTTTTCAGCTCCAGTTTTACCAAGTAATTGACTGTTTAGAACATAATTATACTTTTTGTTTCCATGGCCCAAGTGCATAACTTTACATTTATCTACATTAAACCTCATCAACCATTTCTCTGCCCACTCCTCAAGCTTCCGCAGATCCCTCTGTAATGCTAAACTATCGACCTCAGTATTTATTACTTTACACAGCAAAGTATCATCTGCAAATATTGAAACTTGACTGTGTACATCAATATGATGCAAGGAGTTTCATCTCTGAAAGTGCAGACGGTCCATAATTTATGAACCAACCACACTAGTGTAAAAGTGCCACACTAAAATTTATCCAAATGTTATCCAAACTGCAAAAAATGCTGCAGCAGAAATGACTTTCCACACTGGATTTATGAACCAAACTGTTATTTCCACTTACAAGCACTTAATCTCTAAATGCTTGCTATCGGGAGAAGCTCCTTCCAGCAGCCTTTGAATTGTGTTGCAAAATTAAATTCAAACTCTGTGTGTGTTACACCGCTGTGAATACAGCCACTTATGTGTCCATGAATCTACATGTGCTCATGATGTTCAAGGCAGAGAGGCGAACCAAAAAGATCACATCCTGCAAGTAAAATACATTATTTTCATCCCTTTATTTGGCAACCTACTGTCCCATCCATGTAAAATATAAAGCAGTCCTGTGTAAAAAAAACTAATCTGTTTGCCAAACCTGAATAATAAAACCTCCAGTTTTCTGTCATACAAGCCCTAAAATAAGAGCAATTCCTAGGGTACTGGCAGACATTGTGGTTATTTCCTATTACACAACCTCCACATAGGTGGGCATGGAGATGTGTGAAGGAAGCCGGTCCGGTGATGGAGTGGGCCTGCGTCCATTCAGGGCTGGATCCAGACAGGTTCCTGGCGTAGAATTGTAGACATACCAGGAGGCTGGAGCCGATACATCTGACACAGCAGAGGGGCAGGGATTTCATTATACACAATGCACCACCATGTGAATAAATACACCCCATGTAAAATTGTCTTGCTTACACACAAAGCCAATACAGGCGGTCCCCTACTTAAGGACACCCGATTTACAGACGAACTTTAGGGAAGTGCTTTATTTTGGACCATTTTGTGGAGCAATCGTAAATATCCCTGATAACACATTGCTGACACCTGTGTACTGCCCATGATGCATGTGATTACAATATTTCATTCATATGTGGAGGTAAATATCTCATTGTAAAACCTACAACATGTTTTTATTACTACAGTGGTTTCCCTCCACCTTTCCCTCATGATTCGCCTTTAATTGTTAAAGGGGTTGTCCACTTTAAGCACATTACAGCAAATAATTAATATTGTTTGTGTAATGAAAAGTGATTTAATTTTCCAATATACTTTATTTATCAATTCCTCATAGATTTCTAGATCTCCGCTTGCTTTATTTCTATAGGAAGCTTCTATGTTTACTTCCATGATCATTTGCTGGTCGTGGTCATTTTTACTGTCCATGGTCATTTGATGTGACACAGGTGCAGGGCTCAGCATCACACAGTTTTGATGAAACTGTGCGTTATAACTAGCACCTGTGTGCAATCACATGATCAAGGTCCGGAGTTTATCCACAAGAGGTAAACATAGAGGCTTCAAGTACACAAACAATAGAAATTATTTGCTGGAATGTGTTTAAAAAGGATAACCCCTTTAAGGAAAATTGCCTTGTCAGTCCACACATGGTTTAAGTTAGGGAGATAAAACTCCAGACATCATCATCCATGTTTCTCTAAGGCTTCCTGCATGAGATTGTTGTCTGCCCATGGAAGCGTGCCTGTATGTCGGCACCATCCCATAGACAGCACAGCTTGTACTCCCATAGAGATGTGTATTCCAGCCTGTATAGGGTGCGTCTATGGAGGCTGCATGAGCTCACATCTAATCTCCATGTGTGTGTTTAAACTCTGGCAGCGAGGATTAACCCCTTCACTTTCATCTTGATATTTGACTGTAGTGCTCATAGCATACTACAGCCAGGGAGAAAGCAGGATGCGTTAAAGGGGTTCCAATTGGGGGCCAGGAGGGGGCTAGTTAAAATATATATATATATTTACTTATCTCTGCGGTCCCTCATGGCATTCTGTGCTGCCATCTCTCTGATCTGTGCCCTATATAAACCAACAGTTTACCCCAGCGCTGGGAATAGGGAAGGTTAGGCTTGTATGCAGCATGGCTTCCGTGCCCCTGTTTGTTTACATGGGGCACAGACCGGAAAGATGGCAGACCAGGAGGGACCGCGGAGGTAAGTATTTTTTTTTTTTCGAAACTTGCCACGTGGCAACCACCAATGGGTTTTTATACGCTCTCGGACAACCCCTTTAACACTCTCAGCTGTGTAACAAACAAGAGACGATCCAGTAGACAGATTTGCCATAGCAACATAGAAGTAACATTGTAACTACGGGGCACATTGCAGCCTGTTTCTTTACAAACTAAGGCCTCATTCACATGAACGTAAAAGGGGATGTGATCCAGCTGCGCAATTTCCGGCCTATGGCACCCAGTCATGGTGCGGTGAACACACACTGTCTCACCGTATCGTGACTGAGCCAGGCAGTTACTGTGCATAATATTTATACTATGCCATATTATTATTATATAATTATTATCACCAGCAAGGATGTAGGTCTGTGCCATATGACTCTGCTCAGTCGGTGGCTGACTCTTAAAGCCAATAACTTTGTCATGTAATCAGCCCTCTATACAAGATAGAGACAAGATAAATGTACTCATGAAATACTGAGCATGAAAATTCTAAAGTTTGTTTAAGGATAATTGAAAAGCAAATAACTTCTTGAAAAAAACGTTGTAAAAGTGATCAGTTACATCCCACAATCTTAATAAACACCCACTCATATAATTAAATGAAAAAGATCCCACTAGCTGTATAAAATGATGAATGAGCACAATATAAATGTATTGGATGGAATTGTGAAATCATTATTCTTCAGTTTCATAAACATGCAAAGCAAAACCCAGCAGAATAAGTGTATTGGAATAAAAAGTACATAACAGTCAGTCCATTTTCTATATTGTTTTATAACTGATTATTTCATTTTCTATCCAGGTTTATTCTTAGCAGTGGGTTTAATAGCAACAGATGGTTTGCATTTACACCAACATGCAAATCTAATTCGCTCATGTATAATGATTGGTCAGATGTATTGTTTTAAATGTCTGTTTTTGCCATATTTTTGCCATATATAACTTTGCCTCAGTGGCACTGTCAGGGCTCAGAGTCTGTGGACCCTCTGGACCACCGCAGGAAATGGTACTGCCGACACCTGGGACCGGAGCCTAAGTGGCATCTGGTCTTCACCAGAGCCCGCCGCAAACCACCTTGGAGCGCTCAGTGACAAACTGAGATGGCAATAATGCTATATGCAGCGAGCACTGTGTGATGAATCTTCTGCACAATTTGGGATCACCATCGTATTTATTAGGCATAGACAGCCTCAGCCTACGCTCTGGTGCCGGTGGACTAGCCGGGATGACAGGAGAAGTCACAGGTGTAGACACTGGAACTGCCGCAGGACTAGTCACAGGAGCCTGGTGCTGAGGCTGACAGCCAAGCAGCCGTTGAAGAGTGCAAGCAACTTGGCCTAGAAGTTCTCCTTGGGTAGCAATCTGCTACGACTGCCAGGCGACAACACTGGAAAGTTCAGCCAGTATCTGACGTGGCTCCTTGGAGGGGTCCATGGTCGGATCTTACTGGACCGCCGCGGGAGATCGTACTAGCCGACACCTGGGCCCGGAGTCTAAGTGGCACCTGGTCTTCACCAGAGCCCACCGCAAAGCGGTATGGTCTTGCTGCGGTGGGGTACCACCAGGTCGTTCCACAGGTGCGACTAGCTCGCGGTGGAAGCCAAGGTAGAAATGCAGTCTGTACCCGGGGTGACATTAGGAGGAAGGCACAGGAAGGCACACTAGCACTCACATCAAGAAACTGGCACGCGGAACAGGAACGGACTGGCACACAGATCAGGAACACAGGAATGGACTGGCACACGGATCAGGAACACAGGAACGGACTGTCACACAAGACAGGAACACAGGAGTCAGACCAGGGGAACACAGGAACGCTTGGATACACAGGAGGGATTTCTCTTCAGGGAAATGGCTTGAAGATCCGTCAGGGAATGATGGGAGCCACCGGATTAAACGCAGACCCGGAAGTGGCCAGCGCCATCACCTGTGCGCTGGCCCTTTAAATTTTGAAGTACGGGGCCTAGTGGGGACGGCAGTGGGAACCTAGAGAGGTAAGTCCACAAGAGCGGGGCCGGCACCATGGAGAGGGGCACACGGGTGCACCTGCGATCCACGATATGGATAGCAGGGGTGCCCGTGACAGGCTCTTAAATACGTAGTAAAAAGGGGGCATTCCCAAATGTTTTGGTATAAAATTCATCCAGCTCCCTGTCGACGTTGCCTGGCGCACAAGAGTAAGCCCGAGGCTGGATAGGGCTGGCACAGATGCCATCAAAGAAACGAATATCCAGCGCTTGATGGTTAGCATATGAAAATCCATCCTTTATTGATTAAAACTGGCTTGACATATCATACATGTGAATACATAGCAATGAAACGATCAAGGTGTGTCGGCTGATGGCTTTAGTCTTGATTGGTTTAAAATGCAACAGATGGTTTGCATTTACACCAATGTGTAAATCTAATTTGTTCATGGATAATGATTGGTCAGATGTATTGTTTTAAAAGTCTGTTTTTGACATATAATATTTGCCTCAAATATGTAGTAAAAAGGGGGCATTCCCAAATGTTCTCAAATAGATTCCCATTATACATAAATGTCTTCAGAATTTTATGGTCTTTTATGATTATAGCTGGTAGTATACAACTGTACAGGAGTTTAGCAGCTACACATAGCTTCAGATGGTCTTAAAACCATAGTTTTTAATATACTCTCCTGGAAAAAAATGAATCTCATGACTCTTATTACAAACTTAACAACATAACTGTTAGTATCATATTATCATAGTAGATAAGGTTGGGGGGAAACACGGTCCATCAAATCCGACCTATAAGTTTAAGATTAAACAAATATTTTCTTCCCAATTTTTTTCCCATAACAAGTGATGTTTTTCTCATCCAGGCCACTGTTGAACATGTACAAAATATCCGCCTTGATAACCTCCTGCGGCACCTCCACTGCTCTCAATGTAAAGAGCCTTTGTCTATGTTGATGGTAGAATCGCCTCTCCTCTAGGTGTAGAGGATGCCCCCTTGTCCTGGTCACAGGTTTAGGTATGAAAAAATCTTTGGAGAGATCCTTGTACTGTCCGTTCAGCTATTTGTACATTGTAATGAGGTTTCCCCTCAGCCGTCTTATTTCTAAAATGAATAATCTCAAGTTTAGTAATGTGTCATTGTATATTAGAGTTCCCCCATTCCCCTAAATATCTTAACCTTACAATTATCTACATTAAACCACATCACCAATTTTTCCACCTCAATCCTCCAGTTTCCAAAAATCCCCCTGTAATATTTTACTAACTGCTTCTGTATTGACCCCCGTGGCACCCCACTGGAAACTTCAACCCAATCTGAGAATTAACCATTAGGAACAAATATTCTGTTTCCTAACAGGAAGCCTATTGCTAACCCAAAAACAAATATTTTTTATTTGAAAAATAACATGAGATTATATTATATTTACTTGGCAATATTTATTTCTGTCTCTACTTTTGATGCCTTTATCTGATTTTTCCAGGATTTATTTGTGTCTCTATAACCCTGTAACACCTCGTTAGTTATGCTTTTATTAAAAAATAGTCACGGTTTCCCACGACAGATTGCTATTACTGCGTAAGAGGAATACATTGTCCTAATAAACTGGCCAAAGAATGTATTTGGATGTTGTATAAAACAGTAATTATTACCTAGAGAAGGTTCTTTGCACTAATAATGGCAAAGAATTTGTCTAAGGCTGCATTCACACACATGTATGGGGGACGTATATACAGCCGATGTATATACTGCGTATATACGTCCCCCATACACTTCTATGGGCTCACAGTCCTGTACGGCACTGTGCAGCACACGTGTGGCACGGTACCACTCCATAGCCCGTAGAAAGATAGGACATGTCCTATCTTTCTGCATGATACGGCGCCGTGCACTGTATCTTCCTATGGAAAGGGGCGGGGGTGAGCTGCGCTCATCCCCTGCTCCTCTCCGCAGCGCCGATGTATGCCTGCCGTACTACGGTACGTAGGGCATACATCGTCTGAATGTAGCCTAAGGCTGGTGGCAAGTAACCCACAGTGAATTACAGTGCCCATCTACAGACTTCCAAAGCTAAAGAATATTGGCCAGAGCAATTTTTACTATTTTCTGCATTGCAAAACGCATGGGTTTTAAGTCGCATGGGTTTTCTTATGTTTCTATGTGTTTAGCTTGTTTGAATCCGTTTTAACATAATTTCAGGAAGAGTTAGCAGCTGTTTTAACATTTTCACAGATGCCTATACTTCCAGAAATTAAGAAACTAACTTTTAAACTAGCCAAACGCACGCCAATATTAAAAATGCATGCATTTCGAAGGGCACCATGTTACCAAATTCTGATGGCATGTTCACACGTGTTTTGACCTGCGTTTGAAACACATTACAACAGCGGAGGAGAGGTAATTTGCCCAATGACATTACTGTTTACATTTGTTAACACAGTGTTAATGCATGAGTTAACAAAACACATGCAATAACACATGTGTTAACATAAAATTTACGATGCATTTTGTAAACGCAATGTTAACAGTAATGTAATTAGGCAAATCACCTCTCCTCAGCTGCTGTAATGCGTTTCAAACACAATTAAAACACAGGCCAAAATGCATTTAACACAGTTAAAACTGCATCACAATCAGCGTGGAAGTGGTATTAGGTGCAGTTTCTTATTTTGACAGGTGAAAGACCTAAATTGAACAGGTGAAACCCCTTTATAGAACAGATTTCCCCTTCAAAATTATATTCACCTATTCAGTTAAAGGGATCAGGGCCGAATCATAGGGAGGACACCCCACCACTTTGCCCTTAAAGGGGCCCCCACCAAATGTGGGCGATTTGGGCGGTCATCGCCCACTATATATTTGGGCCATACACATACACCTGCCCGAATACAGTCTATGGCAGAGCGAGGGGGTGTATATAGTGATTATAGGGGGAATGTATAGTGATCATAGGGGGTTGTATATAGTGATTATAGGGGGCTGTATATATAATCCAAAAAGTAAAGAGACTGCACTCCAAATTGACTGTGAACAAACGGATGGGTGCTTTATTAGCCCAAGTGCAACGTTTCAGACCGTATTCAGGATCATATTTAAAGCAATGTAATAAATCCAACACTCCATATACACTCACCGGCCACTTTATTAGGTACACCTGTCCAACTGCTCGTTAACACTTAATTTCTTATCAGCCAATCACATGGCGGCAACTCAGTGCATTTAGGCATGTAGACATGGTCAAGACAATCTCCTGCAGTTCAAACCGAGCCTCAGTATGGGGAAGAAAGGTGATTTGAGTGCCTTTGAACGTGGCATGGTTGTTGGTGCCAGAAGGGCTGGTCTGAGTATTTCAGAAACTGCTGATCTACTGGGATTTTCACGCACAACCATCTCTAGGGTTTACAAAGAATGGTCCAAAAAAGAAAAAACATCCAGTGAGCGGCAGTTCTGTGGGCGGAAATGCCTTGTGGATGCCAGAGGTCAGAGGAGAATGGGCAGACTGGTTCGAGCTGAAAGAAAGGCAACAGTGACTCAAATCGCCACCCGTTACAACCAAGATAAACAGAAGAGCATCTCTGAACGCACAGTACGTCGAACTTTGAGGCAGATGGGCTACAGCAGCAGAAGACCACACCGGGTGCCACTCCTTTCAGCTAAGAACAGGAAACTGAGGCTACAATTTGCACAAGCTCATCGAAATTGGACAGTAGAAGATTGGAAAAACGTTGCCTGGTCTGATGAGTCTCGATTTCTGCTGCGACATTCGGATGGTAGGGTCAGAATTTAGCGTCAACAACATGAAAGCATGGATCCATCCTGCCTTGTATCAACGGTTCAGGCTGGTGGTGTCATGGTGTGGGGAATATTTTCTTGGCACTCTTTGGGCCCTTTGGTATCAATTGAGCATTGTTGCAACGCCACAGCCTACCTGAGTATTGTTGCTGACCATGTCCATCCCTTTATGACCACAATGTACCCAACATCTGATGGCTACTTTCAGCAGGATAATGCGCCATGTCATAAAGCTGGAATCATCTCAGACTGGTTTCTTGAACATGACAATGAGGTCACTGTACTCAAATGGCCTCCACAGTCACCAGATCTCAATCCAATAGAGCATCTTTGGGATGTGGTGGAACGGGAGATTCGCATCATGGATGTGCAGCCGACAAATCTGCGGCAACTGTGTGATGCCATGTTGTCAATATGGACCAAAATCTCTGAGGAATGCTTCCAGCACCTTGTTGAATCTATGCCACGAAGAATTGAGGCAGTTCTGAAGGCAAAGGGGGGTCCAACTCGTTACTAGCATGGTGTGAGTGGCCGGTGAGTGTATATGGACAACATCATGTCATGTGATCATATCAGGTGCATTTTTACAAAAAGATTATATAACAATATATCCATAAATATAACACAGTGAACAACATCCATTAGTATATCACAAAATATCAGTAAATGGCCATGTGTAATAACCCCATTATTTATCTCTAGTTACTAGTTCACAGTATTATTTTCTCCCTCTGCGTTCAGAAATACAAAGGGGCGCATGTGCGCGAGTCCCTATGACATCAGGAAGCCATCCACCAATCATATACACCACATTGTTATGTGGCATATTAAACCACCAACTTCATTAAAAACAAACTGTGCCAATACGTCAGTTCCGGCGCATACATTAGTCATCTCATTTATTACTAAGCAGTAAACACGGGTCACGATCATGGATCAATCCTGCCTTCGCCATTTTGTTTTAGGGCAACTTGCTCAATGCTTTTACGGTTTATAGCCAAGCGTTTCCACTACAAACAGAGTAGTGCGCATTATGTCATATATTCATACCACACACTGTGCTCTCTGCTGAACCATTATAACTTTCATAATCTATGGCGATAGAAAAACGACCCTCTGTTCAACCAACATACAACTGTATATAGTTATTATAGGGGGCTGTATATAGTTACTATAGGGGACTGTATATAGTGATTATAGGGGGTGTATATAGTTATAGGGGGGCTGTATATATATAGTTATTATAGGGGGACTGTATAAAGTTATTATAGGGGGTTGTATATAGTTATCATAAGGGAGCTGTATATAGTGATTGCTGGGGGAGTTGTATACAGTTATTTTTGGGGGAGCTGTATATAGTGATTGCTGGGGGAGCTGTATATAGTGATTGCTGGGGGCTGTATATAGTGATTACTGGGAGCTGTATATAGTGATTACTGGGGGCTGTATATAGTGATTACTGGGGGAGCTGTATATAGTGATTACTGGGGGAGCTGTATATAGTGATTGCTGGGGGAGCTGTATATAGTGATTGCTGGGGGAGCTGTATATAGTGATTGCTGGGGGCTGTATATAGTAATTGCTGGGGGCTGTATATAGTAATTTCTGGGGGCTGTATATAGTAATTGCTGGGAGTTGTATATAGTGATTACTGGGGGCTGTATATAGTGATTACTGGGGGCTGAATATAGTGATTACTGGGGGCTGTATATAGTGATTACTGCGGGAGCTGTATATAGTGATTGCGGGGGGAGCTGTATATAGGGATTGCTGGGGGAGCTACATGTAGTGATTACTGGGGAGCTATATATAGTGATTACTGGGGGCTGTATATAGTGATTACTGGGGGCTGTATATAGTGATTGCTGGGGGAGCTGTATATAGTGATTGCTGGGGGAGCTGTATATAGTGATTGCTGGGGGAGCTGTATATAGTGATTGCTGGGGGAGCTGTATATAGTGATTGCTGGGGGAGCTGTATATAGTGATTGCTGGGGGAGCTGTATATAGTGATTGCTGGGGGAGCTGTATATAGGGATTGCTGGGGGACCTACATGTAGTGATTACTGGGGAGCTGTATATAGTGGTTACTGGGGAGCTGTATATAGTGGTTACTGGGGGGCTGTATATTGTGATTGCTGGGGGGCTGTATATAGTAATTGCTGGGGGCTGTATATAGTGATTACTGGGAGCTGTATATAGTGATTGCTGGGAGCTGTATATAGTGATTACTGGGGGCTGTATATAGTGATTACTGGGGGCTGTATATAGTGATTACTGGGGGCTGTATATAGTGATTACTGGGGGCTGTATATAGTGATTACTGGGGGCTGTATATAGTGATTACTGGCGGCTGTATATAGTGATTACTGGGAGAGCTGTATATAGTGATTGCGGGGGGAGCTGTATATAATGATTGCTGGGGGAGCTGTATATAGGGATTGCTGGGGGAGCTGTATATAGGGATTGCTGGGGGAGCTACATGTAGTGATTACTGGGGAGCTGTATATAGTGGTTACTGGGGGGCTGTATATTGTGATTGCTGGGGGGCTGTATATAGTGATTACTGGGGAGCTGCATATAGTGATTGCTGGGGAGATGTATATAGTGGTTTCTGGAGGAGCTGTATAAAGTGATTGCTGGGGGAGCTGTATACAGTGATTGCCGGGGAGCTGTATACAGTGATTGCTGGGGGGCTGTATATAGTGATTACTGGGGAGCTGTATTTAGTGATTGCTGGGGGTCTGTATATAGGGAATACTGTACGCTATTTATACTGATTACTGAGGAGGCTGTATCTAGTTATTTCTGGGGAGCAGTATATAGTGATTGCTGTTCTCTGTCTGGACTACATTTAATGGGGGCAATGAAGTTGAAATGTGTTTTGGGGGAAAAAGTTCATTTTCTAGGCAACTATTGACTTTGCAATTAATTGCTGTTAAGCTAATCACTCTTTATAACATTCTGGAGTATATGCAAATTGCTATTCTAAAACCTGATGCAGTAGACTTTGTAAAAATTAACACTTGTATCATTCTCAAAACTTTTGGCCATGACTGTACAGTGATGAAAATGCACTCAATTTTTTTTTAGAAAAGTTCAGTAACATTTTTTAAAAGTTTGCTCACCTCTACCTATAATGTTTAAAAAAGTTGAATGATTAATTTCCTTCTTTGCTTGGAAACAGTTGTAGATGACTTAAGAAAAGATGTTGTTATACATACATTTACAATACTTTTCTAATACCCAGATCTATTAAGAACCCTAAATTTTCCAAAGCACAACGAAGAAAAGTAACTTTTACAGATAAATATGGCAGACCTCCAGCTTGCAAAAACTCATTGGGTACCCAGATGAGTCAGATTTCTGAGGTGCTCAGTAAAAGGGGTTAAATGTCTGACATCAGAGGTTTCTCTCTGGCTTCCTCCATCGATCTCATGGACACAGCCTATAGAAAACTGTGACGTACATTTTACCAGATAATATATTACTATTTCTTCACATTTATCTCTTAATACTCTGACTCACTGTAGGATTTTGTAAAGTCTCACATAATCCTGAGCAAAATTCATTGCGACAACAGTTAATATCCATGTGTAATATGTCAAGAAATAAAAATAAGCACCGAGCTGAAGCATGTGTTGATCCCAGAAATAATTTGTAAGATGGTCACATTCTTATGAGATAATTGAAAGTGAAAAAGCCATGTCATCAGTATATCAACTGGGTACTGCTAGACCAAATAAGATTAAAAGTGATAAATGAGCATAGTCTGAGCATCTCTGCAGTTAGATTGCTAAACAAGAAAGGCAGCGACATCTCAATTCTCGGAACTTTACCATGATGTAAGGAGAAAGTTTGGCCGTGAGTAAGAACTTACAATGGAGCTCACTAGAGGTTTTGTTTCATCATAGGTTAAGATGGCTCCAATGTACAATGGGCAAGGGTCCTTCATCCATGACCCTCGCTAATCGACAAAACAAAGCAGTAACACAAAATTAATTTAGTCTTCAAATTCATGGTAATAAGTAGAGATGAGCGAGCACTAAAATGCTCGGGTACTCGTTATTCGAGACGAACTTTTCCCGATGCTCGAGTGCTCGTCTCGAATAACGAGCCCCATTGAAGTCAATGGGAGACTCGAGCATTTTTCAAGGGGACCAAAGCACAGGGAAGCTTGGCCAAACCTGGGAACCTCAGAAAAGGATGGAAACACCACGGAAATGGACAGGAAACAGCAGGGGCAGCATGCATGGATGCCTCTGAGGCTGCTTAAATGCACCATTATGCCAAAATTATGGGCAACAGCATGGCCATGACAGAGTGACAGAATGAAGCTAGATAGCATCTAAAACATCCAATAATTGACCCTGACACTATAGGGGACGGCATGCAGAGGCAGCGGCAGCAGCGGCAGGCTAGAGAGTGGCATGGCGACATACCCTAAATGGACTCAGGCTTCAAACCAATGGGTGGCAGAGAGGAACCAAAGGAGGTGAGCAAGAAGCGCTCAAATAATATCGGTACATGATAAAAGTTTGCCAGTATATTTTGTGGATTACACAGCAGGGTGGCGACAAAGTTAACAAGTTTGATGTGGAATGCCCTGTAATAGCTCTTGGGCGGTGTGCCTTTTATCACAGTTTGAGCACCGCCTGCTGTCGCTTAGCGACGGCACTGCTGCTGTGCCTAGAGCTACCGACTGATGGTGCCATGCCCACGGATGGTAATTCGGAGGAGGTGGAGGAGGGGTGGGAGGAGGAGGAGGTATAGTAGGCCTTTGAGACCTGGACCGAGGTAGGCCCCGCAATCCTCTGCGTCGGCAGTATATGACCAGCCCCAGGGTCAGACTCGGTCCCAGCCTGCACCAAGTTAAGTGTAGTAGCGTTCTTATAAGTTTGGGATATGGCGGGTGAGGGGAATGTAAACAGATGCGCAAGAAGCGCTGAAATAATATCCGTAAATGGTAAAAGTTTGCCAGTATATTTTGTGGATAACACAGCAGGGTGGCGACAAAGTTAACAACTTTGATGTGGAATCCATGAAAACAACCCAAATTTCTGCCTGACACCCCTCATTTGATAAGGGGACGATGTATGGAGGCAGCTATATGGACGACTTTTGGAGGTAGCAATGGAGACAACGTGTGGAGGCTGCTATGGAGACAATTTAATTTGGATAGTGCCTGTATGTGGCAGTCCAAAAAAGTTTTCAAACCAGAGGAGCAGGTAGGTGGCCCTCCAGAAAAATGAAATAGATTGAGTGCCTGTATGTGGCAGTCCAAAAAAGTTTTCAAACCAGAGGAGCAGGTAGGTGGCCCTCCAGAAAAATGAAATAGATTGAGTGCCTGTATGTGGCAGTCCAAAAAAGTTTTCAAACCAGAGGAGCAGGTAGGTGGCCCTCCAGAAAAATTGAATAGATTGAGTGCCTGTATGTGGCACTCCCAAAAATTGTTTAAAACAGAGGACCGGGTAGGTGGCCCTCCAGAAAAATAAAATGCATAAAGTACTATAGCTAGAGCCAGTGGGCCCTGTCAAAAAATAGCCAGTTTCCTCTGCTTTAGTGTACAAAGAGGAGGAGAAGGAGGAAAATGAGGAGGAGGAGGAGTGCATAAATTATTCAGGTTGAGCTTCCTTCACCTGGTGGAGATTGGAAATTATGAGAAATCCAGGCTTTATTCATCTTAATAAGCGTCAGCCTGTCAGTCGACAGGCGTGTACGCTTATCGGTGATGATGCCACCAGCTGCACTGAAAACCCGCTCGGACAACACGCTAGCGGCAGGGCAGGCAAGAACCTCCAAGGCGTACAGCGCCAGTTCGTGCCACATGTCCAGCTTTGAAACCCAGTAGTTGTAGGGAGCTGTGTGATCATTTAGGACGATGGTATGGTCAGCTACGTACTCCCTCACCATCTTTCTGTAAAGATCAGCCCTACTCTGCTGAGACTGGGGACAGGTGACAGTGTCTTGCTGGGGTGACATAAAGCTGGCAAAAGCCTTGTAAAGCGTACCCTTGCCAGTGCTGGACAAGCTGCCTGCTCGCCTACTCTCCCTCGCTACTTGTCCCGCAGAACTACGCACTCTGCCGCTAGCGCTGTCAGAAGGGAAATAGTGTTTCAGCTTGTGCACCAGGGCCTGCTGGTATTCATGCATTCTCACACTCCTTTCCTCTCCAGGGATGAGAGTGGAAAGATTTTGCTTGTACCGTGGGTCCAGGAGAGTGAATACCCAGTAATCGGTGCTGGAATAAATTCTTTGAACGCGAGGGTCACGGGATAGGCAGCCTAGCATGAAATCTGCCATATGCGCCAGAGTACCAACGCGTAAGAATTCACTCCCCTCACTGGCCTGACTGTCCATTTCCTCCTCCTCCAACTCCTCTTCTTCTGCCCATACACGCTGAACAGCGAAGGACTGAACAATGGTCCCCTCTTGTGTCTCGCCAACATTCTCCTCCTCTTCCTCCTCCACCTCCACCTCCTCCGATATGCGCTGAGAAACAGACCTAAGGGTGCTTTGGCTATCAACAAGGGAATCTTCTTCCCCCGTCTCTTGTGACGAGCGCAAAGCTTCCGACTTCATGCTGATCAGAGAGTTTTTCAACAGGCCAAGCAGCGGGATGGTGAGGCTGATGATGGCGGCATCGCCACTGACCATCTGTGTTGACTCCTCGAAGTTACTCAGCACCTGACAGATATCAGACATCCACGTCCACTCCTCATTGTAGACTTGAGGAAGCTGACTGACCTGACTAGCAGTTCTGGTGGAAGTTGACATCTGACAGTCTACAATCGCTCTGAGCTGCTGGTAAACTCTGGATAACATGGTTAATGTTGAATTCCACCTCGTGGGCACGTCGCACAACAGTCGGTGAGCGGGCAGTTGGAGGCGGCGCTGCGCTGCCCTGAGAGTGGCAGCATCTGTGCTGGACTTCCTGAAATGCGCACAGATGCGGCGCACCTTCGTGAGCAAATCAGACAGATTGGGGTATGTCTTGAGGAAACGCTGAACTATCAGATTTAACACATGGGCCAGGCATGGCACATGTGTCAGTCTGCTGAGTTGCACAGCTGCCACCAGGTTACGGCCGTTGTCACACACAACCATGCCTGGCTTCAGGTTCAGCGGTGCCAGCCACAGATCAGTCTGTGCCGTGATGCCCTGTAATAGTTCTTGGGCGGTGTGCCTTTTATCGTCTAGGCTAAGCAGTTTGAGCACCGCCTGCTGTCGCTTAGCGACGGCACTGCTGCTGTGCCTAGAGCTAGCGACTGATGGCGCCATGCCCACGGATGGTAGTTCGGAGGAGGAGGTGGAGGAGGGGTGGGAGGAGGAGGAGGCATAGTAGGCCTGAAAGACCTGGACCGAGGTAGGCCCCGCAATCCTCGGCGTCGGCAGTATATGACCAGCCGCAGGGTCAGACTCGGTCCCAGCCTCCACCAAGTTAACCCAATGTGCCGTCAGCGATATACAGCGGCCCTGCCCGGCAGCACTCGTCCACGTGTCCGTGGTCAGGTGGACCTTGTCAGAAACGGCGTTGGTCAGGGCACGGATGATGCAGGGCTGGGACGGCACATCGGGAAAAGTAGTGGCGGCTGGGGACCGAATACCGAGGGGCGGCCGCCGCCATGAGGTTGCGAAAGGCCTCGGTCTCTACTAGCCTATAGGGCAGCATCTCCAGGCTAAGCAATCTGGAGATGTGGACATTAAGGGCTTGGGCGTGCGGGTGGGTTGCACTATATTTCCGTTTCCGCTCCAGCGTCTGGGGTATGGAGAGCTGAACGCTGGTGGATGCTGTGGAGGATCGTGGAGGCGACGATGGGGTTTTTGTGCCAGGGTCCTGGGCAGGGGGCTGACTATCAGCTGACACAGGGGAAGGAGCAGTGGTGTGCACGGCTGGAGGTGAACGGGCTTGGTGCCACTGAGTGGGGTGTTTAGCATTCATATGCCTGCGCATACTGGTGGTAGTTAAGCTAGTAGTGGTGGAACCCCTGCTGATCCTGGTTTGGCAAAGGTTGCACACCACAGTCCGTCGGTCATCCAGTGTTTCCTTAAAGTACCTCCAGACTTCTGAAAATCTAGCCCTCGCCGTGGGAGCCCTCGCCACGGGAGCTTCACTACGTGACACATTTGGCGCTGATGCACCTGCTCTGGCCCTGCCTCTCCGTCTGGCCCCACCACTGCCTCTTCCAACCTGTTCTGGTCGAGGACTCTCCTCCGTCTCAGAAGCACTGTGTTCACCCGGCCTCTCAACCCAGCTTGGGTCTGTCACCTCATCATCCTCCGATCCCTCAGTCTGCTCCCCCCTCGGACTTCCTGCCCTGACAACAACTTCACCACTGTCTGACAACCGTGTCTCCTCATTGTCGGACACCTCTTTACACACTTCTTCCACTACGTCAAGAAGGTCATCATCACCCACAGACTGCGACTGGTGGAAAACCTGGGCATCGGAAAATTGCTCAGCAGCAACCGGACAAGTGGTTTGTGACTGTGGGAAGGGTCCAGAAAACAGTTCCTCAGAGTATGCCGGTTTAAATGCCAAATTTTCCTGGGAGGGGGCAGACTGGGGGGGAGGAGGCTGAGGTGCAGGAGCTGGAGGAGTGCCGATTTCGGTGACATGGGTGGACTGCGTGGAAGACTGACTGGTGGACAAATTGCTCGAAGCATTGTCGGCAATCCACAACATCACCTGTTCGCACTGTTCTGGCCTCAACAGTGCTCTACCACGAGTCCCAGTAACTTCAGACATGAACCTAGGGAGTGTAACTCTGCGGCGTTCCCCTGTTCCCTCATCAGCAGGTGGTGTCTCACCCCGCCCAGGACCACGGCCTCTGACCCCTGCAGTAGTTGGACGCCCACGTCCCCGCCCTCGTCCTCTACCCCTAGCCCTCGGGTTAAACTGAAAATGAAAGCTATAACTTTAATTTTTTTTTAACTTTTTTTTGTGTTTTTTTTTTTTTTTGTGTTTTTTAGTTTTTAAAACCAAACGATGCTATCCTATTGCTATGGCTATTTTCTAGCCAAGTATGAAAGCACACTGCTATGCCAGATGAGATGACGCTGAGTTATGAAAAATAAACGTAAAATAAAAAGGAAATGGCAGACTGTGCCTAATTGAAATCAAACCCCTAATAAATTTTCCCACTTCGGTCTTTGCGATGGATATGTGCGTCACTAAGCGCTAAACACAACGGTCGCAAGTCTCACTACAAATTCCTCACAATATGGTAGTAGATGTACTACAGCAAGGACAGCCACCAGCAGATCAACCAGAAATAAAATATATATAACGCTATTGTAGGCGTAAGTAAGCCGTTTGGATTCTCCTATGGCTATTTTCTAGCCAAGTATGAAAGCACACTGCTATGCCAGATGAGATGACGCTGAGTTATTAAAAAAATAAACGTAAAATAAAAAGAAACTGGCAGACTGTGCCTAATTGAAATCAAACCCCTAATAAATTTTCCCACTTCGGTCTTTGCGATGGATATGTGCGTCACTAAGCGCTAAACACAAAAGGTCGCAAGTCTCACTACAAATTCCTCACAATTTGGTAGTAGATGCACTGCAGCAAGGACAGTCACCAGCAGATCAACCAGAAATAAAATATATATAACGCTATTGTAGGCGTAAGTAAGCCGTTTGGATTCTCCTATGGCTATTTTCTAGCCAAGTATGAAAGCACACTGCTATGCCAGATGAGATGACGCTGAGTTATGAAAAAATAAACGTAAAATAAAAAGTAAATGGCAGACTGTGCCTAATTGAAATCAAACCCCTAATAAATTGTCCCACTTTGGTGTTTGAGGTGGATATGTGTGTCACTAAGAGCTAAACACAACGGTAGCAAGTCCCCCTGCAAATTCCTCACAATATGGTACTAGCTGCAAATAAAAAAAAAAAAAGTATAACGTTATTGTAGCCCTAAGAAGGGCTGTTGGGTTCTTGTAGAATCACTCCTGCCTAACACTATTCTAATTGAACAGCCTAACGCTTTCCCTGACCAGCAGCAGCTCTCTCCCTAGCGGCATCCAGACACAGAATGATCCATCCGAGCAGCGCAGGCAGGGGCTAGTCTATTCCAGGGTCACCTGATCTGGCCAGCCAACCACTGCTATCGACGTGTAAGGGTACCACGTCATGCTGGGTGGAGTGCAGAGTCTCCTGGCTTGTGATTGGCTCTGTTTCTGGCCGCCAAAAAGCGAAACGGCGGGAGCTGCCATTTTCTCGAGCGGGCGAAGTATTCGTCCGAGCAACGAGCAGTTTCGAGTACGCTAATGCTCGAACGAGCATCAAGCTCGGACGAGTATGTTCGCTCATCTCTAGTAATAAGTAATTATACAGTTAATTATATTTAACTGCAATGGAACCCAAGATTAAGAAAGGACAGAGAGCCCTAAATACCAGTCCCCCAACATACAGGACAACAAAAAGACAATTCGTCCCTTGGCTACTGTATAGACACGTAACAAAACATATAAACAAAAGAACACAGTATGGGGCAGTAAAGAGTCCAGGTCACAACAGAGAGGCCATACAAGAGCAAAATCACAAATACAGAAGCATGGTCAGTAAACAAATAATAAGAATATCAGGAGTGAACCACAGCAGAATAGCAAACAAATTTGGGTTTACATCACGGACACGTCTGGGGTATTCTGATGTATCCCACTGTACGCTTTACGCGACCGGTACTTACAGATTACCCCTACCATTCTAAATGGTAGGTTTCCTTTAAGAATTGAGATCTACACATTGTACCCTTCCATACTCCCTCAATTAAAGGGAGAGCATGCATAAAAATAATAAGAAAAATAACAGGGCTTAATAATTGCATGCAGGAAGAATCAAAATTCCAGATATTGCCCTATATGTTTGTGTATGTTCACACTTTTAATATTTCTTGTGTAATTTGTAACATATTAAAAAGATTGATATTTTAATTAAAACAAATAAGAGGTACTTTTTATCTGCCACCTAGTTCCTCCTATTCCCACCTTTCCCTTGCAAATAATAAGCTACTGTTGTTGGTGTACAACTGGCAGAACAGGACAAGCAATCTTTTTAATTAATTTTTCCCGCCGGATATTTCGCCTGGATGCAAGGGGAGGAGTGCACAATGGAAGCAGCTGGCAATAGGCTGCTACTTGTGTCCAGGGCGTTTCCTCACTGATGTCACTCTCCTTGGACAGTGACATCACCGTATCCACCTCTCCTGCTGAGCGGCATTTCCGCTAAGCTGCTGGGACTCCGGGATTACATACACTGCATCCGCTCCCCATAGGCTACTATTGCCTCTGCTGGGCATATACATCGCTCAGAAGGAGGGTGCAGGATGGAAAAAAATAGCTTGCTGCCTTTTTAAGTGGATGTGATATATAGTGGTCAAAGAGAGACAACACATGCCTCCGTCTGCCAGTATATATGCCAATGTGTACGCTCAGCATATATATGTCAGGAAAGCTCCAGACACATACAAAATATGAGATGTGAAGCCAGCCTTACGAGGAGTGATTCTGCCCCTGATAGTGGATGCAGGCGCTCACAGTCACATGCTGTTAACTCCTGCTGCTTCAGAGCGATAGGTGTAGGGAATACAATTCACAGCCAGTCACTAGAGCAGTGGTGGCGAACCTATGGCACTGGTGCCAGAGGCGCCACTCTGAGCCCTTTCTGTAGGCACCCAGGCCATCACCCCAGAAAAGTTCACCAGACAGAACTCAAAGAATCTGCCTGCAAATCTTCCTACAATGATAGATGAATTTGCCCTCCTCCTTTCAACTGCGTTGGTGTCCTTGGGAGGCTGAAGGATTGAAAGTTGTCAATGTACAAGGAGAAATCCATTACTGCTTAAATTGCTGCGCTGGCACTTTGCAATAAATAAGTGACTTTTGGTTGAAGTTTGGGCACTGAGGCTCAAAGAGGTTCGCCATCACTGCACTAGAGCATAGTTGACACTGCTGGAGTGAATGACAGTCTGCATTTCCCCAGCCAATTAGGAGGAAGATGTATTAATACTTCAACAAATATGCCAAATACATATGGCATGACAGTAAATCACTTACAATATAGGAAATAATTAATAACCCAGTAATTTTAACTTTTAATAGTTTAATAATTTTAACTCCAAGAGACCTGTTTTAGACCCTGCTGTTTATTAGAAAGTATGGTCTCCTGTTTGATCACATACTCAAAAGGTATAATTTAGAGTCAATCAAGCAGTTTCTGAGATATCACCTCTTTCTTGTATCACATGTCAGTGGTACTTCGGTACTTTTGAGTCGAAGCTTTCATACAGAGAATGGTCCAATATTGGGTTGCTGTAATTTTTGGCTTGTGTAGTTCTACAAACTTCTAGTATCAGTAGGTAGGGGAATCCTTGGAGGAGACATCGGGCAGAGAATCCTTTAACCCCTTAACGCCGAAGCCACTTTTCACCTTCCTGACATGGCCCATTTTTTCAAATCTGCCCTCTGACACTATAAATGGTTATAACTTTGGAACGCTTTAACATATCCAAGTGATTTTGAAATTGTTTTCTCGTGACACTTTGTACTTCATGTTAGTTAAAAAATGTTGGTGGTATGTTTTGCATTTATTTATGAGAAAATCAGATATTTGGTGAAAATTTGGAAAAATTAGCAATTTCCGAAATTCAAAATGTTCTACTTTTTCCACAAATGAGTCATAACACCAAAAAACGTAATAACTAACATTCACCAAATGTCTACTTTATACCTCCGTGGTTTTTTATATATACTATAATTTTTGTAAGATGTTATGGGGCTTTGAACGTCACGTGCAATTTTTCACATTTTCATAAAAAAAGCAAAATCCTGCTATTGAGGGACCTGCTCAGGTTTCAAGTCACTTTGAGAGGCCTAAATAAAAGTAAAATTACTCCATTATAGAAACTACACCCCTCAACGTACGTAAAACAACTTTTATGAAGTCTGTTAACCCTTTAATTGGTTTACAGGGGTTAAAACAAAATGCAATTTCGAAATTACATTTTATTTGGCTAAATGGATGTGTTTTTCATAAAATGTACAAATTCTCAGTGGATAAAATACCAAAACGCTCCACAAAATTTGATACCCAATCCCTCCCGTGTATAACAATACCCCATATGTGGTGGTAACCTGCTGTATGGGCACACGCCAGGGCATCGAAGGGAAGCTGCGCCATTCAGAGCAGATTATGCATTGTCACTTTATATTGGCTATACAATCTTTATTTTTTTGGCAATTTGGACATATAAGGGCTTATTTTTTGCGACATGAGATGCACTTTACAAATACTTCATTTAAGTGGGTCTGTAGCTTTTCGATGAGATTTTATTAACTCTTTAATGTATGGAGGAAAAGAAAATTGTCAATTTGGGGTTTCTTTTTTTTGTATATTTTGGGGGTCGTACACCATACACTAAAAATACTATAATATTTTCATTCTATAGATCACTACGATTACGGTGATACTTCATTTATATAGTTTTTCATTTATTTTTACAATTTTACTGGAGAAAAACTAATATAGAGGAAATCCCATTTGTTTCTGCATCGCCATCTTTTCGGGAACTTAATCTTAATATTTTTTGGTTGACAGAGCTAGTTTAGGGCTTATTTTTTACGTGTTGAGTTGTTCTTTCCATTTGGTACCATTTTGGGGCACATAACTTTTTTTGATCACTTTTTAGAACATTTTTGTAAAGGGATTTTATGAAAAGTTATATTTTTGGCGAGTTTTTCGGGTTTTGTTTTTACGGCGTTCACCGTACGGGTCCAATAATGTTTCTGACTTATTGTACAGATTGTTACGAACGCGGCGATACCAAATATGTGGGGGGGTTTTGGTGATTTTCAGGTATTTTTACTTTATTAGATGTGTATAGGGAATGTTTGTGTTTAGGGGACTTTAACTCTATTTAATTAATTATTTTTATTAAAAATTGTGTTTATTCAGTGTTTTTAACTTTTTTTTTCTTTACTTTTACAGGTTAGCTTGAACAAGTGATCCACTGATCACTTGTTCAAGCTATTCTTCACCTAATACAGTGTAATACAGATGTATTACACTGTATTATGTGACACACTGAGCAAGCTGCGCATGCTCAGTGTGTCACAGCCGGGTCCTGCCAGAAGGCACGGACCTGGCACCCGGAAGAAGATCGCGCAGCCCCGGGCACCGGCAGTCCCGGGGCTGCGATCAGAGCAGCGGGACCCCCCCGGTAAGCGCAACGGGGGGGTCTGAATCCAGTTAAATGCCCCTAGCACGCCGCGGTCAGCGCGACCGCGGCGTGTTAGGGGTTAACACCCGCGATCGGAGAAATCTCCGATCGTGGGTGTTAGAGGAGGGTGTCGGCTATAATATATTCAGGAGCCGGGGCCAGAAGTTTGACGTACTATTACTGCATATTGCGGGAACGCACCTCCCGCCATGCAGTAATAGTACGTCAAATGTCAGGAAGGGGTTAAATAGATGTGTCGGGGCCAGAGCAGGAACTCCGTCATCATGAACTGTCCATATATGGTGTTTTCACATCTCTGAGAGCTTCCACTGACACAAGGTCTTAAATTATTTCATGTTATTCAACACAAACGCCACTAATGACTGCACCTTAAACATACAATATTTTCAATAAAAAAATCAGTATCAAGATTCTTCTTATAACCTTATAAAGCACTACAAGTACCAATATGTTGCCAAGGACTGAGCACCTTCCGGATTGTGTTACTTTCATGACCCGGCTATCATTCAGAAAATCTATTTTGAATTAAGATGTAAAATAGTTGTATAAAGTCAAGGAGGTGGAGAGTTTAACACTGAAGTCAAGCATTCCCTGTCTCAGAATTCCCCCTTCACTGTAATTGATAGTCCTACATCCGAAGACATCACTTAAAAGATCTCCTGAAGTCGGATGCATGATCCCCATCACAGAGGAGGCGCTCTTAGGAGAGTTCTTGACTTCAGCACTAAACTCTCCACCTCAGTGACTTTATGCAACCATTTTACATCTCACTTCAAAAATGATTATCTGGATGATGCCACCACAATGGGTCATGGAGGGAACATGATCTGGAGGTATTGCGCTGCCACACAACTAACTGGTATTGGTTTATTAGACCAATTTCTGATGACAGGTTCCCTTTAAGATATCGTATCTCACTCAAAATTCTGCTATCGGTGCAAACCTACAGTTAATATATTTTACCGTCCAATGCAGATGTTACACAACTCATGCAAGATGATGAGTGTGCCTGGTGGTGGGTCAGCTGCGTACCACTTGCAGGCCTCAGACTATCTAGTTCATGTTCAGGTATATGGGAAAAAGGGAGAAAAGAAAACAGAGATGATAGCGCTACCTAGCGCAAGGTTATGCTTTTTAGGAGATGGTTATTTAGGAAACAGAGGCATCAGACTAACCTTCAGGAGTAGTGCTGATCATCAGGCACAACTCTGGTTTTCGCTTATAATAGGTGCCACAGCCTTGTCCTACCCTTGGTGTGACCTATGGCCCCTGGGGTATATTACACTGAACTAAATGTATAGTGATGCGTCATGCGGCACACCGCTATTGGGAAAAAATGGACATACAATATACGAATGGCGCTGGCATGTTCTTTTCATTCAAAGCAGCATCCATTTATTTCCAGAAGACAAGTAAAAGTAAAATAACTTGTCTTCTGGAAATAAACAGACCCTGCTTTGAACAAAAAGATTTTGGCAGCGCCATTCGTAAACGTCCATTTTCTCCCAATAGCGGTGCGCCGCATGACGCATCACTATACATTTAGTCCAACGATCCGGCAGTCTGCGCATGCGCAGAACAGCAGGCCCGCGCCTGCGCAGTCACTGCTCCGAAGCCGGGGCTGCACAGGCGCGGGCCTGCTGTTCTGCACATGCGCAGACTGCAGGATCGTCGGACGAGGGCGCGCAGCGACGAGCAGCTGCGCGCCGAAGATGGTGAGTAGGAGGGGTAAAGTGGCTACCGGGGCGTGGAGTAGCCGCCTCGTGTAACCTCAGATGCGGCTACTCCACGCCCCAGTAGCCGCATAATAAAATTAGCATAAACGTTAGATAAAAGTTAACAAAAAATTGCGGGGACGTGAGGATTAGCCCTTAAAAGGGCTATCCTCACATCCCATTGATCCACCTACCACCCGATCTACCTTTATAGGTAGATTTGTGGTGGTAGGTGCCCTTTAAGAAAATAACCTTGGCCTTGCTTTCTGATAGTGTCAGTTTCCGGGTTTTTTTATAGCCATTTTTGTTTTGCATTTTCTTCCATTTTTGTTTTAAAGCCTACTACCCAATGAAATTATGGAAGGTCTAAAAACGGATGCTAACGGACATCAGTACGAGCCAATGGGAAAAGTAAAAAAATTTAAATCAATGGGAAAAAACAGATCCGTTGTTCATCCGCCTATAAACAGAAACTGCAAAAAAGAAGCCAAAACGCAGATGGCAATTGGCCCTGAGAAACTCAAAGTGGAACAGATCCCGACAAGCGCAGGTGTGAACGTAGCCAAAGTGAAGTTATTTTTTCTGTGTGACTTGAAGTCCCCGGTGACCCAAGGACAAAATAACCTGTGAGCCCCAACAAGCAGCGGAGCAGCAGCCTCCAAGGTCATCTCCAGCCCCGGTCACATAATTGTGTAACAGCCGGCACAATACTGAGCTCTATGTCTGACTCCCAGTAACGCAAACTGCACGCTCGGACTCTGCACATGACGTCACCGCCGCGGCTCCGCCCCTATCCCCAGTTCCCCTGTGTGTCTCTCCCAAACACCGCGAGACCTGGCCTTAGTCTCGCGATGCTAGAGCCGCCGCCGCCGGAAACAAGCAGCCAGAGCGATGCTGAGTCGTCAACAACAACAATAACAAGGGGATCTTCCTGAGTGGCGGCCGCACCGTGCCCGGGTATGAGGGGTGACGGCTGGGGGGGTGGGCTGCACAGGCACCGGGGAGACCCTTGGTTGTGCTGTTCATGTACACGAAGCAGCAGCCACAGCTGACAACTCCTCCCCCGGCCTGATACTCAGGCCCCTGTCAGATGCTTCCAATAATCCGCCTCTCAGCTGTAAACACATCAGTGTCCTCTACAGGAGGTGGTCACCCCAGCACAGCCCTGCCCCCACACACACACATGTATACAGGCACAGGGGGTGTTACTAGGGGTGCCAGGTACTGCTGCCACCATGACAGTGGTCAGGACACCAGTGTGGTCATCAATAGTCTGTATGTGGTGACAAACAAGTGTCCTCCAACATCCAGGGGTCTGTAAGTACAAGGGCAGACTTCATAATCTGCCCCCGATCCTGCATTCCTTGTGTGATGGTGACCCTACACCAAGGACCTCATAATACTGGAGGTGTCACCACATCCTCATAGTGGGCAGCACAGTCATGATCGGGTGGCACCAGGACACAGAGTCAGTCAGTCCAGATTCTCCTCCATTTATCCAAACAAAGAAAGTTTCTCCAGGAACCACTGTAATACTGGTTCCAATACATCGGCTATAACTATTGACGACACTGGACTTTTGGCCTCTGTTGGGTTGGTATTATAAGAGGACTTTTCACCACCTCCATCTACTCTAATACTTTCTATTAAAGATGAGCTGACCTGATGGTCTGGTTCGACTGCCTGACTGGACATATTGATGGATTAGCAGCTGAACAGCCCATCCTGCAATTTTGTGGGATCGGCTTGCCATGGCTATGATTGTTCAGCCAGCAATTCGACAATATGACTGGGCCAAGTGGCCAAACCTGAACCCGCTCAACTATAGTTTCCATCTTTTACTAGGTGGCGCTACACTGTTTCTGACATAGTTAGAATTTTCTCTCTCTCTAAGAAATCAATGTAATTATTTTTGAATCTCTGCTGTCATCTGGGTGGGGCCAGGATTTCTGCGCCAGCCCAGGACCACCCATCTGACAATAGAGAGCCCAATTAAGTAATGAAACTACCATAAAATTGTGCAAAGTGGTGTTGGTGAATGTGGTGAAAGGTCCCCCTTAGGGCGGATAACAATAAAAGAAACGCCTTTGCATTCTGAAGAATCCAGCTTTATTTGGAGAGTCACATATGTACACAGCGCTATATACATTAGTAACGGATCCAATCTACATTAACACATACCCGATTATTTTATTCTAGTGCTTCACACAATCAAATTACTTGTAAGCATTTACCACACCCGTTAACGTCTTAGAGAAAAAACAATGTCACTTACTGTTTCCCAGTCTGATGGAGACAATTATCTTTGTCATCACTGGTGCGATCATGTTATAAATATGTAGTGTGTCCAGCGTGGGGAGCAACGTCACTACATAATGGGATGAAATAAAGGGTGATGACTCTTTAGTAGGAGGATTACAGAATTCTCATTATCTCCCTAATATGAAGGCATATCAATACCTTCAAACGAAGCCTACTTTATAAACCTGCTAGTTCTCCATCCCCCTTCCCAAACCCCCATTGGGATGGGGGATGGAGAACTTGCTGTACAATATACAGCTGTCATTGTATGATGGTGTACACAAGGTAGACTGTCAGTCATCCCGGTTGGCTTTCTTTAGGAGTCATAGCAGTTGGTAATCGGCTTCTTACCCAAAGTATACATTAACTCCCCCCTTCTCCTTTCCTGTCTCTTTATATCTTATGCCTAGATAGGATATGACTGATCCACTTTATTAGAAATCTACCATCACAATCCTTCATGATAAACCAGAGACTCTGACCCATAGATCCAGGCACTGTGACTGCGCTAATCTTCTTATACTTGTTATCCTTCCATCTTAAATCCACCTTTATGATTATGCTATAGGGCAGTGGTGGCGAACCTATGGCACGGGTGCCAGAGGCGGCACTCCGAGCTCTCTCTGTGGGCACCCGGGCCATCACCCCAGCACACCAGACAGGACTCAAAGAATTTTCCTGTAGTTCCAAGCAAAGATGCTGTTTTCAGTGATATTTTAACCCCTTATCACCGACACTAGTTTTCAGCTCAATGACCAGACTCGATTTTTCAAATCTGACATGTCTCACGATAATTGGTTATAACTTCGGAACGCTTTAACATATCCTGGTGATTTTGAAAATGTTTTCTCGTGACACATTGTACTTCATGTTAGTTATAAAATTTAAGTGATAAGTTTTGCGTTTCGTTCTGAAAAAAAGTGAAAATTTGGCAAAAGTTTGTAAAAATTCTTCATTTTCCAAGTTTGAAATGTTCTGGTTTCCAGACAGGAAGTAAAACTACCCAAAAAGTTTGATAATTAACATTTACAGAATATCTGCTTTATGTTGGGATGATATTTTATGCTTCCGGTCATTTTTCTAGGATGTTATGAGGCGCAGAACTTTAGGTGCGATTTTTCTTATTTTCATGAAAATTGCCATAACTCACATTTTGAGGGACAACTCGGCTTCCAAGTGACTTTGAGAGGCCTAAATAATAGTAAAACCTCATAAATTACCCCACTATAGAAACTTCACCCCTCAACATATGTAAAACAACTTCTATTAAGTTCATTAACCCTTTAAGTGTTTCACATGGGTTAAAAAATATGGACCTGCGATTTAGAAACTATGGAATTTTTTTGGAAATACATTCATTTAGGCCAAAACTGACATTTTCAGAATAAATTAAATGATGAAACGCACTGCAACGCTTGATGCCCAATTCCTCCCGAGTGTACTGATACCCCATATGTGGTGGTAAACTGCTGTACGGGCGCACGGCCGAGCATAGAATGAATGGAGGCGCCGTCCACAGCAGATTTGTATTGTCACATTGTACGACCTATAAATTTTTATTTTTTTTGGTAATGCGATCATATGAGGGCTTATTTTTTATGGGATGAGATACAATGTATAAATAATTTATTTTGGGAGTCTAAAGCTTATTCATGAGATTTTATTAACTATTTCAAGGGGGACACAAACAAAATCATCAATTTTTATTTTGGATTGTGAGCATTCCCCCCCCCCCCCCCCGCTCACCGTAACGTAAAAATAATATTTTATCTTTATTCTCTGGTTCACTACGATTGCGGTGATACCTCATTTATATAGTTTTTCTTATTTTGCTCAATTTTCCTGAGCAAAACCAATATTGGAGAAAATCGCATTGTTTTTACTATTGACAACTTTTCAGGGCCATAACTTCTGTATTTTTCTGTTGTCAGATCTGGTTGAGGGCTTATTTTTTGCGAAAACAGTTGTTCTTTTCAGTCGTATCATATTAGGTACCGTAACTTTTTTTGATCACTTTTTAGAACATTTTTTGTGATGGTGTTTGATGAAAAATTGTATATTATGGGAAGTTTTTCGAGTTTTTTTTTTACGTAGTTCACCGAGCGGGTTCAATATTGATTTAGATATATTGTACAGATTAATACGGATGCGGTGATACCTCATTTATATAGTTTTTCTTATTTTGCTCAATTTTCCTGAGCAAAACCAATATTGGAGAAAATCGCATTGTTTTTACTATTGACAACTTTTCAGGGCCATAACTTCTGTATTTTTCTGTTGTCAGATCTGGTTGAGGGCTTATTTTTTGCGAAAACAGTTGTTCTTTTCAGTCGTATCATATTAGGTACCGTAACTTTTTTTGATCACTTTTTAGAACATTTTTTGTGATGGTGTTTGATGAAAAATTGTATATTATGGGAAGTTTTTCGAGTTTTTTTTTTACGTAGTTCACCGAGCGGGTTCAATATTGATTTAGATTTATTGTACAGATTAATACGGACGCGGTGATACCAAATATGTACGTGTTTTGTGTTTTATATACTTTATTTGCATTTTATGTGTTACTGGGGAGATTATGGGACTTTTATTTTATTTATTTATTTAATTATATTATAAAAAGATTTAATTTTTTTTTTTTTACTTTTTTACATTTTCTACTTCTTGGCTTGAATAAGCGATCATCCGATCGCTTATTCAAGCCTTTACACTGCAATACACTTGTATTGCAGTGTATAGTGTAAGTAACTGAGCATGCCGCGCATGCTCAGTTACTTACAGCCGGGTCCTGCCAGGAAGGCAGGACCCGGTGAGAAGAGGAGCCGACAGCCCCGGGTCACTCGTCGGAACCCGGGGCAGCGGCAGGAGGGATCGGATCCCCCGGTAAGCACACCGGGGGGGTCCGATCCACGGGGGACACACTTGCACGCCGCGGTCATGCTTGACCGCGGCGTGCAAGGGGTTAAACACCCGGGATCGGAGTTTTTCCGATCCCGGGTGTTAGTGCCGGGTCTGGGCTGTAATATCACAGCCCGACACCGGCACTATAATAACCCGATGTCCCGAAATCTTTTTCTGATGCGCCGCCGTAGAAAGGCGTCGCATCAGAAGAAGTACCCTTAATGACCGACGTAGAATCCCGATAGGGCGGTCATTAAGGGGTTAAAGTGACTTGCTTGGCTACTTGGGACTGTAGGAAGAAGGAGAATGTGTAGACAGGGCCGAATTATCTCTGAAGGACTTCCTGCTAGCCCCATGATTCTTTGTGTACAGAGGGACACTAGAACGAGGCTACAAGGAGGCAAATTTTCCCTCCTTCTTTCTACTGTGTTGGTGTCCTCAGGAGGCCAGTAAGATTGAACGTTGTTGAAGAACAGGGAGCAATAAGATACTGCTCTAATTTTGGTTGGCACCTCGCGATAAATGAAGGGGATTTAGGTTTGCAGTTTGGGCACTCGGTTGCTAAAAGGTTCGCCATCACTGCTATAGGGTTATTAACAGAGCCCCTCTTTGCTGTAGATTCACAGGCTGTTACATTATGAAGGAGCACTTCCCCACTGAGGCATGCTTCTGCACATTGTAACAATAGCTTGTGAAGTCAGAGGACAGAGGGCTTCTATTACATGCTCATAGCCCTTCTGGGCTTGATTTTAGAATGGAGGCCATGGATAATAACTATAAGAAGATTATCACAGTCACAGTGCCTGGATCTATGAGTAAGTGTCCCTGGTTTATAATTTTTGATTTTAATGGTAGATTTCCTATGAATCTTATTAGAAAAGGCCTTTGAAAAAAAATCAGGGGACAATTCACCCAGAAAGAAACACATCATTTTGTCTGTTTCTAGAATAATGAACAGCCATGAACATGAGCAGCCCCAATTCCTATTCTGTCCTGGGGCATCGGCCATTTTACCTGGCAATTTTGGGGAATGCCATAAATCTGAGATGTAGGAAACCAGCTCTAATCATTTTAATTAAGGAGACTTTGGGGCCAGCAAATCTGCTCACTTTTTGGGGTTGTGGCAAGGCACCACACCGGGTTTGTCTTTATTTAGATGTCACGTGCCGGTCAATGTGTACTGATACCAGGTGCAGGCTTTTTTATTTCTTAAAATCAAAAGCCAAAAATATGTACTTCAGACTCCATTTTTAAAAGCAATTGTATTGAATATCAATAGTGTTTTTTTAAATAATGGTTTTATGATATAAATAGCTGTTTCTGGTAAGAATATTGTAGCAGGAACTCAGCATTTTATTTGAATACTACCAATACAAAAGTTATGGCTGCATCGGTTTTTAGAAATGATACATGTAACTTCTTACCATATACCAGTGATACCGGCGAACCTTTTGGAGGCAGAGTGCCCAAGCTACAACCAAAACCCACTTATATGTTGCAAAGTGCCAACATGACAATTTAAGCAGTAACTTATTGATCCCTGCTCAATCGCAGGTATTAGTCGTATTTGGGTCCTGAGTTCACCAATACAATAGAAAGATGATGGAGACATTCGGATTGTAGCTTCTCTCCAGTGTCCTCTGAAAAGGAAGAATCAGGGGACCCAGAGCAGGAGCTCCAATGACAATGCATCTCTATCCACACCTTCTGGCTACTCCTGTAGTCCGGGCAGCCAAGGACGTTGCTTTAAAATACAGCTAAGCATGGCACGTCCTGGGCTGTCTTGGAACACAGGAGAAAGCCTTAAGTCCTAGCTGGTAAACTCTGTGTTGGGTTGAAGGCCTGGGTGCCCACAGAAAGGGCTCAGAGTGCCACCTCTGGCACCCGTGCCATAGGTTCGCCACCACTGCCATATACTATTACTTTTTAACACAATTTTAAGAATTCATTTTGCAAGTGTTAAGGGAGGATTTATGATATCCTCTTTTAGTGTGCATTGGTCGTGTGTTTCAAATTAGTTAAAGCATGTGTGCACATTGTAAGGAATGACTCCGGCAAATGCTGATTCAAGTCTCGCTCATGCTACCCATGCCTGGTAATTCAGCACTGCACAAGTTTATTTGGTTTCACAAGTCTATGTAGAAAAGGAGGAGCATACAAAGCATAACATATCAGGCTTCCCAGATCGTGTAGTTTCTTGATTGGAAAGTTTTCCTGCTGTCCCACCATTCGTGAAATTCCTCTGCCTCAAAGTTTTAGGTGCTGTCCACGATGTCGTCGCCATCTTAAAATGTATTCTTTACAGTATTTTTAAGAAAATAAGACAAGTAGAAATGACAGGATTTGATCTGTCAGCTAGGTTTACCTTAACACAAGTTATCTGATTTTCTGAGCAAATGCCACTCACTATGACATTACTACGTGTCCTCCCCCATTTTGGAATGTTCCCCAAATTCATTCATTAAGTACTTCCAACCTGTCACTACATTTTTACATATACAGCTAGTGGCAGGTTCCTATAGAACTATATAAACTAACTAAAAACCTTCTTTTTGTTAAAAATTGTTTCCCTCACATTCCCATAATTCAACTTTGTTTTATCACCTGGCATCCCGGGTGGCGTGTCCTACTCGTCCGGCCCCTCCCATCTACTCCTCCCTATGTCTTCTAAAGTCCTTTACAAGTTACCTTTGCAACATCTAGCCCATGTATGTATCTGCTCACGTGAAATCACAGCAGCTTCTATGAACTTCTCCTCCCAATCTTCCATGGAAGCTGCTGGAATTTCATGCGATTGGATACATGCATAGGGTAGATTGTGCAAATGTGAAAGGAACTTAGATGACATCACCCTGGTCACATGACATGAAGTTCCCAATTATATAACAGAGCTCTATGTTCCACAGCAGTGAGACCTGTCAATCAGGAACATGGAGGCAGGGCAATGCTGTAACCACTGGATATCCAGGGCCTCCTATGGTGACTCATATGGTGGGTGCACCTCAGGTGAAGCTCACCTTCATATAAGTTTACAAACAGATTTTTTAACATTGCATTCATGGAATGGAACCATTTAGGGATAAGGGCAATGCTTTTTAATCATACTTTTTAATGAAGTATTTATTTTAGGTGGGTTAATTTGCATGACAGATTCTCTTTAAGGAAACAAAAAAGACTCTCTAATTGTCCTGCGCCTGGAAAGTAGAGGAATATTTCTCTGGTATCAGTGCACATTGACCAGCTCTGCCTGAGCATTAATCTGAGATGGAGACTTCTCTTTAACCTACAGTCTCCTGACCTATAGGACATTGATAAGGAACTGTACAGTCAGGTTGCCTACTCCTGATGATCTGGATGATCTGGCACACTTTCTGTTTATAGTAGGATTATTATAGCTTTAAAGGGTTGTCTGGGAATCCGGCACTCAATAAGGGCTCCAGAGGGTGTAAAATAACAAACTCCCTATGCTGTACTGTGCACCTCCCCAGCGCAGCGTCTGTGTCCGTATACAGATTCTTAGCAGTGACAGCGTGCTCCAACTATACATACACAGGTATGATGTCAGAGTGACATCATTGCTGAACACCCTGGGGCACAAAGACAACTGCTTTATAGGGAACCTCTCACCCTGGACTATGTATCATCAATTATGCCAGGAGAGGAAATCTGACTCTTCTCCCATGTGACAGCGCTAGGAGATGCCTTGGGACACTATAAATGAGCTCAAGTATTCATTTGATACTTGTGAAAGTAACAATTTCATAGAAGGATCTGAAAATTCATAAGATATTAAAAAATAGATCCACTTCAAATCTTTTGCCCACCTTCTGACCCTGATTGTGTAATTCCCCATCTTATCCCTAGTGTCACATAAGGTTTATATGGAAGGCACATGTTTCCTTGTCACTGAGCTCGTAGGATTTTCTTAAATAACAGTGGATCTAGTTTAATAATAGTTTGTGGTCTGATGATTTTGGTTTGATATATATATAACCCTGGTTAGCTGCTCATATCTGAGTTGTGTTTTCCCACAGTAAAATCCATTTTGACAGACAACAGGCAGTGTTTGTCCCTTGTTCTCTCTCCAAGTTTTAATTTGCATGAACAAAATGCTTTAACTTTGCTTTACTTCATTTTCACAGTTTCTGACTCATTTCACCAGAGCGGAAATCTGTTCATAAATTCTAGAATAAATTTCTGTAGATCACATGGTCAGAGATGTATGGTGTTATTGGGTAAGACTAGGGGACAGTTCTTTAGTTTCATTAGTGGTGACATCACAGGAATAAGGTGTAATGTAATATTTGCATCTGTTCTGTCTTTATGACCGCTCCCGCATTTGCATCACAGTAACTTTTATAAACAAACTGATGAAATAACATGAACTGTCCCGAGCCAGGGATATTTCTACAGTATTCCTTTTCTGCATATATTAATGGCCCTGGGGCGGATTTACTAACTGTGGATTTACTAGCAATGTTGGCTGCCCGCTGCCTGTTACCTACCCCCTCCCCTCTCATCCATATCTTCACTGTCTCCTTCTCCCGACCACCCCTTTTTTCCTTCTGACCATCAAACAGGTTGGCCGATTTTCATAAAAAAGCACTTTTGTTTGTTTACAGGGGCACTGCACCTCATCTCAGGCAACTTCCAGCCACCTGGTACACCCACCAGCGCCTGATACTGCACAGGGACATGTGGGCGTGCCAGGCAAATCTACAATGTAGGACATGCCCATCCAAATTACAGTTCACTCAGAAATACAGGCAATCAAATGAATCATAAAATCATATTTTCCATTGAAAGCAATAGAGCCTTGTGCTGGCGGTGAAAAAATCATTGCGTTACCGTGACTGGTGCAAGCCGGACAGGTGCACCGAAAAATATAGGGCATAGGACAGGGGTGGCGAACCTATGGCACTGGGGCAAGAAGTGGCAATCAGGTGTCAAGACATGCCATTATGTCTTCCCAGTTGTTTTAGTCCCGTAATTTAGCCGAATTCCGGTTCAGTCACAAATACAGTCATTCAAACGGATGGTCATATTTTCAATTGAAAACAATGCGGCCGTGTGCCGAACGTGAAAATAACATTGCGGGCTGTTACCAGTGAGAGGCGGGAAGGTGCGCCGCAGCAATGAGTAAAGAGGCTGTGCTGAACGTCTGACTATTTTTTTCTCTATAATGGTTTAATATATTGCCTGACTTTATACTAATTTTGAGGGTTAAAATTATCAGACAGCTTTCACCCACCACTACATTTACGGTTCTGTTCAGCGGAAATTTCCCAACGTGTGTCTTTAGTGGCTACAGTGTTCTTGCTTCTGTATCTCACTTTCTGAAAAGTTTAGCTTTTATATCTGGCATATTAATAAATGTGATGTATAAACAGTTTCCTCATAATACAATGCAGCGTAGAGATGTATCTTCTCAGCCAAGCCTCTGGGGATGTGTCTGTCATGTCGACTGATTCCAGTAACAACCAGCAGAAATCTGGATGTCGCTATCGGCCATAATACATCCTGTAACTCAGGAGCTAGGTTACCCGTGCACATACACTACATAAATTGACGTTTACTACACATTCTTGATTTCATGGGATGCCCCTAATTTATGAATTGGTATATGCCTTACATGTGTGCGCCTGCTGGCACTGATTTGAGCTATAATCCGCACAAGTTTCTTGTTATTATAGTAAATATTCTGGGCCACAGGGGGCCAGACAACCCTTCTGAGAAGTCTCATCTACACCCTTGCCACATTTCACTGAAGTGGCACAAAACAGTAAAATAAATCAAAATTTACTTCTGCAAAAAAAAAGTCACCAGCTTTTCTACAAATATTACATAATGTATCTTATTAGAGCAAAGTGTTTTTCTGTCCACTTGTTTTGACTCCAATCAGCCTACATCCTCCTAATCTGCTTTTCACAGATCTCTACTGCATTCTGTCTTGCTGGCAGGAAGGACAGAAGCTCATTGAGGTGTTACAGAGACTTTCTGTAAAGTAGGCATCTTGGAAAAGTGAGGGTGTGGTGACACTTGGCGCTTGCATTGTGTTTACAAATACAATGCAGACGCCCACAGGCGGGGTCCAGCCCAATCACTTCTGCATTTTCAAGGAAACGCAAGCGATCTGGTGTTTTGCATGAACACAATGCAAAACACTCGGGGATAATACATCAACAGGCTTAGGTACCCTGAAGCATAAGTCGGGCAGTCGTTTGCAAGCTTTAAAAAAAACAAAGCTTCCATGGGGCAGGAATGCCCCATGCCGGCCCACTCCACCTGCAGCTATGCCCCTCTGAGCCCACATGGCATGGAGGTGGCGTAGTCACATAATAATTGCGAATTATTGCAGTGCCCAAGAATTTTCAATTATTTCACTGCAGTGTTAAATTATCCCCTGGGTGCTTGTTGCCAATCACAGGCGTTGTCCGCTGACGGCACACATGTACACTCACCGGCCACTTTATTAGGTACACCATGCTAGTAACGGGTTGGACCCCCTTTTGCCTTCAGAACTGCCTCAATTCTTCGTGGCATAGATTCAACAAGGTGCTGGAAGCATTCCTCAGAGATTTTGGTCCATATTGACATGATGGCATCACACAGTTGCTGCAGATTTGATGGCTGCACATCCATGATGCGAATCTCCCGTTCCACCACATCCCAAAGATGCTCTATTGGATTGAGATCTGGTGACTGTGGAGGCCATTTGAGTACAGTGACCTCATTGTCATGTTCAAGAAACCAGTCTGAGATGATTCCAGCTTTATGACATGGCGCATTATCCTGCTGAAAGTAGCCATCAGATGTTGGGTACATTGTGGTCATAAAGGGATGGACATGGTCAGCAACAATACTCAGGTAGGCTGTGGCGTTGCAACGATGCTCAATTGGTACCAAGGGGCCCAAAGAGTGCCAAGAAAATATTCCCCACACCATGATACCACCACCACCAGCCTGAACCGTTGATACAAGGCAGGATGGATCCATGCTTTCATGTTGTTGACGCCAAATTCTGACCCTACTATCCGAATGTCGCAGCAGAAATCGAGACTCAACAGACCAGGCAACGTTTTTCCAATCTTCTACTGTCCAATTTCGATGAGCTTGTGCAAATTGTAGCCTCAGTTTCCTGTTCTTAGCTGAAAGGAGTGGCACCCGGTGTGGTCTTCTGCTGCTGTAGCCCATCTGCCTCAAAGTTCGACGTACTGTGCGTTCAGAGATGCTCTTCTGCCTTCCTTGGTTGTAACGGGTGGCGATTTGAGTCACTGTTGCCTTTCTATCAGCTCGAACCATTCTGCCCATTCTTCTTTGACCTCTGGCATCAACAAGGCATTTCCGCCCACAGAACTGCCGCTCACTGGATGTTTTTTCTTTTTTGGACCATTCTCTGTAAACCCTAGAGATGGTTGTGCGTGAAAATCCCAGTAGATCAGCAGTTTCTGAAATACTCAGACCAGCCCTTCTGGCACCAACAACCATGCCACGTTCAAAGGCACTCAAATCACCTTTCTTCCCCATACTGATGCTCGGTTTGAACTGCAGGAGATTGTCTTGACCATGTCTACATGCCTGAATGCACTGAGTTGCCGCCTTGTGATTGGCTGATTAGAAATTAAGTGTTAACGAGCAGTTGGACAGGTGTACCTAATAAAGTGGCAGGTGAGTGTATATGTGGGGTTATTTATTTTTGTGTAGTGAATTTGCAGACTTTTTTCTTTTTGTCACTTTTTAGGTGCATTTTAAAACATCTATGGAAGGAAGTATGGGTCAGCTGTACCTCGATCTGAGTCTAAAAAGTTTCTAATTTGGGGAAGAAGGCGCACATCAAAGAAAACCTCTGTTTTGAAAAGATACATTAAATAAAGCAAGTGGTACACCCATCAGCAAACTTTTTCACATCCTGGCATCAGACCAAAAAATGTGCAAATACTGCCAAAAGGTGCCAAAATTAAAAAGAAAATTGTGCAGAAAGATTATAGACAAGTCAAAATAAAGATAGTAATAATTCCTTTTATTTATATAGGGCACATTATACAGCGCTGCACAGAGCTTGCCAGATCAGTCTGTGTCCCCATGGGGCTCACAATCTAATCAACCTACCAGTATGTTTTTGGAGTGTGGGAGGAAACCGGAGGACACGGAGGAAACCCACACAAACGCATACATGTCCCCAATGTGTCACATTCTGCTAATGGTGTTTCCTTAGTTTTTCATTCTGTATCCAGAAATGGATAGAGGCAGATTTACTGTGCTATGAGTTATAGGACAGTAAGCGGGAGTCAGACTCCACAGTCGTCTTCTGCGCCAGATAATGGAGTGGTTAGGACTTCACACCTGCTATAACTTGGTCTAGTTGACGTCACAATTTTCTGGCTGAATTTTCTACCCTCCAGGTTAGGCCACAACCATTTTCTCTAGGTCATGTTATAGCAGGACCACCCATTTGTTTCATTTGGATGTCAACTTTTTTGACCCTTTTTACCCTTGGGGGATAAGCAGCCATGAGAGATGCCTCACCCTGTGTTGAAAATGAAAGCACGCTCATGTATGATGGGTCAGGTCAGGCATTCAGCTGATGCTGTGTATTGTTATTGGTCAGCTCTTCTCCATGATTGAAAGCCTCCCCCCTTTTGGTCCTAGCCCCCTGCTTTTAGCTCTGTGCATTCACAATCCATTTGTAAGAGAGCAACCACTAAGTGCATGAGTAACGGGAACTATCTCTAGTCGTCTTAATATCTGCTTTGCACCAGTTTATGTTTATATAATCCAAAAGAGACATCACAGGAGCAGGGGGACAATGTTCACTGATAATCCGCCGTCATGTACATTAGTGGCCTCCTGCGAAACGACTTGCACCGTCTAATGTTTTCTTTTTGCTGTCTCCACAGTTTCTAAATGAGCACAACAAAGAGTAAAGAAGGGAGCAGAGGAACATAGAGCCGTCATCATGAAGCTGTACGTGTTTCTGGTGAACACGGGAATCACCCTCACATTTGACACCGAGCTTGCTGTTCAGACGTAAGACATTTTTCTTATAAAATATTGCTTATCTCTCCTTTCCTGTACAGGGTATGGCAGTGGTTTACTATTCATCACCATGACATAACCACCTCCTTCACTTATCTCTTTTATCTGTCTGCACTTACAGGAGATATTTCACTATCATTGTGTAATAGAAAACTGCACAATTTACTGGTATACTCAAAGGTGTTGGCTACTTTACCTTATTTTTTTTGGAATACAATACCATAGTACTTTATTGATCCCTGGGAGAGAAATTCTTTTTGTCTAATAGTGTTCAGGCATAATGTTACACAAAATTAAGAAAGACTTGGGTACAGTTAGGTTACATTATTTTTATTTCGTTTGTTACTTAGTTACAACCTCAGAGCACATTTACAGTTACCCAATTACACACATTCACAGATACTATACACACTACAATAATAACAGTTACAATAGACACAAGCTAAACACTCATATGTCACCTACCGGGTGCAGGTGTAGCTAGCAAGTTGCTGTAGGTTTTTTTGGCACAGTGGGCACATATTGCTACCATGGTGCCCAGATGCTGACTACCAAAGAAGCAATTGGTACAGTGTTCACCCCGATTAGTGCTGGTTTCAGGTGCATCACTATTTGCTGCTAGGTTCCGGCGCTCTTTGAGTCCAGTCGAGCAACATGGTGCCGTGGTGGGGTGAAGCAGGATGCCTCCTACCTGCTGTAGGTGTACGTAGGATGGCTGGTATACATATACAACATTACAGGCCGGGGTACAGGTTGGGATGGCTGAAAATACATGTAGTCCTTGTGGGGCCTAGGGACCTGTTGGGAGTGCCAGCAGGGCGCTATATAGAGGGTCATCTTGCCGTGTATAAATATATGGTTTGGAGCCGAGTAGTCCATTAAGAAGTAGACCCCTTCCAGGACAAAGTGGTTTGGGGTGGTGACAATGGTGAATGGATCTATGTCTGATGGGCCGGTCTGTGGAGGTGTCTGTGTTGTGCCAACCTCAGGAGGCACTATTGCTGGATGGAGGCATCAGGCTGCAGTTTCCTAGCGTGTTAATGTGGATGATGCTCACTCTAGGCAATGTTTGATGGAGGTAGGAGGCATCAATGTCATTGTTGTGGTGCAGTGCCTTGGCTGAAGTTGGTTTACTATTGGTGTCCATTGTTGCACCTGATGGAGGGAGGATGTTGGTCAGCGCTTGTTTAATCTTCGGTACAGGCCTGACTTACAGCACAACTTGTGCCTGTGTGCCTGGAGTTGTGTACTACGCCGGCAGTGGGTGTCATGACATTGTGTCCCAAATCAGGAGTCTCCGGTAAGTAGACCTAGTAGGGAAGCTACATGGACTTGGTAGACAAGGGGAGGAAGAGAGGGTAAAATGCCGGAGCACAGGTACAGCCACCTACCACAGAGCCATCTGTGGGGTTGCACCACTTTCTTGATATGTAAATTCCCTGCTTCAGAAAAGTCTTTTACCTCATGACTAGAAGAAATGGGAGATAGAAGAGACAGAGGGGCGCACCGGTGGTGTATTACCCTCGTGATAGATGGTCAAAGTTTGATACTTCAGGCAACTCCCAAATGATGCTTCCTTAGATGGACCTTTATCTCCGCTGCCGCGTTCCTGGTCCTGCTGACTCCGCCTTGATGTGGATAAGCAGTTCCAAACGGATATTTTTTTTCTCCAGGATTGGAGTGGGTTTTTTTCTCGAACGCTTAAAGAATCATTTATTTCATTGAATGTGAAATAAAGTAAAATAATTAAAACAGAACAATGCGTTTATATACACCTTACTGTGTAAAGACTCTTATTCCCATGTGTCTGTGGGGTGTCTGGACTACGGCTGCCTCAGAAGGTTACCTCATGAGATGCCATTCCTGTCCATAAATGGCCGCAGATGGAGGGTCCTGTGATCTATAACTGTCCATTGCTTGTATTTATGAATACTAACAAAAGGTCCTGGAAAGTAGATTGGTTCCTGGACAGATACTGATCACGTGACCCTGTATCTGCAGCCATTTTATGGACAGGAATGTCCGGCTGATGAGGTAAAAGACTTTTCTGAAAAGGTAGGGTTATAAATCCATTGGATGTAAAGATATAAACTGTAAATATATACATTTCCAAACGATTGAAAAAAAAAAAGTTACCCATGTGGCTGCATTGATTGATTTCCACTGGATTGGGAATAATAATCCAATTAGTGGGGGTGCGGCTGCTGGGGTTCTGTTCTCACTGATTGATGAGGCACATGCCCGCCATTCACTTCCACTCCATTCAATACTACGGGAGAATCAGATATTGCTGAGCACAGCGCTCATTGACAGTAATGTGGAGTTCTCTGGGACTGTGTGGGTCCATTCTGATGTGGTACTGAGTGTCAATCGGACAATTTAAGTAATTATCACTTTTAGTAATCTGAAAAGTATCCTCACTGCATGTGGCCTTGGTTTTTGTTTGTGTGCAGCCCCTGTATTGTGCGCCCCCACTACTATTGACGCCTATTTTGGGTGAAAGGGAATTAAAACCACAGTTGCCACTCAGTGTTTCTATTTTTCAGACATGAGCTTGTGACATCAGTTTTATTAGCAAATCTTTCCAAATTATCCTTTTGCTCTTTTCACAGAACAGGATTTGTTTTCAGGAAACCGCCCAGTTCTTATTTTTTCCATTTTAGTGCTTGTGATTTAAGATATCCAGTTCTATGAGGAATACATTGTATGTCCTAAAACTGGCCATCTACAGGGGAAATTACTGATCAGATACCAGTATCGCCCAGTTCTTTAATAGATGTAGGTGTCCATCTCTGGATATGCACCCTCTAAGGGTTGTAGTAAATAAGAGGTGTATATACACAGTATGGAACCGGACATAACTACAGTAAGTAAATGTAACACTCATTAATAGGGTTCTCTGTTTGCTGTATGTGAATAGGTAGGTGTCCATGGAGAAGTAGACTTAAAGAAGACCTGTCACCCATAAAAAAGCTTACTCCTAGCGCTATCTCCGATGCAGCAGAGTTATACTGCTAGCTTTATCGGAACTCTCTGATAATGCTGGCAGACACTGCTGCAAAGTAAAATAGGAACGTCTGATCGCACTCAAAGCAGTCGGTGTATTCATGAGGGGGGCGGGACTAGGAGGCAGTGACTGCCGCATGAAGCTTGGCAGTCACCGCTGGCCTATGGAGTGGGAGGGTCGGTCCGGGGAAGAGGCAGCGCCTCCGACATTCCTATTGTACTTTGCAGAGAGTTCCGATAAAGCTAGCAGTGTAACATGGCGCTAGGACCTGCTTACTTCAGGGGACTGATTTTTAGACATTTTTTTTATCTTTATTAACAAAATATTAACTTTGTAAAAGTTCTGGAGGTGCTCAGGCTGACGGCACACGAGCACCTCTCTGCTTCCCGGCTTTTAATTTATGGCTCATGGCCAGGGAACTAGGAGATAGCACACGCTGGGGGGCGTGCATAAATGAAAAGCAGAAGCCGAGATGCGCGGTCTGCTTGAGCTCCTCTAGCACTTTTATAAAGTTAATATTTCGTTAATTAAAATGCAAGAAAACATCTAAAAAAACGCCCCCCCCATCCCTTAGACCAGGGGTCTCAAACTCGCGGCCCGCGGGACAACATTTTGCGGCCCCCACCTGGAAAAGCACCGCCCGCCGTGTATTCACGGCGGCGGTCGGGTGGCGCTGCATGGAGAGGGCTCACGGGCTGAGCCCTCTCCATAGCCGGTAAGTCTTTGCTGCATATTGCAGCAAAGGCTTACTGGTAACACACGCGATCGGTGCTAGCACCGATCGCGGGTGTTTTTACAGCGTGGGCTGCCGGCAAAGCTGCCGACAGCCTCAAACAGATAGCGGCGCATGGGCGCCACCATCTTACCTGGGATCGCCGCTCCCCGTGACGTCATCGGGGGGCGGCGATCCGTCTCCATGGTAGCCTCGGGTCTTCCGAAGACCCGAGGCTATTTCGTTTTAACCCCTTCATTACAATGTGCTGATAGCACATTGTAATGAATGAGGAGGAAAATCCCCTTATACTGCCATACTGTAGTATGGCAGTATATGGTAGGATCGATCAGACAACCTAGGGTTAAAGAACCCTAGGGAGTCTGAAAAATAGTATAAATAAAAATAAAAAAAAGTTTTTTAAAAAAAAATTAGAATAAAAAAAAATTAAATTTCAAATCACCCCCCTTTCCCTAGAACTGACATAAATATAAATAAACAGTAAAAATCATAAACACATTAGGTATCGACGCGTCCGAAAATGCCCGATCTATCAAAATATAATAACGTTTTTTACAATGCGTTTTACCCCGTTACGGAAAATAGCGCCCAAAGTCGAAAATGGCACTTTTTTGCCATTTTGAAAAATATAAAAAAATCTATAAAAAGTGATCAAAAGGTCGTACAGTCCTAAAAATGATATCATTGAACATATTATCAAATTTCGCACTGAGCCCCTGACTGGGCTCAGTGCGGTAGGAGCTTGGGACCCCTCGGTGCACAGGACGCGTTCATAGAGAAAACACGTCTCCCAGCTCGGGGCTTTCCTTGCGCTGGGAGACGCCATGACATTTGAATCTGAATAATGATATTTTGTAAGCGCATTTTGTGTGGAAAACTTGATGCGGCCCAGCCTTACCCAGAATCTACCTCCAGCGGCCCCCAGGTAAATTGAGTTTGAGACCCCTGCCCTAGACTGAACGAGCAGTCTTATTACGACACTTTATCACCAGTAATCTAATGATAGATGTCCTTTAAACACAGCTTCATGTTTTTGATACTTCAGACAGTTTATTACTAGAAATATTTGATACTAAGATCGATGCATATAGCAGTCTCAGAGTTGGTGACTTGGCGCTACAGGTGCACTACTTATCCACACTGGGGTTAGAGACCTGAATCCCTCCACCCAGCAGGAGGCGTCATCTCTGAAAAGTGGAGATGGCTGAATGTCACATCACAACATAGAGACACTTATTGTACTGTAAGTACTCTACATTGCAATTGATTATTATATATCATAAAAGTAACCTGTTATAACCATGTCTTTATTGTCCACATATCCCATGATAACTGCCTGGATATGCCTTAATCCTTGCACTATGTTCCCCATGTGACTGGGAGTGTACACAAGAATAGGGTGACGGCTTGCTGAGATTTTGGTTAAAAATAGGGGATTCCGGTTTTGATTCCGGTTATGATGTTTAGGGACAATTTTACTTTTAGACAATGGAAGGAGTTTATTTCTTATGGGTAGGGGTATCATTTAGCCAGTGAAAATTGTGATAATATAATGAGTATCTATCGTATCCCAAATTCTGCTGCTGTGATAACTTAAAGAGAGGCAGAGAATAGAGCTTTGTTGTCTAGCCAGCGGCACACAGAAATAGGTGAAAAGCAGACAAGGCTGCACTAAATGCAATACATTTTAATGGATCAGTACCCAAGGCCAGTATTTTAACGGAACATGTGACCCATCTGTTAAATGGAACCTGACATTGAAATTAAATAAAAATAAAAATATGATTAAAAAGAATTGTCCTTATCCCTAAATGGTTCCTTTCCATGGCTGCAATGTTATAACATGAGTTTGTAAACTTATATACAACTCACCTAATGTGAGTCCATAGGAATTAATGGAGACCTGCATATTACATTTTACTTGCATTGCCCTGCCTCCCTGTTCCTGATTGACAGGTCTCAGTGCTAGGTAATTCTGCTGTATGGAACTAGTACTCTGGGATCATCTGCCAATATTCAACTACAGCTATATACAGCTCTGTGTACCTATGCTCCTTCAAATGTTTTACACAGTGTCTGGCTGGAAGATTAAGAGAGAATTCTGTTACATCATAGCGCACTTATTATGTGACCGGGTTATGTCATCTAAGGTCCTTTATTTAAAATATACTTCATGTATGTATCTGATCACATGAAATATCACAGCATGCCCTCCTTGAAGCATGTGGAAGAGTATAAGTCCATGGAGGCATGCTGTAATTTCATGTGAAAATGCATACATGGGGTAGATTTAGCAAATGTTAGGCAAAGGACCTTAGATGACATCACCCTGATCACATGAATTTAAACTCTGAATGAGAAGGCATATGGTTTGGGGAGGAGTAGATGAAAGGGGCCAGACGAGCAGTAAACACCCCCTTCTGAAGTTAGGCAAGATAACATAGAGTTTATTTTATAGGGATGTGAGGGAAAAGTTTTTAACTAAAGAAGGGTGCCTTTTAGGTTAATAGGACTCTATGAGAATCTTTCACTAGCTGTATTTGTGAAAAATGTTGTGACAAATTCCTAAGAGGCATAACATGTCAGAACCTTTTACGTGGATCACTCGTAAACTATAGTTTATGAGGATCAGTGAAAAACTAAGGTCAGACTGAAACGAATTGGCTTTAAAAACAGGCATTCATGTCACAGCTGATTTTGGCCACCCCTTTCACACATCTCTTTTGCGTTTTGAAACACAATTAAAGAGAACCTTTTATTTATATTTACCCACACTTACTAAACATATCTTGGAAACCTGCTATTTTACAGCAGTACAACTATCCCTATATTGTTATTCCCCATGCATCAAAAGTTCCACAGTAAATTTGTAAAGTTGGTCACCATATATACAAATGGCCCCATGTGAGTCCATCGCCTTTCCTCTGAACTATGTCTGACATATTTATGTCCTTCACGCTCAGTTACACCCACAGCTCCTTGCTGAATTGAATTCATGAGGGCAGGGTGAGCTGATTTCTCTTTAGTCAGTTACATACAGGCAATGGGGAAGATTTATCAGTAGTGTCTCAGAGCAAAACTATTCTAGTTGCTCATTGCAACCAGCTCAGCTTACACTTTCCCATAGCAACTTCAAAAATTAACACTGATCTCTGATTGGTAACTATAAATGTACTAAAACGGTTTTGCTCCCAGGCGTTTCTGATAAATCTCCCCCAATGTCTCATACACCCTTCCCTCAGGAATTCTCTCTGGTGAGTTACACAGCCATTAGTACTAACAATGCAGCTGCACGCATATGCATACAGTGGAGGGAGTGTAGTAACATATAACATATGATTTCAATATATATTCCCCTAGGTTTTTTTATCATACTCCACTGTTATAGTAAGCTCCTACATGTACATCAGGTTTTGTGTTTATCGAAGCCAACCACATCTACAAAAAAGCCATCCCGACCAAAAAATGCAAAGTACAATTATGTCTTTATTACAAATCAAATGACAAACAATTTAAAAACAGAAAGAACAAGCTGGTCACATAGAAGGGGTGGCGAAAACACTACACAAAATCAGACAAATCTTGCAGGGTGATATATGGGAATAGGTGCTACCCTCCTAAAGGAGGTGTGCCTGGAGAGATATACTATAGGTCCAAAAGGAGAAATGGTCCTGGAATCAATATACAGGGGCAGATTTATCAAGTGTCTGAATGTCAGAATATTTCTAGTTGCCCATGGCAACCAATCACAGCTCCCCTTTAAACTATTCATAAGCACTGGTAGAATGAAAGCTGAGCTATGATTGGTTGCCATGGGCAACTGGAAATATTCTGACTTTCAGACACTTGATAAATCTGCCCCACAATGTTTAAAGTGCATAGTGCCTGTACATCCAAAAGGGGGCATATCTTACTCTAAAAGCACACAGATTCATTGTAGCTTATCATGAAAGAAATGAGACAGCTATGTTACATATCTTACTCTAAGAGCAAACAAATATATTAAACCTATCATGAAAGCAGTAAAGCAACCGTATTGCACGTACCCATTGTAGTTAGTTCACCTGCCGTCTGACACAGCAGAGCAGAGCTGAGAGCTGAGAGTTCACGGTGCTGAAGAAAAATCATGCTCATTATCAATCAGGAAGCTGGTGGGGGCCGCTGAGCTGGTGGGGGCCGCTGAGCTGGTGGGGGCCGCTGAGCTGGTGGGGGCCGCTGAGCTGGTGGGGGCCGCTGAGCCTTGTATATGCATAGAAGGTCATCTTTACAAATGGACTGTGGAACTTTACAGGCATTGGGAGGAACAATATTGGGATAGTTGTATAGCTGTGTTTAGTTAGTGTGAGTAATCTTAACAGACCAGTTCCCTTTAAATGTGACAGGAGGGGCTTGGACCGACAGGCATAAATGCATCCACAGAGACGCATGTGATCGGTAAGAAGCAGCATATGTTTCATATTGTTAACATGCAAGCCTGCGACATGTGAACACTGCTTTAGGGCACAACCACATTTAGCTATCTGCAGGTTGCTGTACCTCCTACCCCTGATATTTCCCTTGGTAATATTTCTACCACAAGGGGGATGTCGGCTCTATTCACATTTTCTGAAAGTTTCGGGTTCTGACTTTTCTGGAATCTGAAACTTCCCCTAGCTGAACTATCTCTTTTAACTTTATGTCTGTAAAAAATCATGTGAATTTTAAAGATGTGAATAATTGCAGCCCAGTCATTAGAGCGCTGTGTGACCTCATCATACATGTGCGCCCTGCATTCCTATCAGCCACATTCCGGATCCTGGCAGACAGCGGGTGCTCCATGTGTATTGCTGGAGCTCCAGCTCATTACAGAGACAACATAATGTAGCTTTACTGAAAAGAACATTTCAGGAGGAAATTAAAAATACTTTGTGCCGCTTGTTCTTTAATAGACTCCAGCAGCGCTTGTGAGCTTTCCTAATGTCGGCAGCGGGGACGGGAGTATTGAATTAAGGTTAATACTGGTGGTCCTGACCTCCTGAATTTCAGACAAATTGGAAGTTCAGATATTGGATTTTACTCTATTGTCATATTGCTTTCATTAGTCTAACCTGACTGTCTGCATTCATTTAGTCAGACAGACACAAGCTCCCAAATGTGCTGCATCATATGTGGTATTGATAGCTCGGACGTCAAGCAGGTAAGTGTGTGTCTAAGCTTTGTGTCATAGGGTTCTCTGTAGGACCCACATAGTCCATGCGAAACCATGTTATATAACGGGACAAACTGCTCCTGATCTACTTATTTTTGCCAGATAAAATAAAAAAAGAAGAAAGCTGCTCCTTGTGGTGCAGATTGTATGGTTCTTCAGGCGGTGCAGGTGGAAAATTGCTGACCTATTAAAGGACATCTACCACAAGGTAGCATACTTACATGCTGGTGTGTCTCCCTCCTGCCAGGATCTGCTCTTCCTTAAGCCCTTGGTTTTATGAAAAAAGTTTTAATGTTTTAATTTTAATTATGCAAATTAGCCCCAGACTTAATAGATGTCAATGAAGCCTAGAGCCCCTCAGGGTTATATGCATAATTTTTAAAACTTTTTTTTTTTTATCTTAAAAACAAGGACTTGCTTACGGAAATTGCTGAGCACTGCCCTCGACGATCACCGTCGGCTCCATAGAGATTAATGGAGCAGAACGGTCATGTGCTGCCGTCTACTCCATTAGTCTGACGGAGCAACAAGGGCTCAATACTGAGACACCCACTCATCAGCAAGTTAGGCCCTATGGAAAGCCCTTTTGTGGGAAACCCCTTTAATGATAAATCTGGACTAGTAAAAAACTGTCTTAATGTAGTTTTCACCTCTTCTTAATTTGGAGAAAACTGTGACAAAATTCTGGCACATTTGGATCATTTTGGCACACAATCTTTTCACCCTTGGACCCACTTTCCCTTTTGTCGTAAAAGTGTCTAAATATTGTCTTAAATCATTGAGGAAGGCATGTAATACATATCATTTTGTGGTGAAATGACAAAGAATTCCGTCAAAAACAGATTGTTACAAACAATGGGGCTCATTTATCAATTATTTATTATGTGTTTATATCCCTTCTGTGCAGCTTCTCACTAGCTCCTGATTAGACACCCTCTTACTTCTGTTTCTTTCTCTATGCTTTATCATCAATCCCATGATTCCTCAGCACATTACATGGAGAGATGCGCTTGTAAATAATCCCTGATGATATAATGATTTAAACCCTGACCTTGCGCTGCGCTAAACACATCAGGGGGCTGTGGTCATCCCTGGCATGCAATTACACATCCAGTGGACAGGTGTGGTGCTGTTTGTAGTAAAAAACTCGGGCAACCCTTTATGGGTGTCATCACATGCAGTGCTTGCAATGTGTTTAGAAACGCAATGGAAGAGCTGGGACGGTGCTCGGGCCGATCGCATGAAGTGAAACCTGTTTCATCGGCAACAAGCACCCAGCGTTTTGCATGTATACAGTGGGGCAGATTCGCGATGCAGCTTTGGGTTCTCCGACGCTGATTCGTGTCTTCCGGCGATTCACTAAGGTAGTGCACCCGATGTCCACCAGGTGTTGCTGCTGCGCTGAAGTCCGCCGGAGTTCACCAAGCCAGGCTGGGTGCAGGCAAGGGCGTGTCAAGCGACACATTTTTTTTTTTTTTTAATACAGCCATTTTTCCGAATTCGTCGGGTTTTCTTACGGCCACGACCCCAATTTCCGTCGCGTGCATGCCGGCGCTGATGCGCCACAATCCGATCGCGTGCACCAAAAACCCGGGCCAATTTGGGGAAAAACGGTAATATTCGGGAAACACGCCGGAAAAGCGCGATTCGGGCCCTTAGTAAATGACCCCCAGTGTTTCTAGGTGCCAGGGTTCAGGAGATAAAGGTGTTGCTGTCAGCTGAAGGCAGAATATAGAAGAAGCTGCAGGAAAGTCTTTGCTTATAGTTTGCAGAATTGCAGAAGTACATGCACCCTCTGCATCTGTAGCTGAATCTGGGGAAAGGATGACGGAATAATACTATACATATATATAACGTAATGTATAACTACTTATTAATAAAACTTTGATAATGAAAAAAATAAGCTTATTTTTTCACATTTGTAGTCCATTATCAACTGATTTTCTAAAGAAAAAAATGTCATTAATCAAACTATCCCATCAAGTCTCACATGTCATGAAAAAACTAAGTATAACTGTGAAGAAATGTAAAGCTTTTCCCAAGATTCTCATTTGAAGAAGCGCTTAACAGAACTGCAAACGTTGACCTGGACATTCAGGCATCAATGACAATAGGTCATGAAGGGGTTAAATAAAGGAGTAAAGATTTTGAATATGTTATGTATTAGGTTTACAATGAAGTTTTGCAGTCTTCAGATGGAAAGTAACTTCTTGGATTTGCTCAGTGGTTGCTTGTAGCCTGGAATACGGGATGGGACAGATGTCTCCTGTCCCCATTTTTAGCTCACATGCGATTCCATAGTCTTGTAACGAAACTTCGAAGTGCTGGATAGTACAAGGTGAGGAGCAAGTTGAAGCCAGTAAATGTATATGATCGCTTTTCCCCTAAATACGGATGATACATACAGTAACTCTGTAGTGTATACGTCTCTGTAGTGCATGCTTCTCTGTAGCGCGTGCGTCTCTGTAGCGCGTGCGTCTCTGTAGCGCGTGCGTCTCTGTAGCGCGTGCGTCTCTGTAGCGCGTGCGCCTCTGTAGCGCGTGCGCCTCTGTAGCGCGTGCGTCTCTGTAGTGTATTCGCCTCTGTAGCGCGTGCGTCTCTGTAGCGCGTGCGTCTCTGTAGCGCGTGCGTCTCTGTAGCGCGTGCGCCTCTGTAGCGCGTGCGCCTCTGTAGCGCGTGCGTCTCTGTAGTGTATTCGCCTCTGTAGCGCGTGCGCCTCTGTAGCGCGTGCGCCTCTGTAGCGCGTGCGCCTCTGTAGCGCGTGCGTCTCTGTAGTGTATTCGCCTCTGTAGCGCGTGCGTCTCTGTAGTGTATTCGCCTCTGTAGCGCGTGCGTCTCTGTAGCGCGTGCGTCTCTGTAGCGCGTGCGCCTCTGTAGCGCGTGCGTCTCTGTAGTGTATTCGCCTCTGTAGCGCGTGCGTCTCTGTAGTGTATTCGCCTCTGTAGCGCGTGCGTCTCTGTAGTGTATTCGCCTCTGTGGCGCATGCGCCTCTGTAGCGCGTGCGCCTCTGTAGCGTATTCGCCTCTGTAGCGCGTGCGTCTCTGTAGTGTATTCGCCTCTGTAGCGCGTGCGTCTCTGTAGTGTATTCGCCTCTGTGGCGCATGCGCCTCTGTAGCGCGTGCGCCTCTGTAGCGTATTCGCCTCTGTAGCGCGTGCGTCTCTGTAGCGCGTGCGTCTCTGTAGTGTATATTATGTGGGAGGTCCTGCTGTCAGCCGGCTGTGCTGTGATCTTTAATCTCTCTGCTGCTTTGTGCATTTAATTTTATTAAAGGATTGCTTTTACATCAAATAGCTTGGTTTAGAGGGGTGATGGGTTAATGATTGACTACCCAAATAGTACCCCATAGGGATTATCATTATTCTTTAACACTATGAGCTGGGGAAAACTGCTAGGAGCTGCTTCTGATGTGTGATTAGGGAAACACGTCTGCTTTCTTCTACATGGAAGATGCCTGATAGTACTTAGTGCAGATCGATAGAAGGAACGCTACCACTAGAAGTGAGAGATGAAACAAGTCGCTTACTATTCTCTGTGATCTGCATTTCTAGCTGTCGGCTCACATTCAGGCCATAGAAACCAGAACCGCGTGTGTGATCCAATAGAAAAGCTTTTGTCTATCCTGTGAATTAATATGTAGCACATGGACATAAACAACATGGGTGTGCAGGGGGCTCACTGCGCTTATAGCGCCACCTACAGTTGGCATTGGACTCAAAAGATGACATAAGTCATTGACCAAACCTGCGATGCCCATCGGTTGACAGAGCAGGGAATGAGAAGAGCGAGGGTTTATACTATACCTTCAGTCATAAGGTATGAAGTATTATTAGTACAGGCAGTCCCCGGGTTACATACAAGATAGGGTCTGTAGGTTTGTTCTTAAGTTGAGTTTGTATGTAAGTCGGAACTGTGTATTTTATCATTGTAATCCCAGACAGAACTTTTTTTGGTCTCTGTGACAATTGCATTTTAAAATTTTTGGGTTGTCATAAGAATCAATGTTAACACTAAAGCTTCATTACAGACACCAGTGATAACTGTTACAGCTGATCATTGTAGCCTAGGACTAAAGTACAATACATTACCAATATCCAGAGGTCCGTTTGTAACTAGGGGTCGTATGTAAGTCGAGTGTTCTGGAGTAGGGGACCGCCTGTAGTACATTGGTTGCTTTGATCTTGGTAGAATTACTTTATAGTTGTATTTTATCAGATTATACATTATTATACTTTGGCTGTCATAGATCTAGACTGAGAATCGACCACCCCGGTGTAGAGAATGAACAGCCCTGGTTTAAATCATCAATTTGTATCTTTCTGTTCTCTATTTGGAGTTTTTGGATGAGGTTATAAGGGAAATGAAATGCACCGCTATTTAATTTTGGGCATCGGGAGGCTGGCTGCATCTACAGTGACTACTTCATTCTCAGCACGACGCCAACAAACTTCTATTGTAGGTTATTTTAGCTGTTTAGTTTTATTCTGAGGCTAAAAATCGTTTTCCTGTTTCCGAGAGTCCAAAACTACGAAAGTGATGCCGCCCTGTTGTGCAGATCTGAGAGAACAGGATATGTCTTAAAGTGTACGGGGACGGGACATTTTACTTACCTGTATCCACCTCTTTTCTCTGAACTGTGCATAAAAAGGATGGATAACAGTGACATGACACTGGCCACTGCTGGGACACACCCCAAAAGAGAATGGTAACTCCTAGTTGTCAATTTGTTCATATATTTGCAGGTGCAATAACAAAGGAACAGTACAAAATACAGTTACTCTGCAATAGTTTCCTCGGAGAAATGTATTTATGTGGGAGGTTTTGCATGATGTAGATATGTCAGAAGAGGTGACATCCCATTTGGTTTTATAGGAAATCTATCATTAAAATCCATCATGATAAACCAGGGTCACCTACTGATAGATCCAGGCACTGTGACTGTGGTAATCTTATATTTGTTATCTATGGCCAGAAGGACTCCTGGGGTTATTACCGGAAACCCTCCTTGCTGCTGATTCACATGCTGTTACACTGTGCAGGAGCACTCCCCCCCCCCCCATGTGCTGAAACTTATGTGGCAGGGAGAGTTTATATCAGTCAGAGAGAGGGTGCTAAGGAATCGGAGGGGATGGGAAGCCAGTGTAACAACCTGTGAATCTGCAGCATGGAGGGGCACTGGCAACACCCCAGGCCATAAATAACAAATATACAAAGAATTCCACAGTCATGCTGCCTGAATCTTAGTAAGTGGCTCTTGTGGTTCCCAAGCATATTAGCGCCCCCATACATGACTACAGTGACATGCCCTGTTCATTATTGATTCTCAAAACCGACAATTTATTTGCCCTTCTGCCTTTACATAGGGTGACTGACCTAAAGCATGCTATCCAGACAAAGTACAAGATCGCTGTGCAGCACCAGATACTTGTGGTGAATGGGGGAGAATGTATGTCACCGGACAGGAGGGTGTGTAGCTACAGTGCTGGGACGGTAAGTGTTACTTTTTCTTTATATTTTACAAACTTCTGTGTGAATTTTCAAATTGAGAACAAAAAACCTCAATTACTATCCTGAGTATCTGTGGCATTTTCTTGTTTTCTGTTTTGCAGCAGTGTGTTTACACTTTACTGCAGCTGTTATATATTAGTTTCTATGTTTGGTGACCTTCTCTTACAGTGTATGGCACAATGGGGGACATTTATCATGATGATTCCCCACCTCTCCAGCGCTGCTGGATACATCCCAAGGCTCCGCCTCCTGATGTATCTGGCCGACGGCTGTGCCGGCAGACGATCTACGCCAGGTCCGTCCTGTCATACAATTATACTATAGGCTGCCAGGCACATGCCCCTACGCACCCACCTGGCGTGGAGATGACGCGGGAAATAATTGCAATTACTGGTGGTTCACAAACCATTGTGTATATTTAAGGGCCTATACACCAAAAAACTGTCGTACACACCCTGATAGATCTCCCCCTATGTTCCTATATAAGCCCTGGTATCTGCATATTTGTCATTCTATATTCTTGCTGGTCTTGCCCTCATAGGACACCAATCCAATATTCCTCTTCAATAAGGAGATGATTTTATGTGAACGGCCTCCAGTGATTCCGAGGACAACGTTTTCTGCAGAGAATGAAATGGAATTAAAAGTTGAGGAGTCGCTTATGATGCCCGCTGTATTTCACACCGTCGCCTCCAGGACACAGCTTGCAGTGGTGAGAAATGTTCACTTTGTCTCATAGGCCGTACATACGCCCCGCGTAGATGGCAATGGGCGCACAAAGCGATACGGTGCAACACACGTGCAGGGAAAAGATAGGACATGTCATATCTTTCCCTGTGCTACAGCACCGTGCCCCATGCATCGCTATAGAGAGGTGCATCGCGGTGAGTGTATGCCCGCCCGGCTACGGCCCGGCATACATTTGTGTGCATGCAGACTGAGACTTTATTTGAAATTCACAGAGGAGCGCAAGATACAGTGTCCGTTAATGTATGTATAATTTGGTATATAGTTACCGTGTTACTGTAGTTTCTGTAGTTACTGATGTTACTGTAAATAAAATGTGATGTTGATTATTGTTCGTTAATGTGTAGCTGTCAAGTGTGTTTTTTCGGAGCACCCTGTTTCAGAGGTCACCACCCAAAGCCTATCCCTAAGGAGCGCCAAACTGTAATGATATTTTAAGGATATTTTAAAGATACTTCAAGGCAGAGGGGACTCCTTGCCTCATTTTTCACTATGTAGAGTCTTGTAGAGTGGTCTATTGGGCCAACAGATAGGAAATACTGGAGAAAAACTGACGTACTCCATATTTTTTCCTCTCGCTCGTGGTTCGGTATGGTACAGTGGACAGTACAACCATTTAAATGGATGTCCGTATTGCTCATTGAAATGTGGTCTTATGCTACCTGTATGACAACAGTACTGTATGGGTAGCACACAGCCATTTTCATACATTGGTGTGAAGGAGGCCTAAAAAGAGAAAAATGGCTAAACATTGATTTTGTCCGGTTATAGAGGAATTTACTATTTCTAATATAAGTATTTTGGAATCCCTATGTTATTATGTATATGGATTATACACGGCTTTACTCTTACACTGCTCTCTATGTAGGACATTGAGCAAGTGTTAATTAAAGATTCTTATCTATTTTTTTCATCTTTCAACAGGAAATGTATGAAGTAGCCAAGAAGCTTTGTTCCTTTTGTGAAGGTCTGGTTCATGACGAGCATCTACAGCATCAGGGCTGGGCTGCCATTATGGCCAACCTAGAAGATTGTACACATTCATACCAAAAGCTGCTTTTCAAGTTTGAAAATGCCTATTCCAAGTATCTGCAATCTGTGGATGATATCAAGGTGAAGTTAACAAAGTAAGTCAAGTATATAGTATGATTTATTTAATGCTACCCCCACTTTATATAATGATGGCATTCCTCTAGTTCAGCCTGTTATGTCTATTCCGTAGTTTCAAAGGAAATCTACCGTTACACTTGCGCTGTATTAACCGGCAGCGTTAATACGCTGGAGCAGAGCGGTGGGTTACAAGTGCTAACACTTGCTTCATTTACATAAGTATAAAACTTTTTATAACAAAACTCCCAATAAACTTGTACTGTAGTGTATCAGGCAGCGTTAATGGTTAATGCATCTTAGGTGTAATGCTGGATCTCCTTTAAGAGCAATTCCGTGATATTGGTGCAAATACTAACCAAATTGTACCAGTTTGAAAGTGTCCTGGAACCTTTTTCACGTTTGAGTATTTTAACAGATATAGCCTATTACAAGAGTGGAGTTTGCCCAGAATATGGGATGTGCCCATTGAGTACATTGGGAGAGTTATTTTGCTGGAAAATTTTCAGTAAATAATACTGGATTGTGCTGCAGGCTGTGTTCACACATTATAATGATATGCGATGTTAAAGGAAATCTACCATTAAAATGAAACACGATAAACCAGGAACACTTATAGATCCAGGCACTGTGACTGTGGTAATCTTGTTATATAAGTAAATGTAATGAGCCAGAAGGGCCCTGGTGGCTGTTACCAGAGCTCCTCTATGCTGTAGCTTCACAGGCTATGTTCTGTGCTCCAGGAGGGGATTGGTAACTCCCCCTCTAATTTGTATAATTTTGGAGGGAAGGAGGCCGTGTATAACAACTATAGGAAGATTACCAGAGCCACATCCTGGATCTATGATTAATAATAATTCTTAATATAGCGCACACAGATTCCGCAGCGCTGCAGAGTACTTGACAAATCGGTCCTTGTCCCCATGGGGCTCACGATCTAATCATCCTACCAGTATGTTTTGGAGTGTGGGAGGAAACCGGAGGACCCAGAGGAAACCCATGCAAACACAGAGAGAACATACAAACTCTTTACAGATGTTGACCTGGGTGGGACTTGATCCCAGGGTCACAGCGCCACAAGGCAGAAATGCTACTCTCTCAGCCACCGTGTCGCCCATTAAGTGCCCTTAGTTTATCATGCTTGATTTTGATGGTAGATTTCCTTTAAAGTGTTGTCGGCACAATAGTAACTTAATATTAGCAAAATATAGACACAAAATTTGAACACCTCTTCAAATTCTCAGAGAATTTTCCCTCTTCCATAGCAAGAGTAGAGATTGATGTGAATTCACAGCAAAAAAAAAAAAATGTGTAAATTCTGCAGAAATCAATATCTGTGTGAAAAGTATCTATGGTGTTTTAGTAACTTTGAAATCACAGCAGAATTGGTGCAAAACATGATGGGAGACATGGGGTGTTGGGGACCCCATGCTTCTTTTCACTTGTGAATGGGGCAGTAGAGCCGTGGTTGGGCTAAAAGGTTTCCTTGATCGTAGGACGACAAGTAACAAAACGTTTTATGACTTGGCTGTTCTGTATTATGTACACAATCCTGAAACATTAAACTCTGTCTGACTTCATTCTCTAGTTTAGGAACCGCTGTTTCCGTCATGGCCAAGATCCCGCTGCTAGAGTGTCTAACGCGGCACAGCTATAGGATGTGTTTGGATAGGTTGATGTCCACCACTGATATAGACGTTGATGAGCTGGAGGCTGAGAAGACAACCGACCTGGTGCAATATGAGGAAACAAAACTGAAAAATCCAGCTTTATTAGCTTCTCTTTCTACATCCGGGGAACGTGTATCACAGGAAATACCTGACAATCGTACGGAGCAGGATATTACAGAGTCTGTGGAGACCCCGGGGGAGCATATGGATGAGGATAGCCCACTATTCAACGTGTCACTGCTGGACTGGATAAACGTGCAGGATCGGCCCAACGATGTCGAGTCATTGGTCAGGAAATGTTTTGACTCTATGAGCAGAGTAAGTGGATCACATACTATACAATATCCGTAGATTTAATTGGAATGATGATCAACAAATGGCTTCAATGCATGGATTTTCTGTATTCACACTGAGTTCTATAAAGGTCCAGAAGTAGCAGATAATTTCCACTATGGATTTTACCACTGATCTGCTCCATGAATACAGAAAACTCTGCATTGCTTACATTCAGGCGCACACAAATTTCACGGCTACCATACAGCCCCATGTAATTCAATGGGCTCATACACACGACTGTAGATTCCACCAGTGTGTGAGCCGAATGAGCAACCTCAGAACACATGGGCCGCAAACAATATTGCAAATCTTTGTGTGCAGAAAGCCCCAGTTGCAGATGGTTGCAGGTTTTTTTAGCTGTGTATTGTAGAAAGTAAAATCCACTGTGAAAATATGTGGCATCACCAGAATTGGAGAAATATTTCCTATGCTCTTTACCTCCATGGGAAATGTGTATGTGAATGGCATAGTGAAATCGTATAAGACTATACTGCAGTATTTGCCGTATCAAGCATGATAAACCAGGTTCACTTACTTATAGATCCGGGCACCATGATTGCGGTCCAAGGTGTCATTTCTTCTAAAATCAACTTTTAAAATTATGCTATTGAGCCAATAGGGCTGTGGGGGATCCCTCCATGCTACCGCTGCACAGACTGTTACACTGTCTCACCTTCTCCCTCTGCTCCCTCAGTACTTCCCTACTCCCTCTGCTGGATGTCACTGCCCATTGGAGGTTTCAGTACCCAATGGGAAGGGGAATTGCTAAGGGAGCAGGTGGAGACGGTGTAGCAGCCTGTGAAGCTGCATCATAGTGGGGCTCTGGTGATGCTCATTAGAGTAATTTTAGAAGGAAGCCTGGATCTATGAGTAAGTGTCCCTGGTTAATCACATGGATTTTGATAGTAGATTTCCTATAAAGCATAATGATAACTTAATGTTCACACAATATAAACACAAAATTTGAACACTGCTTCATATTCTCAGAGAATTTTCCCATCTCCCATAACGAGAGTAGGGATCACTGTGCATCCACACCAGAAAATTGTCAATTCTGGTTTGATGCTGATGATACATTTCCTTTAGCATCAGCGGATTGTTTCCTCAGATTGAAAAGATGTATTAGAGAGGATGTCATCCTCCTGATGGGGTTCGCTGTGTTTTCCTCACAATAAGGCCTCCTGCACACGGCCAATGTTACGGGGGACTTTGGCTTCTATGGACCTTTGTATAATCCGACAACCCGAGAAGCAAAACTGTAATCAGGACCTATCGTTGCCAGTCTTTGTGGCACACAGTCCTGGTGTTTGAGGACAGTATGTGTGCAGGTAGTAACTTCTCCTGTGCACTGGTATAGACATTCAGCATTCATAGGACGTGATATGTCCTTCAGCTACATGTCTTTATGTTGCTCCAAGTTGTTACATTTTGTCGAATTTTGAATCTTGGCTTTTCACCGCACCTATTATTCCTGCTAGAAATATATGAATACATTGACATCTGGTTGTCACGTTTCCTTTGTTGGTAACACCCCGTTGTCCATATACTTCTATATTTGTAATGTTACAGAGCAGCGTCAGGCAGAGAGATAAGAACTAATGCTGGAGGATTGTTATGTCATGAGGAAAGGGTGATCTTGCACAGCGCCAATTGTTTTGGTCTCCGTTGGTCGTGGAATATAAACCAGACTAGTCGAACGTAAAATATCCTTGTGTACTGGGGATTAAGATACTTGAAATGGAAAATGTGTCTTTTCAGATACTAATATGTTTAGCCTCGGCCATACATATGTCAGCGCTCCTATCCTGTAGCCGATACAGCTGCATCGAGAGGCGGCTCAAAGGTTACGAAACTGAAAAGTGGAACTGTCTTCTGGTTGGAATTAGTGCCATAAATTTAACAGAATCCTATCAACATTTCAGAAAGTTTTGAGTGAAAGATGCCCCTTTCCTGGCAATATTTCACTGGAGAGAAGGAGGATTTGCGCACAAGAGTTTTAATTGATGCCTTGTGCTGAGAAGTCAGAGGGTTCATCTGCTCCGAGCGATGGCAGGGCTGATCCACGTATCAGGTGCCACGGCACTGGCGCGAGTCATGTAAATATATCATACAATGCTGAAACCTGCTGTGCGTGTTCTTCCAGACGTTCCTGGTGTCCCATCATCATGTGTCTTGCTGTTCTAGTGTCACAGCCAGATGACAAAGACCTGCTGTAATACATCACATAGGAGCACCCTTAAAGTTACAGGGACAGGTGATCAGATGGTGAGGGAACAAAATGAGGATACACCGACACTTCATGTCATGATGATAAAGATGTGGCATATCTCAATATGATCTGTCACATCTCTCAATATGCAGAGACTAATCATCTCTATTCCTCTATAATTCCTACCGGACAACTATGGGAAATATCTCGTTGTCCATATATATTCATTCATTCCTAGTAGTAATAGCAGATGGACGGCACATTGTAGACTTTTAAGACATTACTTTGCTACCATTTTGGGGACTGTACGACCCTTTTATCACTTTTTCTGAAATTTTTTATGAATTGCAAAATGGCAAAAAGTGGCATTTTTGGACGGTTCGCCGCTATTTTCTGTTACAGGGCGCCGATGTGTCCTTACAACATATGGCACAGACATATCCCACTGTGTGCTTATACCGAGGGATATATTCCCCGTATGCGAGGGGAGGAGTGTACACCAGCTTTAGCTGCTGCCAATTTACAATGCGTGTTTCCCCAGTATATGGAGAGTGACATCATCGGGTCCCCCCTCCTGATGAGTGACGTATGTGCTCAGCACATAAGCTGCATCCGCTCCCCATAGGCTTCTATTGCCTCCGCTGGGAATATCCGTCAGCAGGAGGTAGCAAGATGAAAAGACATAGGCTGCTACATCTTTCCAATCTGCCTTTTTCGCCGGATACAAAGTATAGTGGTCAGACCGAGGCAAAACCTGCTTCAGACTGGCAGTATGTGTCCATGTATACGCTCCGCATATATGTCAGCAGCTTTTCCGGTGTACGCGCTTAGCGTATACGAATAACGTAATGTGAACCCAGCCTAACTGTGTTACTGAAAGTGGTTACAGAGTGATTGTGGGTGGGAAGAACAAACCCCACGGGCAGGTTGTTCTGTCCACAACTTGTAGTTTTGTCTGGTTCTGCATAGAATCCGACGTGACTTATAGAAAACCCCTAATGATGTTAGCTGCAAAGATATTATTTCTCAGCTCGCACTCAAAATGCAAATAGTTTTTGTAATTTGGTTCCATCTGGAGCTGACTAATAAGCTTAACTACTGGCACCACATGAAAGTAGCGAGAAACCATCAATAAATAGGGCGGTTATTGCATAATGTGAGCGGGCACGGAGCACGGTAGGATCTAGTCTGTTTGTGTTGGAGACACCATGTAAGGTCACAGTAGGAGGTGGCAAGTCATGAAATGGATTATTCCCCTTCACTTAGGAAATCCAATTCTCTGGCGTCTCTGCCGTCTTTGATAAGCAGTTTCATCATAAGAGATTGGATTGTATTTTTCTAATATGTACATCTAATGGCAAGCTCAAGCAGAACGACCAGAACTAATAGCGGATCCTGAATATTCTGATACATGATTTGGTCATGGTTGATGTAGTTCAAACATTTCCCAAGCCTTCCCTCCAAGTGGCTCCCAAGCTACGCGGACCAGTTTTATTTCCTCTTTGCATCTTTTGATCTTCGTGGACGATGTTTTTCCCATAATTGGGGGAATTCTAATATCAGACGGGGCTGAGGGTACAGGGTTTGATTCATTAAGACTTCTGTGACTTTGTGTTGTCATCTCATGTTCTCCACTTGCGTGAGATGATGGTAAACAAGAAGCCGTAATGAGATAAAAGTACACGTTCTGTTACCTCGGGGTATGTTGTGTAAAATACTCATGAAATCTGTGTAATTGGCGCAATCTGAAGAAGTTCTGAACTTCTCTGGTTCACTACATGATCTGATAGTAGACAAACTTACTGCCGAAGTGACAGCAGATCCACAACTCTGCACCGTGTCCTCTAATGGAGCATCAAGTCACTTACTGATGTATAATGTGGGACTTTTGTATTGATCACCTCTAATCAGGGTCGGGTATCCTTATAATAATGGCCGGGTCAAGCACCTGACTACCCACTGATCACCTGTTGGTCACAGTAAACCAGAAAGTGCTGCTTCCTCCTGTGATATCAGGTCCCATGGCTTGTGTTTAGTTCTGTCCCAATCAAGTGAATGGACCCTAGCTGCAGTAATTCTACACACACTGGGCAACGCTGAACCCTGCAGGACCCTCTATCCCCTTTGTAATGAGGGCCATTGGTGCCTGAATGTGTAATGAGGGTCATTGGTGCCTGAATGTGTAATCAGGGTCATTGGTGCCTGAATATTCAGGTCAAATTTTGCAGTTCAGTTCTGCTCTTTGACGATATCAAGACAATATCTTTGGAACCACTTTACATATCGTAACAAATTTTACAATTTTTTTTTTTTTCATGACCTCTGAGACTAAAACTTGATATGATAGTTTTATTATTAACATTTTTTATGTTATAGGGTGCATTCACACGCGGTATGCCCGCTGTGCTGAAGAGGAGGAGGAGGAGATGACCCCTCCTCCCTCCATAGAAAACAGCGGCGCAGGGAATAGATACACATTACCGTCTATGGGCACATATATGCGGCCGCAAATTTGCCGCCGCTTGTTTGTCTCTACAGAAGGCCGTGTCAATCCATTTTTCAGGTTCCGAAGCAGAGGACAGAATTTCCCCTTATATATATTAGCAGGATTTGTCATAGGCCCGGAAATATACACTAACATTACAGTCAGGAATTGTATTTAAAAATCTAATTTAAATTAAAAATTTTGGCTGGGGTAACAATTATAAAATATACAGTTCGGACTGTATATGCAGTTCATCAAATACAGTTTGAACTCAACTCTTTACTACTATATAAAAATGAAATTATGATGTATAGCGTCCTCCACCTGTCAGCCAGTAAGTCGCTCCACTGTCGCATCACGTAGTGAAGCAGAGAAGTTCTGTCTTTCTTTAGAATGAGCCAGTTACACAGACTCCGATTCACAGACCGTACTTGAAGAGCTTTTGGGACTTCCTTCCATGGACTGGTTCTCCTGTCTACTGGCATTAGATTTTCATTTTTTTTTTGGAAGATCATCAGTATTTGTGGCCTGTTTGAATGTTCCTTGTATGTGATCACAATTGTATATGTTTAGTGCATTATTGATTATGTCATGAATTAGGCATTTTTTTCTCTGTGTCCTCTAAAGAGTTTTTTTCCCTTTATATTTTGTAGCTGGACCCGCGAATAATTCAGCCGTTCCTGGCCGAGTGCCGACAAAACGTTGCCAAATTGGATAATCAGAATATGAAAGCCATCAAGGGGCTGGAAGATAGACTTTATGCACTGGATCAAATGATTGCTAGCTGCAGTAGGTTGGTTAATGAACAAAAAGAACTTGCTCAGGTAAGTGTGCGTAGACACCTATTCCTTTTTGTTCAGAATGAGGGGAAGAGGTACAATAATCTTGGGATTTTCTAAAACTTTAAAAGGGTCATCCCCACTAAGGAAGTAATTCCCAATCCACAGGATAAGGGATAACTTGATTATCGATGAAGGTCCTACAACCGATCACGAGAATGGAACCCCCCAGCAATTAGGAGAACAGGGATCCTCACTTATGGGTGGGCTGGCAGGCCAAGCATAAGCCCTGCCACTCCATTGAATTCTATGAAATTGTCCAGAGATTGCTGAGCACATCGTTCGTCTCTCTCGGGCCACTCCCATAGATCTGAATGGAGTGACAGAGCTGGTGCTTGGCCTGTCAGTCCACTCATTGGCAAGAATGGGATCCCCATTCTCCTAATTGGTTGGAGTCACAGCTGTCAAACCCTCATCCTGTGGATTGGAGATGATGATAATAATAATCTTTTTATATAGCGCCAGATTAATTCCTAAGTTTGCCAAACCCTTTAGTGAACTTTCAAAAAGGAGGGTGAAATTAAGCAATTGTATACTCACATCCGTAACAAATGTACATAAATGAAAAGAGAAAAAAAGCAGATGTGTTGTAAGCACATTTTTATTAATTCACAAAAAAATATATATATACATGAATCCACTGTCACATAGGATGGGATAGCCCTGATGTCCCAATGTAGTGTAATATCATATAAAGTGCAATGATGTAGCCACCAAGTAAAAAAAATAAATTGGTATAAATAAATATTAATGATTCATCATTACCTAAAAGATCAAGTCCAGGTAGAAGGGGAGAGAAGCGGGGGACATGCTTGGTCTCTCCCTTTCTACCTGGACTTGATCTTTTTGGTAATGAATTATTAATATTTATTTATACTTATTTATTGTTTTTACTTGGTGGCTACATCATTGACCTTTGCACTTTATATGATATTACACTACATCGGGACATAGCTATCCCATCCTATGTGACAGTGGATACACACACACCTACCTACCTACCTACCTACACCTTTTTTTTTTTTTTTTTTTGCTTTACTGTGCATTAGAATTACAGAAAATGTATGTAGCTCAATCATTCATTATATTGATATTCTTCATATTTCGTGCATATCTAGTATTACTAAACTGTAGGAAGACCATTTTGTTCTTATCCCCTTTATTAGGGGTTTTTAAATGTTTTTATTAACCTTTTCTGTGAATTAATAAAAATGTACTTGTTTTACCAGAACATATGCTTTTTTTCTCTTTTTCATTTATATGCAACCCCTTTAACTCTCCCCTCTAACTGTAGCAGATTGGGTGCAGAATTTACTCAGTAATCCTGCCACCATTCGACAAGAATCAGAAAGCAACCAAAATCACTTACTCTATTATGCTGTGGATTCTCAGCACATACATAATTCTCTGTGCTTAGCTGCTTTTGAGTAAATTATTAAAATGTAGGTTGAGGAATTTCCATTTTCTCACTTCTATCTGGTTTAAGGGAAAACTGAACAGCTTTTACACCAATTAAACTAACCGCTAATTCAGGTAGGATGAAATGGATTATCTAGAATTGCCAGTTTTGTGTGAAATGTTGCTCATTATTAATAATAATAATACTAATATTATTAAATGTTGCTCATTATTATTATTATTATTATTATTATTATTATTATTATTATTATTATTATTATAAAAACAATCACTTTGAGTGGAATATGCAAAGCTGAAAAGAGTGACTTTTTGCCTAAGATGAGTCACTTTTAGAGGGTAGAGGGGTAGTGTCATTTCATATGAGAACACTAGTACGGATATATCATACCCTACCTGCAGGTGTCCTTAGTCTAGTAGTGTAAAAGCTGGTGACAGAGTCCCTTTAATCTTCCCCCATCACAACCAAGAGCGTAAACCTGACGGTAAATGCAGGATATAAATCATGAGATGACATCTGGACTTGTGCAAAAGGTAAGACCCGGTTATACAAATCTTAGGTTGGCATTTAGGTCAGTAATTAAGTGATTTGCTCTTTTAATTGTCTTTATGAATCAGTGAAATATTTATTCCTGATTAAAACTTAACAGATGGATAATAGGATTTTGATGGTTTTAATCTCTGTGAATGTCATGTGATGATTTTCACCACTGGCTGTCATCCTAGGCCGGGCAGCCTCACAGACATGATGACGGATTATCACATGCCTGGTACAGAGCAGTGAGAGCGCCTAAATTGTACCCATCGCTGTCCTGCTCTCTGTATGTCTCTCTTTTTGTCTGTAAACAATAAAAATCAAAAAGTTATGGCTTGTGAAAGAAGAGGAGTGAAAAACTGAAATGCCAAAAAAAAAAACCTTGAAAGAATTGACAGAAATTGGCAGGTTCAAGCTTAAATACTTGTAGAAAGTGTTTCCCAGAATGGTCCTGTAAGTGGCTGGCGGATACTTGCTTGACTCTTGGATGACATGACTTTTTCCCTATAAACCTGCTCCTCGGACACAGATTCTATGGCTTTGAGTCACAGCTCAGTAATTCACTTACACGTATAGCAAAATAGCAGATAAAGATATTACTGCACACAATTGACTGTGGAGGGGATTTTCCTGCTCTCCTTATTATGCTTTATCTGTCTCTCAGTAGTAGTTAATATGACTGTTTCTGATTCATCAACCTGAAAAAGTAACTTTTACTCAAGCTCTTGTGTAACAAGTGAACTTTATAGAGTCTGCGTCTTGTTTCTATATCGACACCGTTAAAATCTCCCTAGGACAGTGATGGCAAACCTTTTAGAGATCGAGTGCCCAAACTTCAACAAAGACCCGCTTATTTATCGCAAAGTGCCAGCACAGAAATTTAATTTATGATTTATACTCCCTTCTCTGTCACAGTTTTCATTGATACCAGCCCCTGAGGACACCAATAAAGCAGGAAATAGTCCCAGGTAGAGTTGTCACTTTAATATAGCTCTGTGCACAGCAAGTCCTGGGCTGTCTGGGACTGCAGGAAGATACCTGGAGTCATCTCTGGTGATGGCCTGAGTGCCCACAGAAAGGGCTCTTAATGCCACCTCTGGCACTAGTGCCATAGGTTAGCCATCACTGCCCTAGGATATCTGCAATTTAGATAAATAAAAATCTACCACTAAATCCAGTATGATAACCCAGGGGCACCTACTCATAGATCCAGGCACCCCTATATTTGTTATCCATGACCTCCTTCCTTCTAAAATCAACTTTTATAATTATTCTAATGAGCCCGAAGGAATACCCGAACCCCTCTGTATCCTTAGTGCTGAGGGAGCTGTCGGGGGCGGGGGGGGGGGCATTAATAGACCATTAATAACACATATAAGAAGATCACCACAGTCACGGTGCCTGGATCTATGAGTAAGTGTCCCTGGTTTATCAGGATGCATTTGGTGGTAGATTTCCTTAAAGGGTCAGTAATGAAGTAGGAGAATAAATCTGTGCTGTATTTGAGTGATTACAGGCAAACACAGCACTAAGTTTAGATGTGATTCATCTTCCCGTGAAGTCATTGGTAACATTAACCTTGCTGAGAATCTGTCAGGAATGGATATGCTACTTAATATAGTAAAGGTACATACACTTTAATAGTCATCATGTGATTGGCTTATCTAAATAATACAGTCTATACCTTGCTTATTCCAGATCATATTCTGTAGCTGAGGGCATGCTACCACTGTTATTAGTATTTCTTTATTTGTCTTAGTTTTTTGTGTTGATCTTTGTTGAATTTCAGGACTTAAAGGAAATCTACCATCAGAATCAAGTGTGGTAACCCAGGGAATCTTACTCATACATCCAGGCTCTGTGACTGTGAGTCGTCTTATATTTGTTATCCATGGCCTCCTTCCTTCTAAAATCAACAATTATGCTGGGGTGGTCGCGAAATGAGGGTATACACATATAAGGTGATAACCACAGTCACTGTTCCTGGATCTATAAGTAAGTGCCCCTGGTTTATCTTGCTTGACTTTCATGGTAAAATTGTATACATCTTAAAATTTGCTCAAAAAACACTGTTTGCACATTCTTACTGAATAGTAAGAATACTGAGGCCTGTGTTTGCAGTACTTGGACATTAGGTTCTTCTTCTATAAGTAAAGGATTTCCCGCTGTTCCTGTTGTATGCAACTTTACAGTAAATCACACCATGTCTTGTGTTGGTCCCTGGATGAACATATTTAGTGTAATTGCTTTATGATGTGTCCTCTGACGGCTGAAATAAATTTCTGGAGATGACCTACAGGGAAGCCTCTGAATTGTCTTCCTCCTCTTCATTCTTTGTCTCCTTTCCTGTGTTATGGCTGTATTTATGTAGCACGGAGGTCCTGATGGGGGCATGCTGAGCCCATATCTATATATTTAGAGGTCGCTGTAGTGATGAGACTCAGCAGAAGAGAGAAGATGTCCTGTTAGGTTTAAGGTGATTCTCAGGAGGATGAGCTTGCTGGGGGGGAAACCTCCGGGACCCCAGTGATTAGAATAAAAGAAATCTACTCGTACATGTGCACCCAAGGGCTTATATGAATGGAGAGCTGCTTGGGCTCCATCTATTTCTGTCTATTGGACCAATGGGTCTGGCAGTACCATAGAAAGAAAAGAGCACATCGCTGTCTAATTGACATTGTTACTTGCAGGACCCTGTTACTGTGAGGGTAAGTCCTCTGTGCTGACTACTATTTATCCATTATAGGATAGAGCAGTGATGGTGAACCTTTTGGAGACCGAGTGCCAAACTACAACAAAGACCCACTTATTTATCGCAAAGTGCCAACACAGAAATTTAATTTGTGATTTATTTTCTTCTCTGTCACAGTTTTCATTGATACCAGCACCTGATGACACCAATAAAGCAGAAAATAGTCCCTGGTGGATCTGTCACTTTAAAATATCTCTGTGCACAGCAAGTCCTGGGCTGTCTGGGACTGCAGGAAGATACCTGGAGTCCTCTCTGGTGATGGCCTGAGTGCCCACAGAAAGGGCTCTGAGTGCCACCTCTGGCACCAGTGCCATAGGTTAGCCATCACTGGGATAGAGGATGTTATGGGTTGATGCACCTTCAAGAGGTTGTGCCAACTTTCCCCATCTACAGGATAGGGGACAGCGGTCTGTTAGGTAAGGGTCCGACTGCTAGGACTTTCACTATTTTCGTGATCTTCTGGCGCCTGATTATGTGAACTTTCCACAAGCAATCAGGAGAACGGTGGTCTAGTTCTCACTAATTGAATGAAGCAGCAGGTCAAATGTGTGTCCTGCCGTCTAATTCAGTACTATGGGAGTGGTCAGAAATTGCTGAACTCAGTACTCGGATTTCTCCAGCACTCCCATTAGTTGTCTGTAGTACAGGAGATCCCCAGCTTAAGGACATTCGTCTTACAGACGACCGCTAGTTACAGGCTGACTTCTCTGCCCACTGTGACCTCTGGTGAATCTCTCTGGATGCTTGTGGTTAGTTCCAGGCTACAATGATCAGCTGTAAGGTCTCTGTAATGAAGCTTTATTGATAACCCTTATTCCCACAACAGCAAAAAATTTGTAACAAAAAAAACCCCCAACTTTTGTCTGGAGTTACAATCATAAAATATACTTGTTCTGACTTGCATACAAATTCAACCAAAATCTAAAGAACATATCATGTACATTACCTGGGGAAATTATGGGATTGTTAAAAATTTTTTGTACCGCTACTGATCAATGCTATGTAGCGCAGGTGTAATTTTTGTCATCCAAATGCATAGAATTTTAATAACATCAAGCTTACAAATTAAAATCCGTTTTTTGTTTTGTATGGGATAGATGACAATAGCATAGCGCTCGCTGGAGAATTTCTCCCTCCCTTACAGATAAATGAGAGCTGCTCAGAGCTTGGTGGGAAGTGTGTGCAGGTCACGGAACAATGTTAACCTTTGACGTTATTTTATAGTAGCAAATAACATTTAAGTATACGGCAAGAGCTGAAATGAAGCAGTAGCTATTTTGGCAGGATTCCACAGTAAAATAGCGCCATATGATCTTTTGGCTGGGCTTGATATATCACAGGTGGAAAGTATTTTAATTATTTTCCATTAAAGGATGAAGTAACATGATCATTTTTACTGTGAATGTTGGGAACATGTAAACAGTTGCGGCCGTCACAAACTTTTAGGCTTATATTTCATACTAGACTCGGTTCACATCACGCTTTTGCCGTATTTCAGATGTGCAGGTCTGTATACATAGCCATACTGTAGAAATTGATGAAAATATGACTATGCATACAATTGGACATCAGGGCCAAGTGGCGATCCGTAAAGGTAGGCCGGAGCACCTCTGGCTCATTAACGCATTTTTATAACGTGCTTTATAGACATCTGCTGCTGTTGCAGGATTCAAGAAAAATATCAGATATTCTGATGGTTCATGTCCTCTAAATGTCTGTTCTTTTCCTGATCTAAATATTTAGGCCAGGGCTGACCAACCTTTGTTGATCCAGGGGCCACATTGTCATAATGCTCAACTTAAAGGAGCCACAACCGGTAACCAGCACCCTAGATAAGCTAGCACCCAACCACAGTACAACACAAAATGTCACCCCAGACATGATAAATACAACTCCAAAGACCAAATACTGCAGAGAGCCCATAACAGACACTTCCTAAGAATGCTGACCAGAGACCAGGATATGATTAAAAAATGGAGACCCCAAATCAGACAATACATACTCAAGACCTCTCAATATTAAAGTGAATACTCCAGATCAGACAGTTATTAAGAATACAGACCCCAGATTACTGAGGTGAAACGATTGCAGGCCCTAGTGACAGCCGGACTAGACAATACATACCCTAGCCAATATATAACCCAGACCTAAGACTAGAATTTTTTTTTTTTATTGCTGCTTACCTCTTTTCACTCTACACTCCTGCAAGACCCATAGCTGTGTGGTTCTTGGAGCAGGAGAGGACAGGGTAGCAGGGGCGTAACTACAGGGGTAGCAGCCATAGAGGCTATTATGGGGCCCACAGTGTCAGGGGGCCCAGCTTCTGGGGTATTGGGTGTGGATATGCTCTATGTCTGTGTATGGTATTGTATATGTATGTGTGTATATAAATGTAGGTGATTTGTACCTCACATGTGTGAGTATACAAATATGTAAATATTTATTTTTTTGGAGGGTTAGGGGGAAAGGGCTCATTCAGAAGTCTGCTTTGGGGCCTTGCCTCTCCTAGTTATGCCCCTGCATGGTAGGTGTTAGTACAGGTCAGAGGGATCACCCCTAGCCCAAGCGCTTAGCCACCAAATATTATAAGAAAAGCTAGGTTGTCATAAAAGGTACAGTCTGGGTAAATTGTGTGACATGGAGAGGGTAAGTGAGCAAAAGGATAATGGAAATATTCCTTTAAGAATGTTTTTTAACCCTTACTAGTCTGTTTAATTTTGAATGGACACAAAACACATATATAGCAGATTGGAGTCTTTATCTTTCAAGAAATATTTGAATGAAATATTCCATTAAATGTCCTGTATAATATTGGTGTGAAGTAAGGCAAGAAGAGGTGATGTAAGGTACAGGAGTGTGTCTAAAAAGATTTACCTCATCGCCCAGCATGTTCCACCTATCATAAATTTGGCTCAGCTTCTGCCTGTCTGGTCTAGTTTTATGCCTTCTAAATTTAAGACAGTACTGATAAAATCTTCCCACTGTCTTTCCAAGGTTATGCACCATTGTGTGCTCTTCAGCTGTACTGATCTGCTCTGACACTCTGGGAAAAATGTGAAATATCCTTGGAGGTTGGAAGTGTTTAGTCTTATAAGGCTATCAGTATGTGAGGGGAGAGGAGACAACTGATGTTGACTCTTCCCATCCATGGATCTGTTCCCAAACTTCTTGTGGGGTAGTATCCAGAATCATAAAATTCACATCGGAGAAAATTATCACTACCATGTATAACAATAAAAGAAGCATAAAGATGTGTCTGCTGATGCATCTACTCACTAGTAGTATACCCATTTCACACCTTAAAGGAGTTGTAGAAACTTTGATTGTTATCACCTCTCCACCGGACAGGGTGTAACAAGCTGACAGCTAGGACCTCCACCAATCATAAGGATAGACCCCCACCGATCCGCTCGATTCAATAGTATGGGAGTGCCGGAAACTGCTAAGCACATCATTTGTGTATTACTACCACTCTCATTTCACTTTTTTAAAGGGAACCTGGCAACAGAAATTGATCTAATAAACCACTTCCAGTATGTTGTCAAGCAGCTGAACACCTTCCAGATCAAGTTTGTTTCAAGCCCCGGTATAGTGGCTTCATCCAGAAAATCTACTTTGAAGTGAGATGTGAACTGGTTGTATAAAGTCAAGGAGGTGGAAAGTGTAACACTGAAGTCAAGCTCTCTCTTGCTCAGAAAGCCCCCTTTATTGTAATTGATGGTACTACATTCAGGGAGATCACTAACCAGAACTTCTGAAGTCCAAAAAACTTCCGAATGTCAATCACAGAGGAGGAGGTGATCAGAGCTCCCCACCTTGACTTCAGTACTAAACTCTCCACCTCCTTGACTTTATACAACCAATTTACATGTCACTTCACAGTAGATTTTCTGGATGATGCCACCGCACTGGGTCATGAAAGAGACAATAACTAGAATTACGCTTGTTACGCTTTTTGACAATATACTGGTGCTGGTTTATTAGACCAATTATTGATGACAGGTTCCCCTTTAAAGGACACCTGTCATCAGGTCTGTGTCACTTGTCCTGTCACCTCTACCTGTTGGAGCAGATCACAAGGATCCCATCCCAGCCTTTATCTAGTTATTTCATACATTATTCATTGTAAAATCATCTATTCTTTATCATATAAATGAGGCTGGTCACATGGTCAGAGGCAGTGATGTCACCCCTGTTACCCCTCCCCTCTCCTCCCCCTACTCATGTCTGTGTGTAATGTATAGTAAAGTATTGCTGGTATCTGTGCTGTACCTGCTGACATGCTGCATCCTCCTAATATACAGGTGAGAGACACAGACATCAGCTACACATGAATCTGACATGTTCTGCTGTAACATGGCTGCCTGGAGCTGCTGTATCTCATCTAAACACACACACATGCACACACAGGCTGCAGGGGGCGTGGCCACCAGCACCAGGAAGCTCATCATTATACAGCCTCACATCATTATACAGGCTGTCAGTCATGCACTGGGGGTGTGGCTGTGCCTCCCACTCATGAATAGAGTGGACAGCTTGAATATGCTAATGCTTCATTGGACATTTCACAGGTCATTTGCATACAGCTTTAGGACCTCATTGCTTAGGTTTACAGGCATGTAGAGGGACAATGAAGGGATAGAGGCAATGCTCTCTAATGGCAGTTTATGAAAATATATTTAGTTTAGGGGGGTTATTTTGCATGACGGGTTCTCTTTAAAGAGAACCTGTTGCATCAAGGGGCCAGGGAACCTCACCCACGCAGTCAATTCTCTCAGTGCTGGGCCTCGGCATATGGACCCTCACCCACCAACAAGTCATCCCCTGTTCTGTGGAAAACAGATAATATGCAGCCTTGGTACAGGCCCTTGTAGAACGACCTCTTAAAAGCACTTGTAACATAACACATTAGTCAGATTTACTGGCAATTCCAGATTTACTACATATGCGTTACATGTAACACGTTTTTCTTATTTTTCCTTCTATTATTCTTTTCATGCAGATGTAGCTGCTGATTCTTTGCCTAGACAGATTCTCTGCATCCACTACAGGCTTCTGTGGTATTTTATACACTTTGTACAAGCTGCTGAGCATATTCTGCGTGAAAAGTCAGATTATCCCAGTGAAGATTAGCACCACAGGACAGGGCTAATCCTTGTACTAATCCTCCGGTATATCCCCAGTGGAAATGATGGCATCAACCTCAGATCCTCCCACAGATGGACCTGTAAGAACACATAGCACATCCCATAGGCAATCTCTGCAGAGGAGGACATGGCGGAGTGCAATGTGCAATGTCGTGTAACATCAGGTGCCAGTTTGCAATCACTGCAGGATAGTTTAGAAAATATGGCTGGAACTTGGCCCTTATTCCATCTGTATAAGTCATGCCAGATGTGTTACAATAGCTGATTCTGACGGGAAATCCCTTTGCTAGGGTTTGGTTACAGATAGTGCTGGTCTGACCCTAATACTAATCAGCTTCCTGACCAACATAATGGAAATCAAACCACGCTGTCTTATCTGTTTAGGCTAGGGTAACATCTGCGCCCATTCATCTGCCCCAATTCACATGCCGCCTCCAGCTCATATTACAGAAAAACTTGGTTTTGTGGCTATACTGATGGGTCAAAAAGAAGATTATCCTTCGCGTACCACAAACTGCACACTCAGCATAACACTTGCTGAACGTTTTATAACTTGAGATCTGCACTTTAAACAATTTTTCCTTACACTACGTTTGAATAGGCCTAATTTCATCCCTCCTTCCATCCATATTCCATATTCCATCCCCCTTCCCAGACTTCTGCGTATTCTGTCATGACAAGACAGTATTTACCATATATTAAAGTGTAGTGCAGTGTAGGAGAGCAGATGGGGAGCAAGAAAGGAGTCTGATTAGTGAAGAAAGAAGTGTTTTTCTCTCAAACGATATTGTACAATTTTTTTATTTTCAAAAGTTCCATAAAGTTATGCAAACTTTGTTTGTATTTGAGTGACCTATTGCAATGGCCTATTACCACTTTGGGTTGTGACAGAGTCATGAGCATTCTAAATTGTAATATAAAGCGTTTATATATAAATATATATAATTTTTTTTCGATTTATGTTTTTCAGGGTGTGATCACAAGTCTCGTTTAACGCATGCATTTAAAAACGCATTGCAATAGCTGAAGAGTGATTTGCCTAATTAAACAGCTGCTAACACCTGTGTTTACAAAACACAACCGTTAACACATTGTTAACACATGTGTTAACATCACGATTGTTAATGCATTGTTAACGCGGTTAACGCATGTGTTTTGTAAACACAAGTGTTAAAAGGTGTTTAATTAGGCAAATCACTCTTCAGCTATTCCAATGCGTTTTTAAATGCATGCGTTAAACGCGACGTGTGACCGCACCCTCAACCTTTCGACAATAAATTTATGTAATGATTGTTCTCTTCCTTCTAGGGATTTTTAGCCAATCAGAAGCGGGCTGAAAACTTGAAGGACCCCTCTGTGTTACCTGATTTGTGTTTGAGCCATGCAAATCAACTAATGATCATGCTAACGAACCACAGGAAGCTGTTGGATATCAAACAGAAATGTACCACTGCCAAACAGGAGCTTGCCAATAACCTACAAGTTCGATTAAAGTAAGAATGTTTCTTGTGAAAATATTTCTTTCTTTTCTTATCCACCAAGAGGCATGGAATGAGCCAAAGGTCCGCACCTCTCAATAAAATGTTAACATCCCGATAAAGAAATCTGTGTTGTCCTTTGCTATTTTCTGACCATATCAATGCAGTCATTTGGAGGGATTTATTGTACACAGGCGCATCGTGACCCAGGGTTAAAGGATTGTACACCAAGCACACTGACATACTGCTTTCACACACGCATGCGGCAGCGTGCTGGAGAGGTGGAAACAGTGCTGCATGGCCCTAAACACTGGGAAAGATAAAGTATGCTCCACTTTTTCCTGTGTACATTACACATGGCAGCTGGGTCGCCATACATGTCTTTGGGAACGTATACCTGGCTTCAATCTTGTGGACAGATATATACGTCCCCACGCGACCCATCTGCATGCAGTCTGAATACTCTACCATGGTGTACTGCCTGCCTTTCACTAGACTCCACCCCATTAAAAGATTTCTGTATATTTAAATATACCGACTTCTTTCTTCCAAAAACAGCTCCTCTCCTGACCACTGGTAGTGTGCAGTACTGCAACTAAGTTCCATTCATCTCTATACAGCTGAGCTGTAATACTGACACAAACCATGGTCAGGTGTGGCGCTATTATTGGAAGAAATAAGCTATTTTTGCAACCTCTTTAGTGATATCCAGTTAATAGTTGTGATTGGTGTGTTTTTATAAAAAACCTGAACATTTGAGTAACAGATTTATCACATTGTGCCTTAGATCACATTTACACAACCCGCAGACCACAGCGCCTCTCTCTATGGCTCGAGGGAGTATATTAGTTGTAATATGTTGTGTTATGTCTTTGCTTTCTTTAGGTGGTGCTGCTTTGTAATGCTGCATGCCGATCAAGACGGGGAAAAGCTGCAGGCTTTATTCAGACTTTTAACAGAGTTACTTGAAAGAATCAAGATTGTGGAGGCGCTAAGTACAGTCCCACAAATGTATTGCTTAGCGGTAGTAGAAGTTGTAAGAAGAAAAATGTTCACCAAACACTACAGAGAGGTAAGTCAGATATATCATAAAATGGTGTCATTAAAATACAACATATCCTAAAATAGAGTAAAAGTGGGTTTAATAAATAGTTTCTTTTTTTTTTGTGGTTTCATGCTTATGCTACACTCTTTAAGAGTGATGTTGTACAGTGCAGACCAAAAGTTTGGACACACCTTCTCATTCAAAGAGTTTTCTGTATTTTCTTTACTATAAAATTGTAGATTCACGAAGGCATTAAAACTATGAATTAACACATGGAATTATAGACTTAACAATAAAGTGTGAAACAACTGAAAATACGTCTTATATTCTAGGTTCCTTTTGCTTTGATTGCTGCTTTGTACACTCTTGGCTTCTCTTGATGAGCTTCAAGAGGTAGTCACCTGAAAAGGTGTTCACATCACAGGTGCCCTGTCAGGTTTAATAAGTGGTATGTCTTGCCTTATAAATGAATTTGGGACCATTTGTTGTGTTTTGCAGAAGTCAGGTGGATACACAGCTGATGGCCTTACTGAATAGAATAGAATTTGTATTATTTGTATAATGGCTAGAAAAGCCACTAAGTAAAGAAAAACAAGTGGCCATCAATACTTTAAGAAATGAAGGTCAGTCAGTCCAAAAAATTAGGAAAACTTTGAAAGTGTCCCCAAGAGTCACCTCTGCTGCGGTGCATACGTTCATCTAAGTCACCAGCCTCAGAAATCGCAGGTAACAGCAGCAGACACATCTCTACAACAACTGTGTGCAGCAGCCTTCATGGTGAAATAGCTGCTAGGAATCCACTGCTAAGGACAGGCAACAAGCACAAGAGACTTGTTTAGACCAGTGGAAATCTGTGCTTTGGTCTGATGAGTCCAAATTTGAGATCTTTGGTCCCAACCACCATGTCTTTGAGAGACGCATAAAAGATGAACAAATTAATTTTACATGCCTGGTTCCCACCGTGAAGCATGGAAGAGGAGGTGTGATGATGTGGCGGAGCTTTGCTGGTGACACTGTTGGGATTTATTCAAAATTGAAGCCATACTTGAACCAGCGTGGTTAGCACAGCATGTTTCAGCTATTTCACCCTGTTTTAGTTTAGTTGGACATCATTTATATTTCAACAGGACAATGACCCCAAACACACCTCCAGGCTGTGTAAGGGCTATTTGACCTGTAAGGAGATTGATGAGGGGCTACGCCAGATGACCTGGACTCTCCAGTCACCAGACCTGAACCCAAACAAGATGGTTTGGGGTGAGCTGGACCACAGAGTGAAGGCAAAAGGGCCAACAAGTACTAAGCATCCCTGGGAACTCCTTCAAAACTGTTGGAAGACCATTTCTGGTGACTACCTCTTGAAGTTCATCAAGAGAATGCCAAGAGTGTGCAAAGCAGTAATCAAAGCAAAAGGTGGCTACTGTGAAGACCTTAGAATATAAGACATTTTTTCAGTTGTTTCACACTTTTTTGTTAAGTATATAATTCCACGTGTGTTAATTCGTAGTTCCACATGTGCCTTCGGTGCAAATCTACAATTTTTATAGTCAGGAAAATTCAGAAAAGTCTTTGAATGAGAAGGTGTGTCCAGACGTTTGCTCTGTACTGTAGGTTTTACAATCTATGATGTGATGTGGTCCATGTGCTTTTGAATTAAATACTCTTCAGTTTGCTGATAAGTTTTAATATATTTTCTCCATTACAGTGGGCAAATGCCTTAGTCAAAGATGGAAAATCTCTTTATGAAAATGAGAAGGCAAAAAGGGAAACTTTTGGTAAAATCTTTAGTAAGTATTGTATTCTGTTTCAGCTTATGTCTGAGGCTGTGTGTAAATAGCTGATATGCTTGTTTTTCACTGACTCTTTACTCTTCAAACTCTTCAAAGAGTTGTCCCAAGTTTAAGATAATAATCTTATTGATGGGGTACAACTGCTGGGGAGTAGCTGGTCGAGCTTGTGTTGTGCTTCTCCATCGTGTGACTGTGGCAGTGCTGGAATTTGAGAACTGGCACTCCCGTAGAAACAGAAAAGAGTGAAAAGACACATGATCGACCTACCATTTCACTATTTACTGAGAACCAAACCCCTGCACTCATAAACTGTAGGGATCTGTTCTTGTGATCAGTAGGTGGCCCAGCTGTTGAACCACCTTATATCCCCTGTACATGAGATATGGGATCAGAATGAAATTTCGAATCGATTTGACCATGCAAATATTTATTAGTATTTTTTAGCTTGGCTGAAACTTTTATCCACTCCCCATGACTACATCCATTCCTAATGCACAGTTATAATTCTATTTTTATTGAAACAGGAAAATCCTATTTACGAAATCGGCTCTTCAGAGGACTAGACTCTTGGCCTTCATCCTTCTGTGTATGTATAACTTTACTTCTTTTGTTGGACATTTGCTTTTAAATAGTAAAATTATAACATCAAATGGGTGTATTAACGCGACCATTTGAGGGACGTATATCAGGCTATATATACGTTCTCCATAGGCGTCTATGGTGCCCGTGCTTGGTAAGGGAGCACGACAAGTGCACTGTGCCATGGTTGCAAGAAAGATAGAGCATGCTATATCTTCGGCCTTTGCAGTATTATTTTCTATGGAGAGAGGAGGGGTGGGCAGCGCCTATACTATTCTGAATTTAAAAGTGGCCTTTGTCAGCATTCTGAACCATTTCAGTAGTTTATTTTGCAGTACCGGGCTCCCTGCCAGCAGTGTGTGGTGAGTCCCGTGTGGGCAGCTGCAGCCTGTGTGTGTCTCCCCATGCATTCTTCCTCTCTTCCACCCCATCCCCCCGGATGACTGTGGATCTGGGGGAGTGTGGATCTGAGCCAACTGGCACAGGCACACACCGGATGCAGGACTTGTACACCAAAAAAATAGCAAGTCCTAATAAATGTCACCCATTGTGGATTTTTGGGGGTCCTAAAGCTGATTTGTAAAGCGCTACAGAATTTGATAGTGCTAAATAAATAAAGATTATTATTATTACCAGTAATCTATAATCCAAGATGCATTTTACAATGTGAAATGATTTGTTCTTTGCATTATTTTACTAAACATTTTACGTTTACAATTTAGACTCGAAAGCCCCGGAGGTTTGATAGTGAGCTTCCGGATATCTCCCTAAACGACCTGCAGTTTTTACAGTCCCTGTGTCCTCCAGAAGTCCAACTTTTCCTCAGGTACTGACTCAAATGCAGTTTTAGTCCCTAAAGCAAGTTCAAACTAACAAACAAAATAACTCGGAAATTCATAATCCTCAGTTAAATTTGTTGTATTATTTTTGCATTAAAGATAAATTGTGTACATTGGCGTGTAACTAATAATGTCCAGAAGGACATGCAGGGCTTTGTTCACATCAAGTTTGAGCCTATGCTGGGATATTTTCTTAAGGCATTTAAGTGGTATATAGTGACATACATCACCCAGTAATAATAATATATATTTTTTCTTTTTCTTTTTTTCCCTATGTCTCTCTGAATAGAAAATTGTAGTAGTAGGGTTTAATAGTAACCTTGTCATTCTTGTTAGATTCATAGATTTTTTAAAAATTTTTTTATGGAAAATAGAAATTTAAATGATCCCCTTTTTCATGGCTCCACATCCTATTAATATTAGACGATGCCCTCAGAAACTACAATGTATCTAGCTGAAAACAAGCCCTCATATGTCTCTGTTAATGTAAATGGTATGGCTTTTGGAAGGTGAGGAGTAAATATTGTAAAACCACAAATCTGAAAATGGGCAACAGCGTTTAAAGGGGGCGACAGATTTTTTGGTGCTTATAGCAAAAACAATGGAAAAATTGTCAATGTTCTTCTTCACATAGCAAGGTAACATGTCACACTCACAGACTGACACGTTTCGACTATGACACTTCAACTGTGACATTTTGACTTGCTATGTGAAGAATAACGTTGTAATGGAGGATCTGTAGTGCTGGAGTATTTCCTATTATCTATTTGGATGACACTGTTTCGGTGAGCCTCCGAGTCATGCACGAGCCAATTGTCTTGAAATTGTGGCTGATGTGGAATTGACTTTAGATTTGGTGCTTAATTGTACTTTTAAGACAAATGAATCCAGTTTTTAATCCTTTCCACTCACTTGGGGATATTTATCAATCCCATTTGCCCAAAAAAAAAAAAAAACTTGGTGTAGGAGCCCTGAAATAATCAGTTACTGACTAGATACCAGTGATTGTGATTATTTTCCCTTTCACACCATCTCCATGTCAAGTGGGTGTGAAGTGGGTGTGAAGTGGGTGGAGCGTTGCGTTGCTGCCCGGCGCCTGTGCCCTACCTAGACCATGGGAATGTTCATTTTGAAAGTTTGAATGGTTTTTGTACAAAACTACACCAGCTAGCAGCCGGCACGACCTCCAGCCGAATGGGGCCAAAGCCTTTTCATGTATCCGGCAGAAGGGTGGGGCTTAGTTCATTCATGTTACTTTGCATGGGGTTTCTTGGTACGGTTTCTCAATTTCCACCACAACTTTTCTTCTCTCCTATCATCTCACCTTTCTGACCCTTAAAGGTTAACTGCTGATGGAACGTGCTGCAGAAAACCTACTAGGTATTAAGTGTTTCAAAAAAATCTCCACATTTTTCCTCCTTGCTGCCTCTTGAGATGCTCTATAGAGCATTTTCTAGTTCCCATTCCTTTTGACATTTCATATTGCTACAATGGTGAGTCATAAGAGCAAGCAGGTGGTGACCTGGATGAAAATAAATCTTATTAAATTATGGTAGCATTCAAAAGCAGCACGTATGATGTCTGACATTTGAAATATTGCGCTAAACAAGATGAATCCCATTTCGCTTTAGAGGGTGGAAAAAGATTTACGGTTTGCATGATTGTATATCTCGATTTCAGCCTTAATAGTTTCATCAACCAAAAGCCCTTGGGGATCATTGCGGTGGGCTCTTACTTATCAAGCGGAAGATTGGTATTTAAAGAGGATGTCCTGGAGACAAACTTCTTTTATAACATTAGGGCATCTGTAAGATGCTGTAATAATGTTGAGATAATGTAAGGATGCAGCCGAGTGGCCATGGGGAGCAGCAGAGGGACTACAAGATCATCAAGTCATACAGGTCAGTGGACCCTGTTGATTTTTTGATGAGGGACATATAACATAAGGAATGGGACACATCGATTTGACATGCCTAATCCCAATCTTTTTACTATGATAAGCCACTGCCAAATGTGATTGGATTGTAAATTATGCAATTGTAACCAAATTATCACAAATGGTGCCATTCAAAATACTGCTGTGAATGAAAAAAATATGCGAGCTGTCTTGATTTTAGAACTCTCAACTTACAAAGAAGACCTCTGTCTTATCGGAAGTTTGACATTTGGGTAACTTGATTCATGGATGTGTGTTTGTGCTTGTGTTACCCATACAATTTGGACTTAAAGGGGTATTCTCGTCTGGGCATTCAAATTGAATTTAATTAATCTGATATATATATATATATATATATATATATATATATATATATATTTTTTTTTTTCTTCAATTAGATGTTATTAAAAAAAAATGTTCCTGTGTGAAGATAATTTCCCATAAATGCCATAAATGTAGTCATATGGTGCCTTAGAAACAAGACTGTGTCCTTGGATACGTCCGCCTCTGCTGGAGCGATTGCACAAAGAAACTAAAAGTATATGAAATTGCTGGGAATTCCTGTATGTCCCACAGCCTGTGGTAATGATTGCTGAATCCATGTCTGGCCACCACTGCCAAAGTGCCGGGTGGTTGTTTCTAGCTATATTTATTAGAAGTTATCTTCACATGGGAACATGTTTATTAATTACATCCAATTGAAGTAATGTTTAAATATGGCAAATGAATTAAATTAAATGTGAATCCCGAGATGGGAATACCCCTTTTAAGGAGATTAAAGGAAACCTACCACTTGTAGTGGCAGGTTTCCGATGGCAATACCGAGCACCAGCTCAGGGTGAGCTGGTGCCGGAGCTTATTTTCGTTAGTGTTTTAAACCGCGGTATCGCGGTTTAAAACACTTTTTAAACTTTATAGCCGGCGCAGGCAGGTACGCGCTCGGCGCTTACCGTGCGCTCGGCTACATAGGAAGTGAATGAGAGCCGCGCGCATGGTAAGCGCCGAGCGCGTACCTGCCTGCGCCGGCTATAACGTTTAAAAAGTGTTTTAAACCGCGATACTGCGGTTTAAAACACTAATGAAATTAAGCTCCGGCACCAGCTCACCCTGAGCTGGTGCCCGGTATTTCCATCAGAAACCTGCCACTACAAGTGGTAGGTTTCCTTTAAAATTAATATGTGAAACTTAAAGGGGTTTTCCCCATGAAGGCCTGTGGATAGGGCTTAACTTTAAAGGGGTTTTCCCACAAAGCAAAGTGTACCACAACGAACAGCAAAAAGTAGTGGTCCAGCGTGTACATGCAAAGTCTCAACACAGTCTCTGTGTACAATGCAGGTTGTAATCATCATTTTCTAACAGCTTTTCACTCTGCAATTATTGTCTGTGAATCTGGAGTCCTCTCTGTGCTGATAGGGGGAAAACCTATTACTATGTGAATTTCAGAAACTTTTTAAGTCTAACACATTTAACAATGTCCAGTCATTTTAGCCAATGTCCAGAAACCAGTCAGTTGCGTCTAAAAGATGAAGGAATGCTGCGGGAAATATGGAGGAAAATATATGGGGTTGGGGTCTGTGAAATGACCATCCATCTTACAGTTTCTTACTACTCCTATGATATGTGTATGCCCGCTCTTACTACATGTTCTTTATTTTAGTCACATATATTTGTGTTTTACATTTAAAATTTGTGTTTTTCCTCTTTAGGGTTCCCTTGCTTTGTGATTTTGAACCTTTACACCAGCATGTACGTGCTCTACATAACTTGGTAAAAGCTGCACAAAGTTTGGATGAAATGTCACAGACCATTACAGATCTCTTAAATGAACAAAAGGTAGAAGTGTAAACCTTCTAGCTAAAGAAAATACACATTGTCTTATACAGTCACCTAATGTTCCCGCTTTTAATTTTTAGGCTTCTAATGGCCAGCTTTCCCCTCAATCTGTAACGACACCAAGGATTGAAAATGCAACCGAAACTACAACTACTACCTCATCCAAGTCTCCTCCATCGCTCAGTCTTCAGGGTCCCATTTGTCCTTCTGTTGCCATTCCAGGACCTTTAGAAGAACTGTCTCCAGACAGCATTGATGCTCATACATTTGACTTTGAAACAATTCCCCATCCGAATCTCGAACAGGCTATTAAACAGGGTTCTTTGGATTTGGACTCATTAGCAGATAGTCCAGAATCTGATTTTATGTCTGCAGTCAATGAGTTTGTTATAGAGGAGAATCCCATCTCTCCCAATATCAGTGATACACAGAGTCCAGAAATGATGGTGGAATCCCTTTATTCCTCTGTTATAAATGCAATCGACAACAGACGGATGCAGGATACAAAAAGTAAAGCTAAAGATGACGGCGTGGAAAATACATCCTTAAAATCTTGTCTGGAGCGATGTAAAATAGTTGCCCAAGAATCGCAAACTAACTTGAGGAGTTTCAAGGAAGAGCTTTTCCACTTGAGGAAACATATTCAGAGGGAACAGAATGAATTTGCAAATGCTATTAAAACCGTTTCTTCTGAAATTCTTAGTATGCTTGAACACACCAAGGTTTCTTTTGAAAGCGCCTTAAAAACGAAGCATTTGGGGGAATTGCGACTTCTACAAGAATCCTATGAGAAACGGCTACACGTATCGAAACAAGATCATGACGTGAACGAGGAAACCATCACCAAGTTAAAAGATGACATCGCAGGCCTAAAAGATGATTTGCACAGTAAAGATAATGAATTTGCTGCAATCCGAAGGGAAAATGAAACTTTTCTGTGTTTACAGAGTGAGAAGGATGAAAAAGTTATCCGCCTTGAAAGTGCCATGAGGGAGCAGACGTGTGAAATTCAGAAACTGAAGCAGTCCCGGGAAGCGGCACTCGAGGATTTTAAGAAGCTTCATGCCGAAAACGAAGATAAACTCCGGCTACTTAAAGAGGAATTTCAGATTTTGGAGCAAACACATCTAAAAGACTTAGAAGAAAATTTAAAGCTTAGGCATGCCCAAGAACTTGAAAATGTAATAACAGAACATAAGTGTGGTCTAGAAAAGCTAAGGAATGATCAGAAACTCAAAATCGACCACTTGCAGGAATCTTCTTCGGCCGCTGTTCAAGAGAAGGAATCTCAGTTGCAAGAGTTAAACTGTAGACTTTCTGAACTCTCCGACATTCGATGTAAATTAGAGGTGGAGTTGGCCCTAAAAGAAGGAGAAATAGAAGAAATTAAATTAATTCTTGAGGAAAGTAAAATGCAACAGCAGGACGACTTGAAATGTCAACTGGATGAGAAGACGGAAGCCCTGAAGAAGGAGATCCAAAACCTAAATAGCCTGATACAAACTCAGAAGGAAGAACACGAGCTAGGACTCGCCCAACTTAAAACACTATTGACAACTGAAAAAAATCAGTGTATTTCTGAACTTTTAGAAAGGCAAGAAGCAGAAACCAGTTCATTGCAAAGAGACATTAGCCATTTAACTTCAGTCCATCAAAAAGCTCTAGAAACAGAGAGCAGACTCCAGGAGGAGATCAGCGTCCTACGTAGTCAACTGGATAAGAATTTGGAGGTACTTAAAAAACAATCTGAAGACCACGAGAGGTCTTTGAAGGAACAGAAGGACTTCTATGAATTGTCTATTGCGAAGCTTGAGGAAGAACGAGATCAAATTTTGACCACACAAAAGCTGGAAAGAGAATCCCTGTCCCTGGAAAAGGAGGAATGTGCACACCTTGCCCTTAAAGACTATGAGGGGCACAGACAAACTGTTGAAAAAGAGCTTGTAGAAAAAATTCAACTCCTTGAGAAGGAGTTGAACCAGAGGTAGGAAGTGATATCATATCTGTTGTGAGAACACAATCTAATTTTAATGGATATTCATAACCCATCACGTTAGAGTAAGAGGTAGATAGTCGCGATCTCTGAGATGAAATTTGCCATATGAATATATATATATATATATATATATATATATATATATATATATAAAAAAATTGGCCCTAAATGGCTAATATGTCTGATATTTTGATGAATGGTCTGTTGTGGAATGCAGCCTCAGAAATTTCCTGCAGATGGTACCAGAGCAGAAGTTTATAAATGATGTGAGATTGTACCATTCGGCCATGATTTGGCTAGTATACGTGCCGATATTTCTTTCTGAAGCTGGATCAGCTTCAGCTTGACAATTTTTGACAAGTAACAGGCAAGTTTCCTTAGAAATAATAAAGAAAACTTAAAAGAGCGGAAACATTAAGGAATCGATTTAATTCACCACCCACTTTGTTCAAGTAACTTCTTATTTCCCAGTGTGATCTGTAACCTAAAGTAACCCCTACTGGTTTCATAATTTTCTCATTTCTTTTCAGAAGTTTATAATTCACCCATGTTACCCGTTTTTTTAGGTTTATCACCTATTGCATAAAATCATACTGCAGACCATAAATTTTGCTGTCACCAGGGATCTCATTTTCACTAAAGACAGGTTACAGAAGCCTTTTTCAGCTGCATTGCAAATAAACCTTTTTGCTATCTTTAAGCATTTGCATTACAATATAATTGTGTGTTATAATTTACCTTGCACCCCAGGGCTTGGGATTTGGTTTGGATGCGTTTTAAAAAACAACATGTGACTTTTCTGTGCTGCAGACTCCTCAGCTCTCAGCCCTTACCTTTGTGCTCCTGTACAGCTCCTCCATAGAACTCACTGTCTGGTGAGCTGACATCATTGTGAGAGGGAGGAGCTGAACAAGATCCTAATTGTAAAGTTAATTTTGGAAGGATGGAGGCCATGGATAACAAATATAAGAATATGACATGTGTCTAAGTGTGAGTAAGTGTCCCTGGTTTCTCATGCTTGGTTTTGATAGACTTGGTAGATTTCCTTTTAAGGACAACAGTAGATGTATTTTTTAGATACCTTTATAGGATCTGTTACAAAAAAAAAACCTTCTGTTAGTAAAGTAGCTCCAGTTTTTAATTTTGCTGATCACGCTCAGTATGAAAAACAGACCATCGAAAAACCGCTCGCCATCCGATACTTCAAATGGACAGGTCAGGTCCAACTAACCGCTCAAATAATGGATGATGTAAAAAATAATACTAATGGACACCATTACAAGTCCATTGAAATCAATGGAGAAAAAACGTATCCATTAGTCATCCATTATTGACAGAAAGCAAAACACAGATGAGAACTTGGCCTAACTCAGGTCAATGCAGCTGCACTGGAGCACCGGAGAGAGGTAAGTATAGGATATTAAAAAATATGTAATCCCAGACAACCCCATTAAACTATAATACTGTTATAATTAACTTATAAAACCCAAGCATTAATGTTGTCTTTATTGCGTTTCTTAATGATTTCCTTTCCTCTGTTTTAAGTCCTTCTGAGTTTGCGCATAGTCTGCTTTGTGAGCTTAAAGAAAAGCTTCAGCGGGAGAAACAGCTGATCTCAGAGCAACTCGACCAGCTGCAAAGGGAAAAATCTGAAGAGCTGCAGAACCTCAGGATCTCCCTAATAGCAGAACAACAGGTTAGTAACTTTAGGGCCCAGTGCTATAATATGTGTTATCCTCATGCACACATTGCAGATTTGATCAGCATTTTTCATAGTAGTATTTTTGAACTGGAGTAAGACCTCATGCACACGACCATGTGTTCAAAAACAGGCTGCAAACCGCTCGTCTCCATAGGAAGCTGGGCAGCTGCACCGCAGAAACGGGCAGCAATAGTACCTGCTTTTTATATATTTTGTGGCAAGACCCAGAGGGGTCCAGAAAGAATGTAGAGAAAGAATGAAGGGTACAGCAGGATGACCTCCGAAGATAACGCAGCCCTGTGCACACCTTCTCACTTGGAATGAAATCTCTCCGTCTCAGCCACTTTTCATCTTTATGGGAGGGGTGGGGGTTCCAAGTTGTGAACGACCGGCCCGCCAGATTTTACTTTATTATCCCCCGGTGGAGACTGTAGCAGGTCAGACCTGTCAATGCTGGAGACAATTGTATACACAGATTATCAATAACCATCTAGGACAGTGGTGGCGAACCTATGGCACGCGTGCCAGAGGTGGCGCTCAGAGCCGTTTCTGTGGGCACTCAGACCATCACCCCAGGACAGAGTTCACCAAATAGGACCAAATCCACCAAATCTTCCTGCAGTCCCAGGCAACTTAAGAGATGCTTTAAATATAAAGATCTTTTAAAGCAACACTTCATTAGCTGTTTGGAACTACAGGAAAAGTGAGAAGGTGTGCACAGGGCTGCGTTATCTTTGGAGGTCATCCTGCTAGACCCTTCATTCTTTCTCTACAGAGAGACCTTGGACCCTACAATGATGTTATTTCAACTGTATTGGCTGCCTCAGGGGGCCAATATCATTGAAAGATGTGGAAGAACAGGCAGCAATACGTTACTGTTTAAAATGCCATGTTGGCACTTCATGGTAAATAAGTGGATTTTGGTTGTGGTTTGGGCACTCTGTCTCCAAAAGGTTTGCCATCACTGATCTAGGATTTAGGGAGCTGCTGAACTTTCACAGTGATCCTAGTATCCAAATGAAGCAATGAGGCCACAATTATATAAAATGGACCTTTCACAACTCATTACATGTTTGGTTTGTATCTTTAACATTACTGTTGGGGTTTACACCCCATTGGTTTTTGGGAGTCAAAACAGAACAGGTGTAAATATTTTCATCATACCTTATCACTGGGCTCCCACACCTAGTTTTACTCATAATAACTGATGCAAAAATCAGGTATAATCTGGTCCTAACGTGAATACTCATGGTGCTGAATTTTATTTTTCCTGGTTAATTTCACAAAGCAAAAATGAACAGTATCAGCAGGGAATAGTATGTGAATCATTTGGTTTATCCCTCAATGTCTTTTCTGTTCTTCGTAGACAAACTTTAACACTGTTTTAACGAGAGAGAGACTCAAAAAAGAAAATATTATTAATGAATTAAATGAGAAGTTAAAAAGTGTTACACAGCAGCAAGAAAGAGATAAAGGTAAGTAGTATCATCACTGGGGAATATACTAATATTAAAGGGGTTATCCGGGTGTTAGAAAATACTGAGGGCCGGGCTGGGGTGGGCTAGTTAAACATAATAAACATGTACTTACCTCGTCCGGTGCTGCTGATGTCCCGTTGCGCGGTCCGTCTCCTCTGTGCGCCGGTTTGTATACAGGGGCGCACAGTGAGCTTTCCGGACGGCTTGCAACACTGAGAGATAGGGATGGATGGGAGGAGCCGACCAGAAGCTCCCTGTGCGCGGCTTCTGAGCCCCTGTAAACAAACAGGGGCACGGATCAAACGGACCGCGGCGTGGGACATCGGCGGCGCCGGAGGAGGTAAGTACATGTTTATTATGTTTAACTAGCCCAGCCCGGCCCTCAGTAATTTTTAACAGCCAGATAACCCCTTTAACCCTTTAAACAGAAAGTTCCTTTGTATTAAGATGAGGTGCTTCAGTGTTCTAAGGTTGCATTTAGATCTAGTCTTTTTTCCCTTCCATAAGGATAACATACAATGGAGGGCAGTAGTATATTATTAAAGGGAAACTCCCTCCAAGTCAGCCTCTACCCCCCTTAAAGTGGAGTGAGGAGTGAATATCCACAGTAGGTAGTTATTTGTTCCTTCTATGTTCTGGGTGTCTCCTGAGTTACGTAACTGTCTGTATAAGGAGGCAACACCGGTGTACATTCAGCCAAAGCTGGGGATGTTTGCCATATAGTGGCATATGTCTCTTAAGGCCTCCGCTGAACGCATCCTCCAGATCCAAAAAGTGCAGCCTACTTCTCTTACTTTCTGAACAGACAGAGGCCTTTGTACTGAACTCACACAGCGGCATTAAAAATTCAGGAACTAACAGTCTCCTGTTCCCTAAAATATGATATAGTTTATAATCCCAAACAGCCCCCTCATGGTTATTTTATGTACAGCCCCCTCATGGTTATTTTATGTACAGCCCCCTCATGGTTATTTTATGTACAGCCCCCTCATGGTTATTTTATGTACAGCCCCCTCATGCTTATTTTATGTACAGCCCCCTCATGGTTATTTTATGTACAGCCCCCTCATGGTTATTTTATGTACAGCCCCCTCATGGTTATTTTATGTACAGCCCCCTCATGGTTATTTTATGTACAGCCCCCTCATGGTTATTTTATGTACAGCCCCCTCATGGTTATTTTATGTACAGCCCCCTCATGGTTATTTTATGTACGGCCCCCTCATGGTTATTTTATGTACGGCCCCCTCATGGTTATTTTATGTACAGCCCCGCTCATGGTTATTTTATGTACGGCCCCCACATGGTTATTTTATGTACGGCCCCCTCATGGTTATTTTATGTACAGCCCCCTCATGGTTATTTTATGTACGGCCCCCACATGGTTATTTTATGTACGGCCCCCTCATGGTTATTTTATGTACAGCCCCCTCATGGTTATTTTATGTACAGCCCCCTCATGGTTATTTTATGTACAGCCCCCTCATGGTTATTTTATGTACGGCCCCCTCATGGTTATTTTATGTACGGCCCCCTCATGGTTATTTTATGTACGGCCCCCACATGGTTATTTTATGTACGGCCCCTTCATGGTTATTTTATGTACAGCCCCCTCATGGTTATTTTTTGTACAGCCCCCTCATGGTTATTTTATGTACGGCCCCCTCATGGTTATTTTATGTACGGCCCCCTCATGGTTAGTTTATGTACAGCCCCCTCATGGTTAGTTTATGTACGCCCCCCTCATGTTATTTTATGTACGCCCCCCTCATGGTTATTTTATGTACGGCCCCCCCCCTCTCATGGTTATTTTATGTACAGCCCCCCCCTCTCATGGTTATTTTATGTACGCCCCCCTCATGGTTATTTTATGTACGCCCCCTCATGGTTATTTTATGTACGCCCCCTCATGGTTATTTTATGTATGGCCCCCTCATGGTTATTTTATGTATGGCCCCCTCATGGTTATTTTATGTACGGCCCCCTCATGGTTATTTTATGTACGGCCCCCTCATGGTTATTTTATGTACAGCCCCCTCATGGTTATTTTATGTACACCCCCCTCATGGTTAGTTTATGTACAGCCCCCTCATGGTTAGTTTATGTACAGCCCCCTCATGGTTATTTTATGTACAGCCCCCTCATGGTTATTTTATGTACGGCCCCCTCATGGTTATTTTATGTACAGCCCCCTCATGGTTATTTTATGTACAGCCCCCTCATGGTTATTTTACTTACGGCCCCCTCATGGTTATTTTATTTACGGCCCCCTCATGGTTATTTTATGTACAGCCCCCTCATGGTTATTTTATGTACAGCCCCCTCATGGTTATTTTATGTACAGCCCCCTCATGGTTATTTTATGTACAGCCCCCTCATGTTATTTTATGTACGCCCCCCTCATGGTTATTTTATGTACGGCCCCCTCATGGTTATTTTATGTACGGCCCCCACATGGTTATTTTATGTACGGCCCCCTCATGGTTATTTTATGTACAGCCCCCTCATGGTTATTTTTTGTACAGCCCCCTCATGGTTATTTTATGTATGGCCCCCTCATGGTTATTTTATGTACGGCCCCCTCATGGTTATTTTATGTACGGCCCCCTCATGGTTAGTTTATGTACAGCCCCCTCATGGTTAGTTTATGTACGCCCCCCTCATGGTTAGTTTATGTACAGCCCCCTCATGGTTAGTTTATGTACAGCCCCCTCATGGTTAGTTTATGTACGCCCCCCTCATGGTTAGTTTATGTACAGCCCCCTCATGGTTAGTTTATGTACAGCCCCCTCATGTTATTTTATGTACGCCCCCCTCATGGTTATTTTATGTACGGCCCCCTCATGGTTATTTTATATAAAACCTCCTTATCCCCTATGGATTCATCATATACAGCACATCACCCCCATGGATTCCTTCTATACAGCCTTATGTGGGACCCCCCGGCATCCCACTTGCCCGGGTATGCCCCGTGCTGACTCCGGCCCTGTCCTCAGTGCTTAGACAACTCTCCCTATGTATGAAGGAGATAACTCTTGTTTGTAGGACAACCCTTTTACTCTAAAGGAAGCTTCCCAGATGTTTTCCCCCTGACAATAAAGTACCACTGCATGCGTCCAATGTGGGGTAGGGGGTAAACAGTATTTACTATACCCTTTTTGTAAAGCCTGAATATGGTGATCTGTCAGGGGCACCATCATAGTGATGGCAGAATAACAAAAGTTATTTGTGACCTCTTTGCAGTTTTCATACATGACGATGGTTCCCCTCCACTCCTTCGGGGTATTGACGTTATTAAAAAACATTTATAGTACATTTTATTATATTATATTGCATCCTGAGGAATGGCTCTCATTAGGGCTCAATTATGTTAAAACAATCCAATATTTATTGGACATATCCATATTACAGCTGTGAAATTTCTACAGTGATACACGTACAGGATAGTTGTCAGATCTTAGGAAAGTAGTAGTAATTGTATTACAGAGTGTGTCATACCATGCATATAATTGTTCACTTTCTGGAAATCACATCACAATTCTAAAGTAGATTATAGAACTATGGAAGAGATTCATATTGAATGTAGGCGAAGGATGTCAGTGGTGTTTACTGTGTGAGCCAGAACGTAGATGACGGGGAAGTATTATGTAATGGTGACAAATGGGGAGAATATTATACACAGGGTTATGCCATTTTAGCCATAGATCCCAATAGAAGAGAAATATAAAATATGAGTTTATTAATATATATATATATATATATATCTGTGCAAACAAGCAGAATCTTAGGTTTAAAATCCACAGGATATGCCATAAATAGATAATAGGAGCCCTAACTCTTCAAGTTTTTTTTTTTTTTTTTTATTATTATAGATTTATGCAATGTACAAAATGAATGCTTGTCTGAAATGTATGACTTAAGGTTTGTTACTATAAAATCAATAAAAATTTAAATAAAAAAAAAAGTTGAAACCCCCATAATCTTACCCTGTTTCCCCTAAAATAATACATCCCCCGAAAATAAGACCTAGTACAATTTTGTTCAATCTTATAAATATAAGGCCTCCCCTAAAAATAAGACCTAGCAATCACCATTGCAGCAGCTCCCCCCATGCCATACATTAGTATTAGTAAATCTTTTAGATGCTGCACAAGGTTGTGACATGGGAAAGAATTCATGGTATAAAATCACTGACTGTTGTACTGCACATGTGATACCAGCAGCTACCAGGATAAGAAGGGTCATTTATGGAAAGTGCTTTTACCCAAACATGAGAGACTGGGGCCAATGATTCTAATAGAAATGGAGTCACAAGAAATACAGCATGAAATTCAGAGTTTGGAGAGTTATAAGGATGTTAGAGAAGTTGATTTTTTTGTTCAATGATAAATGTAAATTCTTGTTCATGGAAAAATAAGACATCCCCTGAAAATAAGACCTAGTGCCTCTTTAGGAGCAAAAATTAATATAAGACACTGTCTTATTTTCGGGGAAACAGGGTAGGTAAATTACCAATATACATCTATTAATAATTCTGCTCAGATTTCTTGATATATAAAGTAAAGCATCTTGGTTTAAAAATGTCTTTAACGTCATCCGTCAGACATTCTCAAATTCGAGGTCTGGAGTAGTGCCCCCGTCTATGATACCTTGACAGCTGGTATGGATCAGACTTCTTCATGGCACAGCCCAGTAACTGTGATACATCATTGTTTATGCAGCAGAATATTTCATCTATATAGCGAAAAAGGCGAGAGTACCTCACAGACACGCCGCGGTCCAAGAACCTCGACGTTTGTTTCACCCTGCGGCTTCGTCAGATGTCTCCTGACGAAGCCGCAGGGTGAAATGTGAAATTGGACCGCAGCGTGTCTGTGTTCCTTCTGGCAAGATGACGCAAGGTATACATAGGTTTAAATATCACGTTTGATTTCGGGATATACTCTCTTATCATGAGACTTTTCCCTCTTCTCTATTCCCAGCCTATTAGATCATCATTTAGTTCCTGTGGGTCATTTTTGGATTATGTATTGGTGTCATAGATGCTGGTAGTGTTGTACTATTTTGTCCTACGCTTTACTTTGGCCATTGTTATTCATTTACTTTTTACCTATGAGGACATGTTATAACTGGCATTGTCCTCATAGTCTTCTGGCCTCAGTCTCTTGCCAGTTACACATTCACGCTGTGGTAGCTTCTACATCTACCCATTTTTAGCCAGTCATTGTTAGTGTGATTTGTTTCACGGTCTCTCCTTATCATATGTGCTTTTGTCATTTCTATGTTCACATTCATGCTCTTGTACTATTATCATGCTTTAATAAAATATTGCTAGCTCTTATTGATTACATGGTTTTTGTACTCTCGCCTTTTTTCGGTACGTATTAGTGGCTTTGAGCCGAGCGAGTGGATGCATTTGGGTGATGACCCCCCTCTTTGAGGTTTCTTTTTTGGTCGGTTAACGAATATTTCATCTTTGTCACCTTCTTGTTCTGCAGATTTAATTGAGACCCTGTCTGAAGATCGTGCGCGTCTACTCGAGGAGAAGAAGAGGCTGGATGAAGAAGTTTGCAAGATAAGAGGTTTTGTGTCCTCGACTCACACGGTTCCTTCCTCTGAGGCTGTTGGAGTTTTTGTGCCTGAACTTCCTTGTGAAGATGAAGACCGAATGGAGGCCACTTTAGAAATCAGCATGACCGCTGTTCAGTAAGTTCCCTCGCTGTTTAGACGATTTACGCCTCTTACTTTTGTATCACTGGTAACCTACCGAGCTGCACACAGAGACCATACAAAGAAGAAGTGCGTATTACTTAGTGTTGTGTAACATTTGCTTTTTTTGCTACCCAGTTCTCATTGCTGAGTAAATAGGACAGTATTATATGCAATCTTTTTTTTCAGAGATTGTTTTTCTAGAATCTTCTATTTTGATTGTGAATTACAAAAAAAAATTATACTTAATATTTTTGGGTCTAAGCAGTAGAGCTTTGACCAGATAGATCCCATGGCTGTCTGCTTTTCAAGATTTATTTCCCATTTTTGATAAACATTTCTTTTTAGTATTGTAAAGTTATCTAACCATAACCTATAGCACACTGTGCTCTACATGGATTCCAGGGTCACTGGAGCTGCTACTGAATCAGGTGGGAACAACTAAGTGATAAAACTAAAAAAAGGAGGGCTCCTTTTCAATAACATTTACCACCAGCCATGACTTGATCCACTTGGGAGCCAACAGGTAGCTATAGCAGCCAGGAGCCTTAAAAATGCTGGATGTGGATGTTATGTTTTGTTCATAAACAATTTATAAGGAAAAAATTATTAAGTGAATGATAGAATTAATAGTAAATAATTGGAGAGTGCATTTGCCTTAAATGTCTTTCTAGATATAAATATTTGGTTCTGTATAATGAAATCACAATATTAATTATACCACACAGAAGAATTTATAAAATTTAAAAGCAGGTGTAAATATACTAAAATATGTGTTTGGGACACTGTCAAGTAAGATGGCAATAGCAAAAAAAACTGTCTTCGTCCTTTACAAAGAGGGAACCTTTTTTTAGGTTTTATAAGGATTTAAGTACCTTGAATTACCAAAATTATAGTTGGGTCAGATGGCTGTCCAACAAATTGGTTTCTTGATGTTACAGATTTTATGTCAAAGAGTCCCTCATTGCTAAGAATTAGGTAGTTTTCAGACAATTGTATTTATTAAAAGCTGTTTCCCAGGCTTAAAGGGCACCTACCACCCCAATTCTACTTATAAAGGTAGAACGGGTGGTAGGTGGATGAATGGGACGTGAGGATTAGCCCTTTTTTGGGCTAATCCTCACGTCCTGGCCATCTTTTAGAAAACTTTAATGAAAGCATATGTAAATTTTTTTATGCGGCTACTGGAGCGTGGAGTAGCCGGACATGAGGCTACTAGTCGCGGCTACTCTCGTCCGAGTCCCCCGGCATCTGCGGCCTTCTGCGCAAGCGCAGTAGCTCCGGCCTCTGAGCCGCGGCTGCGCAGCCGAAGGCCTGCGTTCTGCGCATGCACAGAACGGCGGGGACTAGGCCGGGGACTAGGACTACGACGAAGATTACATGGTAGGCGGAGTAACATGGCTACTGGGGCGGGGAGTAGCCGCGACTAGTAGCCTCATGTCCACGCCCCAGTAGCCGCATAAATAAATTTACATATGCCTTCATTAAAGTTTTCTAAAAGATAGCCGGGACGTGAGGATTAGCCCAAAAAAGGGCTATCCTCACGTCCCATTCATCCACCTATCACCTGTTCTACCTTTTATAGATAGAATCGGGGTGGTAGGTGCCCTTTAAAGTACCTTTAACGCAGAAATTAACATAACAGGTGATAATGGTAAACTTTATATTACACAAGGCTGACTTTTTTTTTTTTTTTCATAAATCACTAGATCTTGGGATGTAGAACAAAATTCTCCTATTATCCCTATTACCTACAGTATGTGCGTCAGTTTCTTTGCTATCCACATCAGTTTAGAATACCCTTACACTATTTGTATCTCCTAGCTGTGCTGATTGCTCTTATGATCCGCAGTATTGTAAACAATATATCTCCCCTGTTCAGTGTCTCCTTCCCAGTCTGTGATTCTACAGGGCTTTCTCTGTCTCTCTCTGCACCTCATGCTGCACTCCTCACTTTCTACTCAGCACAGTGCAGGGAGTCTATTAATCCTTAGTGCTCACACAACAAAGCCTATACACTTTATGTAATTGTTTCACTGCTGGTTTCTACTACTTATAACATGCTCCACTGTGTCATGAAAGTTGGCAGCCTACTTCACCGTATGTACACTATGCAGTGTTCAGTGGATTTACCTGTAGGAATCTCATTGGATTTGCTGCTAAATTATTGAATGAGAGAACACAAGGTAAAATGGGAAGTGAGGGCAACCTCCAACCTCCATTGTCTCAGCTTCAGGGCAAATATAGGAAGTGGTTAGTCTGTGCCCACTAAACTGCTGCTGAAATAGATTTTTGACAAGCAGCTAAAGAAAAAGCCATAAACCTGTTTGTTTTTTTTAAGGGGAAATCACAAATGACATTTAAAAATCATTGTAACATTGTAGATAGACTTTGAGTAAAGTAGCTTCTCTGTGACTTTTTGTGTGCGGCTTGTTTCTCCTGTAGTGAACACTGTATCTGAAGGCCCAAGTACACAGCGGAGAGATAACCAAAGGAGGCTAATAATTCACTTTTCCATACCTTGGGAATATTTCCCTTGATGATTCAGTTCTCGAAGGTTATTAGACTATCCACCTACTGTAAAGAGTTAAGTCATTAGATACTTTATTAGGTTCCTTTATCTCTCCGCTAACAATGGGGGACAGGAAAGAAAGTTGATTTACACTGACAAAAAAGAAACAATTTTTTTCTTTAATAAAGTATATCATAAAGTTTACTATTATCATTATTCTATTATTAGAATAATTACTATTAAATATTATTATCATCACTATTGAGTTATGTTATTTTGTTAAAATAAGCTTTAAAATATTGTAGACCGATTCTGATGAGAGGTCCTTAAAGGCATATTGGCGGGTATTCAACACCCAGCAAACCCCTTTAATGTTGTATTGCTGAAATTTTTTTTTAATCTCTGTACATTTCCTTCATCTTTTTTACAGTGATGTCACATTGTCAGAGGAAAAACAAAAGATTATGCTGCTAGAAAGAGTAAGTATGGGAGTCCAGGAACATAGTCCCTTTGTTAGAAGTGAGCAGACAGCGCTATCCTTATAAATCCAACAGATTCAGCTTTCTGTATGCCTGAAAGTGACATACCTAATAGGCAAAGGCTGAAAGTTCACACTCTCAAACCGTACATCATGAGTATGACTGGCTGGCTGTATACTACTGGGGGATGGCTATATACTACTGGGAGCTGGTTGGCTATATACTACTGGGGGATGGCTGGCTATATACTGGGAGACTGTGACCAACCCATTTCCCACCCTCGGCTTATACTCCAGTTAATAGGTTTTCCCACTTTTTGGTGGTAAAAATAGGGGCCCTGGTTTATACTCGGGTCGGCTTATACGCGTGTATATACGGTAAGTTCTCCGTTTTACTGGCAGCATTAGGCTGTCACTACATTACTTGGCCTGCAATGTATCTGTGTAATAATACATTGAGGTGTTGTAAGCCGTACATGTAGTATCTCACCTGGTTGTGTGTATTCTGCATTTATTCGTGTGATATTACCTTATATTTGTGTTATTGTTTGACAATTTATGTAATTCTTTCTATTTTCAGACATTACAACAAAAAGAAGAAGAAAATAAGAGATTAAATCAGAGACTGGTAAAACCAAACACATTTTCCTTCTCTCCGTAGCATTTTTAAACTTGTTCTCCCCAAAAATGGAATTGGATAATGATAACAGCACTTATAAATATCATAGAAATATCTCCTACACAAGGCTATATTCACATGTATGAGAATAGCATTATATAAAAAAAAAATCAGGATGGGATAATGGGACAGCAGAAATCCCCTCTTCTCTCGCTGAAAATACAGAATTTTCAGGAATTTTCTGCCATCATTCTCTTGAAGGCACAGATCTTAGATTTTGAGGGATTTTATTAATATACAGCTCACAATGCTTCTTAACGAGACTTTGCAGTCAATTCGCATTACAAAGGACTCTTTAGGGGACAGAGGTATAATAAACCAGGACTTACCGTTCCTGGTCCACACTATACCAACAAGGCGTTAGGGGAGGCAACTCGGCCAATCACTAGTCGGGGCAGTGACTCGCCTAACACTGCAGCCACCCTTAGCGGCATTCACATGTAGCGTTTGTAATGTGTTTTGAAATGCAATTCAAAGGCTTCAGGGAGGAGCCTGGCCTGATTGCATTGCATAAACATTGTATTAATCATGTATTTTTGTAAACTTAATGTAAGAGTTGTGTTAAGACTATGTAAACAAAAAAAATTAACAATCTATAAACCTAATGTTAACGCAACACAATTGCACCAATTTCCCCCCTGCAGCCTTTGAATTTTTGTTTCAAAAAGCAACACAGCATTAAACGGGTTGTCAGGGATTTTTCAAAAGCTATCTATGGTTATTAAAACAATAAACATCTTCTATTTTCTTCCTCTGGGATAATATATCTAATATATAAAGCTGTGTGTGTGTATGTATGTCTGCTAAAGGAATCTGCACAGTTGTGTTTACTGTCACCAAATTTTGCACACTTGCTCTCTGCGACTCAGGCAACGTTAGACTAGGTTTGAATCTAAATTTTCACCCTGCCCTTTCCAAAATACATTCATTAGCTACCATATACAGGAGCCATTGTCTGCTTCTGTGGCAGAAGCTGGGTCATGATTGGTTGCTGTTTTGCTACAGGTCAATAGTATGAGCTCTGAGCTTTGATTGGTTACTACAGACAATGAGTATAAGACAGCTCATGCATGAGGTAAGATGGATAGTGCGAAACAGAGAGACAATGATGGACAGACGGGCAGTCCAGAGACGGACAGACGGGCAGTCCAGAGGCGGACAGACGGGCAGTCCAGAGGCGGACAGACGGGCAGTCCAGAGGCGGACAGGCGGGCAGTCCAGAGGCGGACAGGCGGGCAGTCCAGAGGCGGACAGGCGGGCAGTCCAGAGGCGGACAGGCGGGCAGTCCAGAGGCGGACAGGCGGGCAGTCCAGAGGCGGACAGGCGGGCAGTCCAGAGGCGGACAGGCGGGCAGTCCAGAGACGGACAGACGGTCAGTCCAGAGAGTCAGAAAGAGAGATACTTATAAAATAATGTTTGGTAACCCATTCTATTTTGTTACCGCTAAGAGCAGTCATTTACTATCCTGGGCTACGCCAGGAGCTACAGCTAGCAACTGCAGAAACCTTGTGCACATACAGGAGTTCCAGAAACGATTTGTAATAAATCTGTACTTTGTGGAGAATTTTAGACATGTGGGCTACGTGAGGCTCAGCCTAATCATAAATAAGCTATCCCGTTTTAGCAGTTCCATAATTATTTCACTATTATCCCTGATGGAAAGCGGATAGTGAATCTCTGATTTTTCTCACATCACACACTACTTCTCAGCATACTTTACTCACTTTATCACATAATCTTCAATCTTCCAGCTCTTCATATTTTTTCTAAAACCTATTAATTTAATAACAACATCTCATATTCGTCCTACATGCACTTGTACTGTCTGAATAATGGAATGTGAAAAATTTTGAGCCTAAAAATACAAGATTAAGATGACATTCAATTACCGGCACATATTTTTTGTTCCCTTTATTTGGTGTGAATATATTTTGGAAAGGATAGACTAGTAGATTATGTGTTATATCATTTACCAGTGACCCATTGCCTCTCTATAACACAGCAGTCATGATAATAGTGAATATATTCCAGGCCTGCGAACTTGTCAGGGTTTCTAAACAAATTATATGTGCTACTAAAACAGTTCTTCATATGTAAGTAGAAGAGTCATATATGGTGAAAGGGTCACGGTATGGAACATTATTCATCCTGACTGCTCAGTGCTTATTCCGTTACCTAAAATCTAATAAAGTAACATGTGCAAAATTGTGTTAAGTAGCGAGATACACGACTATCAGATAATGGAACAGGTAGCTTGATCAGTCTTTGTACGAAATATATACATAAGAGTCAATTTATATCTATATTTATATATGTGACTTCAACTCACCAATTCCATAAAAGACTATAGAGAAAAAAAAAGGCTCAGTGTATTATAGTTAAAGAGATCCTCCTGTATCAGTGCTCTCACACTCCTACTGGCTTTGCTGTAATAATTGCATTTTTAGAATATACATTTTTTTCAAAATTTTTGCTGGGTTTTGAACTCAAGGCAGCATTTTAGTGAGGTGCATTAAAATCTTACATTCTATAGAAAAGAGATTTTTTTTTAGCTCAAATGCCTCAATAGTCATGTTCTCATTTACCATAGGCTTGTATAATATATCTACAGTATATACTATGCATGTAAATATATGCAAGTATGTTTTGCTTACCTTTTTTTTACTTTCATATTTTTAGGCTGTTGTTGAGTCATTTTCATGTTCAGCTGTCCAGCTTATTCGTGGGTGTTAAGCACAGCCCCACAACCTAGTGCTTGACTGGCATCCTGTATAATGATGTTACACTCCTGGTGCTGGCTCCTCTATGTGCTTCCTGGTTCTGGCGCCCCCTGCAGCCTGCGTGTGTATGAGATACTCCTATACACATTACTGCATCCTGTATAATGATGGGACACTCCTGGTGTTCCCTTCTCTCTATACTTCCTGGTGCTAGCGCTCCCTGAAGTCTGTGTGTGTATGAGATACTCCTATACACATGACTGACAGCCTGTATAATGATGTGACACTCTTGGTGTTGGTTCCTCTATGTGCTTCCTGGTGCAGGCACCTCCTGCAGCCTGTGTGTGTATGAGATACTCCTTTACACACAACTTAAAGCCTGTAGCAGTTGTAACTGTTACTCCTATACACGACTTGTGTAGGTCATGTCTGTGTCTCTCACACAGACTGTACTATACATTACAAACAGATATGAGCAGGGTGAGGAGAGGGATAACGGTTGACATCATTTTATCGGGAACGACGATCCTCGGCAAGATGGTGGCACCCACTATGAAGCCCACTTTGCTGGAATATGCAGCAAAGACTCACCGGCTATGGAGAGGGCTCAGCCCGTGAGCCCTCTCCATGCTCCAACACCCGGCATGTGACGTAGTATTACGTCACATGTCGGTAAGAGGTTAAGCACACAGCCTGTGAAGCTACAGCGCAGAGGGATTCTAGTAAAGCCCATCAGGCTTCTTAGCATAATTTTAAAAGAATGAAGGATAACAAATATAAGAAAATATAAAAAGATTGCCATAGTCCCGGTTCCTGAGTAATTGCCCCTGGTTTATCTGGCTTGATTTTGATGGTAAATTTCCTTTAGGTTGGTATTCGGGGAGAACCATATTCTGACACCGAAAAGAAGGGGGGGATCGGAGAGCATTAAATTGAATACCGTATAAAAAATGTGCTGAAAACCCCCACTTCGGCTTATACGCAACTGTATAAAAAATAAACTTACATACTCGCCTTCGGAAGCTTCCTGCTGCTCCTCTTACTTCTATTCCATCGTAGCAGAGCGGGCAGAAACACTATGATGCCAAAACGACGCTGCTGATGACCTCATTGTGTGCGCTAGAGGGCAGAGCGCATTGAGGCATCTCAGCCCGCTCTGCTACGAAGAGAAGAAGGAAGAGGAGCTTGGGGGAGCATCGGAAGCACAGTACGAGTATGCAAGTTTTTTTTTAACAGCAGAGCTGCAGGACATTTTATTAGGTGGGGCTGTAGGGTATTTTATTATTTGGGGGGCTGCAGAGCATTTCAATAGGGCCCTGCAGAGCATTTCGTTAATGGGGCTACAGGGCAATTCTTTAATAGGGGCTGCAGGGCAATTCTTTAATAGGGGCTGCAGGGCAATACTTTAATAGGGGCTGCAGGGCAATTCTTTAATAGGGGCTGCAGGGCAATTCTTTAATAGGAGCTGCAGGGCAATTCTTTAATAGGAGCTGCAGGGAATT